>NC_056739.1:935969834-936329834 GCF_019279795.1 Protopterus annectens | reverse complement strand
GGTCCTTGTCCACCATCATGAGTCAAGACTCCTGCAGGGCCAGTTTCAAGGGATGGAGTACAAAGCGGAGGCTTGGAACCGGTTAGCTCATGATCTCACCAGTGCCACAGGCATCCCTTAGACTGGTGAGCAGGTCCGTTACCACCATGCAGACCTGAAGAGATGGAAACAGGACCTACTGAACCAATGGATACAGGAGGCCTGTGATATGCAAGATGCTCCACTACTCAGTAGGTAGCCATGGAATGAAGTATGTAAGAAATGCTATTGTAGTCTATATAATGGATAGCTATGTCTCAATATCCCTTCATTTACTTCACAGCTGCAGGTATCTGTGCTGTAAATCAGCAAGCCTATGCAGATAGGCTGCTATGGCTGCACCACCAGGCAGGTTAGTAATTATTCTGCATGTATTGTTATATAAAATAAGTGAGAGAGCCTGAAAAAAAGTGTTGTAGCCCAATAATAAAGCCATAAAATGCCCTGAATAATTTCTCTGCATGTACTGTTATATAAAATAAGTGAGCGAGCCTGAAAAAGAGTGTTGTAACCTATTAATAAAGGTATAATACATCTTGAATAAGTCTTCTGCATGCACTGTAATATCAAATAAATTAGAGAGCCTCTAGAAAAGTGTGTAATTTAATTAATAAAGGTATAATACCTGGAGTGTGTCCGTGTCACTTACTTTGAAATGTTGTTGTACTCTTGCATTATATAAATAGTACTGTTGTATTAAGCGCTGTCAACCCACAGTTGGGCAGTCCCATATAAAGTGGATGAAGGGAGTGCCAGTAGCTGTGACGCATAGATACAGTCCTCAACAGTTGGTTAATGGCTGACATGCATAGGTAAATCTGGCACATGAGTAGCTTGTTAATGTGTTCCCCAGAAATGTGAGTGTGCTACTAGAAATGTAGGGAGCTGTAGAAATATAAGTGAAAATGTCACATGAACACATCCAGATATGTAGATATATAAATATAAATAAAATATATAAATACGTAGCAGTAGCATCTGCATCCTGGACAGTTAATATGTCAGATATAGGTCAGGTATATAATGAACTAGCCAAACCCATTACACAACCTAATGCACGTTGCCTAGTGTAATAACACATGTAGGGGATATACACCTGCAGTCAATAGGAATGTAGTGTAAACTATAAGTACATATAAGATGTTAATGGAGGTATCTTTTTACACCCTACTGTATGTGCATAAATAATGCAATTCCACACCTCAATGGGTATGTCTAATCTCAAAACATTTGTTGGGACATATGTCCTTTTGTTCTATAAATATCTGCATTTACTTTGATGCATGTGCCCTGTTCAAACACCACAATCTTGGTGGTCTGTTGCCACCAGTCATTCCTGCATGCTGTTGGAATTTCCACTGCCGTTCAATATATGCATGTGTTATGCTTGCTGTTCAACTGTTGGAACCCTGGTGTGTTGGGTTAATGGGAATATTACTGCATGCTGTTACAACTAATTTTGGAATGCTGTTGTCTTTGTTGTCATTAAATACACCTAAACACAGAACATATGGGAAGGCCGGTCCCAGCGGACCTACCTGTCTCTCCTCAGCTGGCTATTGCACCTGGCACCAGTTGGTCCTGTGCCACCTTCAGATGGAAGCGCTGCAGGGGATGGGGCTCATCCCCCCCGTGCAAGCATGGGCAGAGAAGGGCCACCTGTCACCCTCTGAAGGGTCCGGGCTGTGGTGCATAGGGAGATCCAGTGTTCAGTTGCTGATCCCCTACACCAGCTTGAGGCAAGAGTGGCATGACTCATGGGTGAGCCTGCTGCTCCTACGCAGCCACCAGCACAGCCACCCTCCGGGCTGTGAAGGTGCAGTGGTGACTGCCCATGGCTAAGGATCTCAGTTCCACTGTTACCATCTGTGGGCTCATGGGCTTGCAATTTCCAAACATCCTTCCCTGTCAATTGTGTTCACCCACCCCATGTGTCATATTAAGCCCCTCTATGCATCTTGTTTGTCTTGTCTGTTTACCTCCCCAGCCTACCTCCCACAACATATCTACTTCCCCTACCTCACATTCCACTCTCACCTGAAAAAAAAAAAAATGGGCAATCTGCTCCCGCAAAAACATCACACCCCATACATAGCTGCCCATTTTGCACACATGTCCGCTGGACATGTAAACTGATAATTATAACTGGCAGTACAACATACTTTGTTGTCCTCACCCCTATCTCAGGAGTGGAAGGTTTCAAATTTCACTCCAAATTTCTAACATATGCACAGCTGTTGCTGGTAAAGAAATGGGCAGCTATGGACCTTACCTATACCCGTCCTGCACATCCCGAGCTGGCTTCCCTACTGTCTTTCCCTCTTTGTGCCCCCTTTTTCACCACTTTCCTATCTCCCCATTTTCTTTTCTTTCAAAGAAATTAGTGCGGGGGTTAGTGGGAGTAAGCACTTTTAAGCAGTAGTTAGCGAGCGTGCGCTTAGCTAAGCATCACTAAGTGTTGAGCAAACTCACGCAAACCCACTTACAACTGCTTAAAAGTGCCTTAGTCACTCTGCATGGCAGGCCCTTTTTCTGCTGAGCAGCAAAATAAAACACCTCTGTCAGTCTCGAACCCCAGACCTTAGCCACACTACACTGCTTGAGGTACCACTAAGCCACAGTAGACATCCAACAAGTTGGTGCTGTCATAAATATATCATGCATTACAATGAGTGAATGTAAAGGGAAAATAGGAATGTCATAACACAAATCTTGTTCTGTGGATCTTTACCAGCAGTTGTTGTGGTATTGCATGACATGACTGTGAAAAGAGAACCAGCCATTCTAGCAGGAAATAATGTTACAGTAGCACTTTACAAACCCCACACAGTATCAGAGCAGGATAAACACTGGCATATTTGAATAGGGCAGAGGCCATACTTCCCAACTGTGACTGCTTGCCAGGGATGTCCCTGATGCGTAAACAAATGTTAGCTGTGTCCCTCTGAATACCTCTGAAAAGTACTGACATTAGGCAGAAAAGTGGGGAATTATACTTAATGAATAATGCCAATAAGTAAGAGTAGACACTGCTTGCACATCAGAAAAGGTGTATTAATACATATGCTGTGATTCTCCCACAGTCTCAACTTAATGTCTGTAATATATTACAGGTGTATCTCACTTATATGTACTTTTCCCTGAGGCTGTTCAAATATATTCCTGAGTGTATCAGAGGCATGGCAGAGGCAGAAACACACATGCATATCAGCTTTTCTGCTGTTACACACTCTGCAAATAGCTTTGGAAGGAGTCCCACAAGCATACCCTTATGTAGGAGTACAACACAGAAATATCAAAGGATGTAGCCATGTACTGGTAGCAACCAACTGTGACAATGACAATGTTCCAGTGCTGAAAAGACCAGTGTGGTGCACAGACAAAGAATAATAGGCTAACCTCTGGCTACCATCTGGATATGTCAACAGGTGGGAGCTACGCAGACAGACAGACTACTTGCCCTGATAGACTAACAGGTACACAGCAACCCTGTATGTTCAGCAAGATAAACATCACACAATAATAAATAATGCTCTCTGTACTTCTTCACCCCTACCAAAAAGAACAATATACCTGTGTATTCAGGCTTTACCAAGGATGTAGGTAGGCATACTCAGTACTAAAATTTGTCCAGTTGTCTTGAGCAGCCTGTGCTAATGTCAACACAAAAAAAACACAAACTGTTCAGAAGTGAGTAAATTAATATTTACAGTATAGTAGTTCACAAACAGTTCATGTGCCAGAAGAATACATTGCAAGAACTACTTTTGTATGGCAGTTAATTGTCTAATTAGAAAAGAAAGTACATACTCCCATGTATCTTGTGCTAGCATTTGGAGGGGTGAGTAATATTCTACACTGACAAGTGTGTACTAGAAGCAGCAACAGTCAGGTTTGAATACAACATGCAAGTCAATGGCTACAACCCTAGCTTCACATATAAAAAGTATACCAACCTTCTGACTGACACAATGGTGTCCACAGCAAAAAAAGCATGGGCCCCACCTTGGAAAGCTGAAAGGACTATGCCTACCTAACGTAGCATTTTATAGCAGTGGGCTGCTATGACAGTGAGTACTGCAATTACCACACAGCAGGCTGCATGCAATTACTAAATGGTGGGCACCAATTGGTGCAGAGGCCATCACATGCACATGTGCAGATACCTAGAAAAGCAGGCTGTACTTGCTGTCCACACATACAATAATATCATTGTAGCAACAGACAGAGAGAGAGCGAGAGAGAGACAGAGACACAGACAAAGACAAAGAGACAGAAACAGACAGACACAGAAAAAGAAAGAGCAACATCAACAGACAGAGAAACCCCCCAAAATATATATATATATATATATATATATATATATATATATATATATATATATATATATATATATATTTCCTTTAAAAACAGACAGAACTGAGAAATACAAAGGAAAGGTATGTAACACATATGTATTTGCTGGCATGTAGTAGATGTTTTTGAAGAGTACTCTACATACTGTGAATCATCCATATGTGGCAGCAGTACGCATCTATATGTATCTGTACATGTGCATAGGGCAAGGGACATACTGCAACTGTTTGTGAAGGGTGTATACATATATATATCTATCTATATATATATATATATATATATATATATATATATATATATATATATGTTGAAGGTTGTTATGTGCATATTTCTATGTAGGTTGTAGTGTGTGGCAAAGAAAACAGCATGCAGTGCTAGTATCTGACATGTGGTGGTTAAACGCTGTGGGTCTGATTTTTCAGTGTTGCAGTGTTGCAGCCAGTGAGGCCTGCTAAAGCTACATAGGCTGAGGACACCTTCAATGCATTCTGCACAACACTGTGCAATTTTATTACATAACTGTATATCTCACAACTGTCACATAATTGATATTCCCACCATGAAAAGTGGACTGTATATGTGCCTATATGTACATCTATATGTACAGCAATGGATGTTCATATGTATGTGTGTATGTGTGTGTGTATATATATATATATATATATATATATATATATATATATATATATATATATGTATATATGTATATATGTATATATGTATATATAGAGAGAGAGAGAGACACGGGGTCATACTTACTGCGACAGGTGCCTGGTGACCAAGGCATGGACTGAAGCTCAGTGTTGACACTGCAGTGCCATCCCTTCTTGCCAAAACACTGTACCCATTAACTACCACATAGGTGGTAGTCTACCTAACACCGAAGGTGTGATAAGGGAACATGGGACACAGGTGGACAGTAGCCTACTCTTTGATAATCACAGTGCCACACTAATCATGTACTCCGTCTACGTGGTTCACGTCATTACAAAAGGTGTGTCATCTAGGGAAATATAGGTCAGTGTTCCCCTCTACTCATCACACTTAAAACCCATTATAGAGTACAATGTCCCATGTGGTATGTACCTCACATGACAACTACAGCAACTCAAAAGGACACAGATATACCTCACAAAGAGTAATACCAGCCTCAAACAGATGCCCTATGCAGACCAACTCACAAAACCACAGCTAGACTGTGTTGCATACCGCCTACCCAGAGGTGACCTCTGCCTAACATACAGAACTATGTCACACCCATAGCTGTTGGACATCCTCCACGTAAATATATTACAATCCCTCTGAGATACACACTCTAGGGCCCTAAACCTTGTCAGCTCACTAAACAATACATGCTGGAGGGATAGATTCCTATCTCGGAGACATGCCATATTCTGGAACAAACCACCTATCAATAGCAAACAAAGCTCCTCATTAGCAGTTGTCATAAATACTCCTGATGATTGGTTGGGAGATAGGAAATACACCCCGGGAATCACCTCTGTGGCTCTGGTTGACAGGGGCAATTGAAATTAAATTACATGTGTTTCAAAGGCCAGGGTAGCATATGGCTAGGCTGCTGTAGGCCCTAGGGCCAACAGAGTATTACCTACCTATGACACGATGCACACACACATGTACTTAGTGCAATAATTGCTATGTGAGGTTGACTGAGTGTGATGGTGAATGTGTTGGTGAATGTGTGCAAGGTCTGTAAAGGTGTGATAGCTTAGTGTGAAATTGTTTCTGTCATGGTAGTTTGTGTCCTAGCTGTGATCCCAGCAAAAGATGTGTATGCTATTGCTAGGCAGAAAAAGTAGTATGGTATACGATGTGACGTAGTCCCTTGTTGTCAACTCTGGTGTCTCATTGTAGGCTAAAGCAATACACGTATGCTTAGTGAGTGGTACTGCTGGTGAATCCAACTCCCATATGAACTGTAGTACTACCTGAAGCTGTAGGCCTAAACAGTACAGTATGGTGTATGGTCACATTGCTTGGAAACACTGTTTTGTGTGTTCCCTGTAGTCCTCACAGATTACATACCTCAGGCATAAGGTTTTGTAAGTAGTGACACAAAGTACTGTATGGTACACAGGTAAAGCTCATCTGGGTTGGCATACATTTGTGTGTTGTATGTATGTCTGATGTGTGTGTAATTATGCCTGTACCATGCCATCAATCATATGTGTGTTACAGGGTATACGTGTGTATCTAGCAACATGTATTGTGTAGTACAGCAGTATGCCACCTATATTAACAACTGTGCACATATGTTAGGCAGGGGTTTGGCATCAACGACTAGGGTGGTATACTGGTAATACTGTAACTGTACTTTACATTCATTGCAATGGATGATATCTTTCTTTATGCATTAGCTTGATACATACCTCCTGTGGCTAAGTGGTGCATTGTGTCACATACAGTGTGCCATGTACTGGTGTATAGTCTTACATACTGGCTTCTCTTTGCTGCTGTGCAGAACATGGTTTGATATATAGAGCGTGCCAGGCACTGTCAGCCAGTTGTGGCCTGAGCACTAATATGTAGTATTGAACGTGTGTATCCTCTGACAGCCAATCGGATGCTATATATGGCAGTTAATTGATATCTGTACTTTAGAATGTTAAGTGTGCCACATGACTTGCTCACACATATTGTTTAATTGTCTTCTAGGGGCATGGCCCACCAACGCAACCAGTGTTATACAGCTGCAGAGGAACAGGAAATACACAGCAGCCTGGTGCAGCACTACACCCTGCTGTTCTCTAGAACCAGCCAGGACCAGCATGGGCGGACTGCACTGTGGCAAGATATTGTTCGTCAGGTAAATGACATAGGCATGCATAACCGGACATATGAGCAGGTACGCCATCACTGCAGTGATTTAATTAGACATGTCCGGCAGCGTGCGTCTGATATACAACAGCTTGCCACAGGTGGTAGGGTAGCCATTCATTCCCCCCTCACCAGAGTGGAAGAGCTGCTCATAAGCGTGGTGGCTCCTGGAAAAAACAGGAACAGCAACATACATGTGTCATCATGGAGGTCGGAGCCACCCAGCATGTTGACATGGAGCGTGCAGGTAACATACCCTATCTGTAGACTACTGTTACCTGTATTGGTAGATTATACATATGTGAGATGTGTACTGTGTGTTTAGCAGTTGTGCTGCCTAGTGTTGTGCAATACTGATATTTGGAATATAATCTGTACGCCTGTGACTGTTGATTGTTGTGCTACTGTAGTTTAGCAAACTCACAGTAACAATGCCACAGTTGTGGCCACTGACAAACTGTCTCATATTCTTGTAGGTCCCTCTGGTGTGACAGCAAGGCAGCCGGTCGATGCTGGTGAGTGTGTTATAAATTTAACATTGCTCATGAAATGTGCATGTCATAGGTGAGGTGTAGGCCATCTACATGTAACACACCTACGCATAATGCATGCTGTGCATGTTTGCTGTGAGACTATGCACATCTCAGTAATGTCAGTAGCTGCCTCAATCACATGCAATACACAGAGCATCACACACAATTGTGGCAACACCATACTGGACATTGGATAGGCATAGTTGATACACATGTACACAACATACACAACTTTGTCATACGCAGTACACCTTAACATGCTACACATGGCATATCCAAACACCCGCTGTAAGGTCACACTTCAGTATACCACATGTCATCCACACAGCATACATAATATACCTGAGGGGTAGAGGCCTATCAAGGGGGTGTGTGACACTCTTCAACACATAACACATTCATGTTAGGCAATGCTCCCTATTGGGCACCTTACAAACCCATGTAACAAGTGGTTGTGTAATTGTGAATGTAGCCACGGTACTGCAGTTCAGGTAAAGCATGCTAGGTGGTGGTCTGGCACACATTAGTAGCCTTGAGTGACCACATGATGCATGATGATGATGGCTCATGGTACTACACCCCATCTAGTTACAGTGACCACAGTACTACACATAGCAGTCATTGCTATGCACCTCAATGTGTGTGTGCAAACATATGCACCTATACACAATATGCATAGCAATCACTGTTTGTACAAAGTGACACATATATGTCTTGTAATGCTATTGAGTGTATAGGTCACATGACACACATTGGGTATGTGTGATGTTTAATGTTGCAGTCATGTTGTAGCATGCCATGTCATGGCTGGCACTGGCATGTCCACAATATGTCCTACACTCACCATAACCACTGTACAATTGCCATGTTGAGCAATGGTATTCCATCACATATACATGCAACACTCATCCTGTGTGTATACATAGCATGCATGTGCTAAACCTGTGTCCACAATTATCTGCTACAGACACAAACACTGCAATCAGAAATGGATATCTATGTGACACACAGATACACATCCAGCCATGGTATGTATACCTGTGAGTGATGGTGCACAGGACATTGCAGACCTTTTAATACTTGCGCAGCAATGTTGTGTCCATGTACACATTGCATTCCAGGATGAGGCCAATCATTGAACAACAACACACATGCATCAAAGCTATGTATACTGTTATTAACAAGGGCTGTCTACACTCGCACTTCATGGTCTTGAGCAACAAATTTTCTGCATGCTGACACGTGTGATATGACTGTTTGTCTTGTGATACTGTAACCCACCTTCAACCACTATTGAGTATGTTTTGGATTGCTGGTGGTGTGTGTGGGTATCTGCTATAGTGAGGAGTGTATTTGTGTGCATGTGTGCATGTGTTCATGTGTGCATGTGTGCATGTGTGCATGTGTTCTTGTGTTCATGTGTGCATGTGTGCATGTGTGCATGTGTGCCGACATCATGTACAGGTCGTAAAGTGTGTTTCCTGTCTTCCTCCCACAGATGCTGTGTTAGGGCTGGTTCACTGCAGCAGGGAAACTGATGTCACTGAGCCACATAGTGATAATGAAGATAGATGTGTTGAGGCACATGCATGTTTGCCAGGGTCTGTTGTTGGTCCACCAATCAACAGTACACAGCTGTCCACCCCATCCATGCATACATTCATACTGCCAATACATCCATCACCAATGCTCATAGCTGAGGGACAGCACACAATTGGCATTGGCCAGGACAGTGTGGTATCCATGACACATGCATCCTAACACAGCAGCCATACCCAGATGTCTGGAAGAGTACCACATAGGCAGATGTCCAGGGGTTCCCGTAGGAGCACTGCTGCTCATCATGCCACTGGCAGACGTGCCACAGGTCTGACAACGTCACGCATGTTCCAGGCTGTCATGGAGGCACAGGCACGTATGGAACGGTACACCAGACAGGGACTAAGGGTGCAGAGGGCACATAACACCACAGTCATTGACAGTATCCATGACCTAGCAGGTGCCATCCATCATTACACCAAGGTCACTGATAGACATTGGGGAGAGACATTAGATATCCTCCGCAATGTCATGTCCATGTGTCAGGACAGTGTGGGACAGTTGAGACATTGATGTGGATGTATGCCAGCAACATCAGCAGATGGCAATCACTGCGGACGTCCCTCAAGCCACAGCCGCTCCCTTAGTGCCAGTACCAGCCCCAACAATGTTGGGGGTGGGCTGTCCATAGAACATCCTAGAAGACCACGTGCACGTGGCTCTGGACAGTCCCAGCAAGGACCTGTGTCCAGTGTACATCCATCCACCTCTGGGGATAATACCCAGTCTGGCTTAGTACCTGATAGCGTCAGTAGCACCCCTGCCAGGCACAGGTACTGTATCCATGGCCAGAGATGGTGATCTGTAAAGCCTCACAGGTACAGTCTGTGGCTGTCCCACAAATACCCATATATGGCAGCCACATGGTGGAACTGTGTGCATGCAGACACACACACATACTCCAGACATGTAGGGCTAACACATACCCACACACATTACAACATTGGCCCATTCCAGTATTCTTGCCCCTCACACACACACACACACACACACACACACACACACACACACACACACACACACACACACACACACACATGTCAATTGGATGGCTCACTGTAGGCCTCTGGCAAACTAACAACACACCCTGTGCATATGATGAAACCTGTGCCGTCTCCTGTCATCTGTAACATCGATGCAGGAACAGGCTACCATGGTGCTGATGCACAGGGTGTCTATATAGCAGTATAGCAATGTTAGCATGTTGTCAGCAGTAGGGTGTAATGATATGCTAGAAGGTGTAGCTGAGCAGGCAAGATGCATTAAAGCTATGATTGTCATTGTAGTGTTGTTTACACCAGTGTTGGTTCCAATTGTGTATTGTCCAGCCACATGCCACTTGGCTGATGTGTGCAGTGTTGGCAGCATGTGTTAGAGAGTGGACAGTATGTGTGAGATGTGTGTAGCACAGATTTGCAGGTGTACAGTTGTGAACATGGTGGAGGTGCACTGTCTGCATGTACATGCATAGTGGACACATGGCCAGGGTGACATGCTCTGTATTACACAGTAACACTCCATAGTTTCTATTGGTGGCCAGTATGCATTGTACTACACACATTCCAGAACCTGACTACACATGTGTGTATGACATGGTTTGACACTGTGCTGTGGGTAATACTGTTACTATCTGTCATTGTTTTGCATGCTGGTAGTATACATGACTTCAACAGCCTGACTATAACCATTCGTTAGATGATGTCTTGACAACCGACACACAGATGTAGGACACACAGCAACATTTGGATCCTTCAGGTACTATACAATGCCAGTAACCACTGGTATTCACCTGTACCCATTACTGTGACCACTCCTGTTTGGCATATAGCTCTCTTAGGTACAAGCAATCACAGTAGGGATATGTCTGTCCACGTCTGGTAATGCATACTGTGGCCTATAATGCATTCTCCAGATGACACACACATCCTCCATAAGGGTATCATACAGACAGATGCCTGTTGTCAAACCCATGCTGTAAAGCTATAAGCCAAACAAAGCATAGTCATCCACCTTTACAGAACATATTATCCCCACAGTACCACATAGGTAGTAGCCACCTACATGATGAACAGGTACCGATGTGTACATGCAACCAAGTGTTATGTCATCTCTCTTTTGTTAATCACATTTCTAAAGGTATTTTGGAATCCCTTGGTGGATCACATAAGCAATGAGGGGTCTGCATGCATATCCACATAGGTTGTCCTACACCTGTTATGAATAGTCATCATTGACAGACTTTGCTACGTTTGAACAAGTCTGACATATACCTTGGCCATAGACCCTCACTCACACATTTCCATAGGAACTGTAATGACTTTGTGTGACACAGATGACCTAGGCCAGGGTTCACTGCAGTGGCTGGGCTTGTCACAAGCATACAGATGTGACGTAAGGTCTGGGAAGCAGCAGCACAGTCTGGCAAGGATGACAGCTGTGTTCTTGGAGAAAGCAGGATTCCCACACATGCATTCATTGAGGTAACATGTTTGGATATGTATTTGCCACACAGCTAGCTCACATGTGCAATGCATACTGATATGTCATACAGTGGTAAAAGCAAAACCCACAACACATTGACCAACATACAGCACACACACTCACCAAGTGCAGAATTCAAACCCCTCCCTAACTACTTCATGATACTAGAGGAGTACGCATTAACAACACGCTATGCACATCATTGGGCATTTTCTTTTCCACAGGTATATCTGTAGGATGGTGACATCATCAGACTTGACAAAGGTTAGTTTACCACTTTTGAGGTCTCTTACTACTCTCCTAAAATGTTGCTCCTTCCCAAGGAGTCAACACACAAACACACACATACTTGTCCAGTGCAGGATCAAACCCCTACCTAACTACTTCATGATACTAGAGGAGTACGCATTAACATGACGCGTTATGCACATTACTGGGCGTTTTCTTTTCCACAGGTATATTTGTAGGATGGTGACATCATCAGACTTGACAACAGTTAGTTTACCGCTTTTGAGGTCTCTTACTACTCTCCTAAAATGTTGCTCCTTCCCAAGCAGATAACACACAAACACTTGCCCAGTGCAGGATTCAAACCCTTACCTAAGGTACTTCATGATACCACAAGAATACGCATTAACACGACACGCTATACACATGACTGGGAGCTCTCTTTTCCACAGGTATATTTGTAGGATGGTGACATCATCAGACTTGACAAAGGTTAGTTTACCACTTTTAAGGTCTCTTACTACTCTACTAAATGGTTGCACCTTCCCAAGGAGACAACACACACAGTTGTCCAGTGTAGGATTCAAACCCCTATCTAAATACTTCATGATACTACAGGAGTATGCATTAACACAATGTACTATACACATTAATGGGAGTTATCCTTTCCACAGTTATATTTGTAGGATGGTGACATCATCAGACTATACGAGGTGGGTTACATTAGGTGACATTAGATGGGCTACATTGAAGGAATGTCTAAACACTTTGGGCATGTGATCATCAAAGGTGAGTTTAATATCTACCTGTGTCCCCAGGGCCCTAATGACTTTTTCCGTACATGCTGGATTACCACCTATGTGATAATTTGTGTGCACTTTGTTTTACCCAAAGGGGATGACTATGCATTCTTTGCCATTCAGCTTGAGGGCATTGTTTTGACACCAGGTATCTGTCTCTGTAAGACACTTCTGGAGGATGTCTGTGTCAGCTGTACAGTTGATTATGGACCACAATTACCATTCATCTGCAAACCTGTTCAGTCATACACCTGCTGTGCTTCCCTGTACCTCTGAGCAGTATCTACTGAACAGGTGGGGTCCCAGGACCAAGACCTGTGGGATGCCATTTGTGACTGGCTTAGAGTTGGACATGGCACCCGCAACTATGAACATGTGTGTTTGATCTGTGAGCCACTTGGCCACCCATCCTGTGACATAGCTGTTAATGTTCAAGCTGGTACACTTGTCCATGATGACAGAGTGGGGAATGGTGTAGTAAGCCCTTAGTGAGGTCCAGGTGGGCTGTCTGGACTACTTTCACCTCAATCTTTGTTCATGGTAACTGTTTTAAATAACTCAACTAGGTTTGGGAGCCAGGCTCTGCCTTTAACAAGGCAAAGTTCTGTAGAGTTCAGTGTCTGGAGATCTCCAATGTCTCAGTGTATGGGTTCCATGACAATTGGCTCAATAGCTATGTAGACCCGGCTGAGTAGACATACTGGGCAATGGTTTCCAGGTTCTGTTTTGGCACACCCTTTGTGGAGCTGGATGACTGTTAGTGTATGCCATTCTTTGGGTACATAGCCTGTGGCACAGTTGAGTCTGGACAGTGAATGTAGCTGAGTGTGTCGTTCCTTA
The DNA here is from genome assembly GCF_019279795.1 of Protopterus annectens. Lineage (NCBI taxonomy): Eukaryota > Metazoa > Chordata > Ceratodontiformes > Protopteridae > Protopterus > Protopterus annectens. The sequence continues at coordinate 936,316,120 of NC_056739.1, read as the reverse complement.
TGGGCCTAGTGTAAGACGCAGCCTGGGACAACATACAGTCACACTGATGCTATGTTCTTAGTTTTGGTGAGGGCTGTCATTACCTGCATGTCCATGACATCTGGGTCTCTGCATCCTTCTGTGATGGACACAGGCCCTTTTGGGGGTGATGGGGGGGAGTTTACACTGAACTTGTCCCCCTGGATGTGGGCAATGAAAGTTGGTTCCTTTTTTCAGTAGCTGACAGCATATTTGGAAGTTGACACCTACAAGTATAGTATAGCTACAGAAGGCTTTGTGGTTGTTATTCTTACATTCCTTGGCTATTTGTCTTTAGAAACCGTCCTTGGATTATTTTATGAGCGATCATTGTTTCTTCCTGATAATGATCAGTGATACCTTTCTTTTAGTGAAGTTGGATCGATCATGTGTTCATTTCCTCCTTCTCTTGTCTAGCTTATTTATGGACAACAAACACCTGCTTGTTGTCCTATTTTTGGAGGAGTGCATCTTGGTTTTATGTGTGATGTCTCAGTCCATGCATCCCTGTAGATGCTCATAGGATGCACTTGTAAATGTTTCTGCAGATTGCATACCATTACCCTATAGCAAGAGGTCTTCGGAACTTTCCACTTTGGTCTTGGGAAGTGTGCAGTTTGCTTTTGCAAATGTCTTCACAGTGGTTTAATTGACTGGGTGTGGGGGCGGGATGTGGATGTCCAGTGTGATTACTATATGATCTGATATTCCCAGCGAGGGGTTTATCTCTGTTGTGGAACACTGGTACCCCATTTTGGTGATGATCATGTCCAGTATGTTGTCACCTATAGTGGGCGTGCTGACCAGCTGTTCCAGGGTGCTAGAGTTTCTTAACTGTAGGACACATTGGGCAAAGGACATTGTATACGAGTAATTCACACACTCAATGTTTGGGTAGTTGTAATATCCTCATATAATGGTGTTTGATAGGACCTTTATATTTGCCATTGTTCTCCGGAATACTGAGTGAGGTTCCTGAGACAAGATATGTGATCTGTAGCAGGCTACAATTTGATGGGCAGCTTTGCCCAATGTCAGTTGCACTTGCATGGTCTCCAAGGCCTCATGCTGTGCCAGTAACCTGAAGGTGTGGATATCCATAAGGTAAATGGCTACACCCCTTCCTTTTGTATTTCACTCATGGTTTTGGGTCCAAAGGTCAGAGTGATTGTGAGTGTTTTACGTGGATCATATCCAGCAGCTCTATGTTTGACATAGCTTTGTATGTTAGGCGGTGAACACCTCTGAGTAGGCGATATGCAAGGGAGTACGGATGGAGCATTTTGCGATGGTCTGTGTATGGCACGTATTTCAGGCCACTAATGCTCTTTGTGAGGTATTGCTGCTGGCTTTCCAGTTGTTGTAGTTGTCTTGTGAGGTACATAGCAACAGTGGCATTGTACTCTTTTATAGTTCTAGTGAGTGGTGAGTAGAGGGGAACAATGTCCTCTTTTATTCTGCATGAGACACATTTTGTGATGAAGTGTGCCACATAAGAGGGTTTCCTGACTACTGTGGGAATGTGCTTATCACAGTTGTATCCACTGTCTACCTGTGACCCAGGGTCTCTTGTCACACTTACAGTGTGAGGTATACTACCACCTATGTTGTAGTTCTTGGCTCAGAGATTTTAACAAAGGTGATGATAATGAACCTTTTGGCATTGAGCTACAGCCCATGGCTTGGACAACAGCCATCTGTCTCAGTGAGGCCCTTTTGTAGGATGTCCACATCTTTAGTGTTTACAATGATGGCTCCTAGTTTGCAGTCCTCTGAAAACTTCAGTAGCCACAGAACTTCCATGTTAATGTTTACTTCAGGGAAGTGGATACTACTCAGCCTGGGAAGTTATCTAGTCACATGGCTGCTGTGATACCGGCTTTGGAGAGTGTTTCTTACCTGTGCAGCTGTGATGACAGCAACTTTGCAGTCTTCCATTATAGACATGTGCTCTTTCATGGGTGAGAGGGGGGTAAAGTTAACACTGATCCTATCTGTCAGAATGTTGCCAATATCAGTTGGCTCTGTACATTTAGTGCCACTGAGCTGTAACTCAGAACAGATCTGAATGTAACCATGACATGAACCTGTCTGTTGGGCAGATATCCCCTGCGTAGACAGTATGCAACAGAGTACAGCTTGGGTTACATTCATTCTTGTTGCATGGGGTAACTATTTGAGGCCAGTAAACCTCTTGTTAAGGTACTTCATTGGTCTTTCTAGCTGCTGAACGTGCCTAGTCAAATTCATCACAAGTCTGTTGTGGTACTCTCTGACAGGTCTGATGACTGCTGAGTAATGACAGCCTCCTTTGACCTACATGAACAGACCATGGCAGTTTGTGTGAACACATAGCAGGATTTTCAGACCACTTTGTGAATGTGTTTCTGAAAGTAGAGATGACTATACACATTTGTCCATAGATCCCTTATTATCACATCCGTATTTAGCCTGTGTGAGCATGCTCAGTATGACCTTTCAGTATCTTCCTGCCTGACATTTGCTTCATTTCTTTAAGTGTGTGAGCATGCCCAGTATGACCTTTCAGTGTGATGCTGAATGAAATCCACTACATTTGTTGGAATGTGTGAGCACGCACAGTATACACATTTATACTATATGTGTATGGTAAATCAAGGTGTATTTTTACAGCAGGGCTTACCTTTGTGTCATAGATCAACAGGGATCATGCTGTGCCTGCAGGGCTTCCATGAGACACTTTGCATAGACCTATCAACATTTCTACATACAGAGGTGACAGCTATTCTTTGTACATTTCTACCCATGGACACACCGGATTGTTACTGTGGGTGTACATAGGATGTGGGTTTCACCTGACACTTATACACATTGGATGTGCCTGCACTGCTATGTGCAGGACACCATTACAGTCTGTACTGTTACCTATCGTACTGGCTTGAGGCATACTACTGTACTACAGATCTTAGCGTCCATTGTCACATATATTAGCTTGCGACTTCATAGCCTACACAACCCACATCACAACGCCTGGCCTGATGTTCTCTGTCTGCATAGGCGTGTGGGTGAAGTTACCCATTTGCCTCATTAGGGGCATGATACAGCATTGCTTTGTGTTTGCATTAGTGTACAATTGTCCTGCTGTGTCGGTGCCATTGTAATGCTATCATGGCTGACTGGTTCAGTACTGTGACTATAGTGCACAGTATGCTGGGTTCAAGCCCTGTCACTACTTTTTATTTTCATGCTGGCCAGACCAGACTACTTAAGGAACAGTAAAGCAGATATGAGCATGTTTAACTGACTTTGCTCAACTTTGCCCGACCTTGGCCAACATTGCACAAGCAATTTTGTTTACATATACTAGATACTGGTAAAAGCTGCTTAGCACTGCTTTATATAGCTTAAAACATGGCAATCATGCCTCAGGTCGTGCTGCAGGGCTGCCTATGTCAGATGCACATACTACACTCCCTATACATGTTTGGAAACAGGTATTGTCAAGTTAGGCATCCCTTTTATTTTATGTGCGAGTCAGGGAGCGGTATCATTTCCAGGGTTCCTACTAAGCCAGTGTATGTGCTATGTGTTACCTCTTTGCCAAGGGCAAGGCATATTGGGCACACCTCCTTCTGCCTACTGGGGCAGGCTCAGGTTGTTCCTCCTCTGAGTCACGCTGTGCCTATGCAGGCCTTGGCAATGGTGGGGGGCTGTTTGGCCCTGCCCCATGCTGTTCCTGCTGCAGCTGTTTTCGCAGGATCATATTGTGTAGCATGGCAGATACCATGACAATTTGGGTACATGTAGTTGGTGAGTACTGCAAGGCTCCACCAGATGTGTCCAGGCACCAGAACCGTGACTTGAGCATCCCAAACACACGCTCAATTACATTTCGTGTTTGTGCATGTGCCTCATTATGGAGTTCTTGTTCAGGTGTGTGTGCATTTCTGATGGGTGTCATCAGCCATGGCTGCAGTGCGTATCCAGTATCCCCCACTAGGTGACCATCAGGGATGACCCCATTTGCAAATGTCTGGTACATCTGCGACAGATGCCAGATATGGGAATCGTGGTAGCTTCCAGGGCAGCCAGCACACACATTCAGTAGTATGCCCTGGGCATCGCACACGACCTGCCAGTTGATGGAGTGAAGCCCTTGCTGTTGATGTAGGACCTACCCCGTTCACCAGCTGGTGATTTGATGTGTATGTGTGTGCAGTCAATTGCACCCACTACCTCAGGGTATTCCGCTATTTGCTGGAAGAGACGCATATTGCTGGCCAATACCTCATGGTAATTGGGGGAATATACATGATCACCGACATGTGCTGACATTTATTTATTTATTTATTTATATTTGTTTACCAGGAGTGTCCGACTGGATGTAGGTCCATATTCAGCGGAGGCCCGGGGAGAAACGCTCCATAGTTAAAATAAACAGACAGTAGTTACATTGGATTACATAGCGATTAACAATTTACATAGTAATTTACAACATATTTACAGATGAGCTGACATGGCATTCAAGAATTGGTGCAGTACCCTTGATGCTGATGCCTGTGAAATCCCCATCATATCACCAGTTGGTCTCTGGAAGGTACCTGTTGCTAGTATTCCTAGGCCAACACATACCTTGGTTTCCACTGGGATGGGTTCCCCTCTGTTGGTTCTGTGTGTGCGGCGTGGCCTGCACAGCTCAACAATTTGCTGCAGGAGCTCTCTGTCCATTCTGTAGTGCTCCACTATCTCCAGCTCATGTAGCCCCTGGTAGGTTACCCTGGGTCTGTATACTCTTCTCCGTTTCCTCACTGTGGGTTGCTCAGCAGCATTCGCAATAGCACCACCCTCAGCATCTTGCACATGTTGCCTTATAACAGCAATGGCAGCCCCTAACATTTGTATGTCTCAGTTTAAGCTTTTTAAGTTTTCACTTCTCTTTGTTGACTGCAGTGTTGCAGTGTTTCTGAGAAAAACATGGGGGAATGTTGTTTGCAGAGTTTAAGGTGCTGGGCTGGGCTGGGCTACTGTACTGCCTGCGTAATTGGCTGATTCTAGTTGATTTCACCTGGCAGCTCTGCTAGTTCTCCTTGGTTAACTTACTACTACTTCTTTTCCTTCCTTTTCCCTTTCTGTATCCACAGGGAGCAGCACTAATCAAACAAGCGCAAACACGCGCACACGAGCACACACGTGTGCACACAGGCTTACACAAGCTTACACAGGCTTAGGCGGGTGCACATTTGTGTATACATGGTTAGACGGCCTACACAAGCTTACACGGGAGCCCACCTGCGCACACAGGCTTAGATGGGTTTCAGGTGTGCACACGCATGCACACGTGCGCACACACTGTAAGCATCTTTGCAAGAAACTTCAGTGATAGCCATGGCATACACCTTCAGTTTCTGGATTTCAGTTTAGACAACTGTAGACACACCTCTTTTAGTCCTGAGTAACTCACAGCAAACACATGCCATTCTGCTCCAATCAGCTTACAGTTGTTTTAATACATACCCCCTCATGATGTCACCCATCTTCTACTCTGTTACTCCCCTTATCCTACTCTTACACTCTAGGGACATGGTTCACATAGCAGGAAAAATTGGGATTCACTATCCTTACCCTCATTTGCATAGGATTGCCTACTAATGCTTGGTTACATCTCTCAAACTGAGCTTCCCCCCTTAGCAACCTCTACTCAGTAGCCATGTTGTCTTAAGCCTGCCATTCACTTGCATGGCAGATGAATATTTTGACTAAAATCCCTATTTGTGGCTTTTATTTTTTTGTTTTTCTGGTTTTTAGAGCACAGCACATTTGCGCGGCGCTGCGCTACGCTTAAACATCAGAGATCGAGGAAAAAAAATATTTTATTTTTATTTTGCAATGGAAAAAAATGCCAATGGCTGTATAATTGGTCATTGGCATGCTTCCTCAACTGGATGCATCCTTTATTTGGAGTTGTCATGGCTCCGTTTTGCTATTTGCAGAATGGTACTCAGTTGCCAACCAAGTACATTTCTGCAAATAACACAACTCTTGCTCAGACAGGTTAGTGTTTCCTGGATCGCAAATTTACCTCATTTGAATAGCTTTCTGCAGCAAATGAGGTAATTTGCATAAACTAACCCTGTCCATGCAAGAGTCATTTTAGGAGCTCTCTTGCACACCCCTGCGGCTGTTCCTGGATCGCTCGGCAGACATGTTGGCTGCATGGAGTCTTACTCTAGTCGTAAACTCCGTGCAAGCCTTCATGAATCCGGCCCTTCTTCTTTAGTTTTTACTTAATAAACCATGATTTAACTAGCAATACCAGCTCAAATCCTGTTTTCTTATTTTTAATAAAAAGGCAAAGTGATCTTTAGCATGGATCTTACATTAGTATTTAGATCAACAGTCTATTTTTGCACGTTATATGCTGATATTGTTTTTGTACAACTGTTTTTCCCTTTATCTTGGTTTATTCTTCCTTATGGAAAGTATTTACTACCCTTAAGGCTGGAAAACTAAATTTCCTTGGTACTATGTTTCATTGCCTGTCTATATATATAGAGTCAGGTGGATTTCTTTTGAAGAAGCAAACAAAGAAACTGTTTTAAAAATATTATTATGACTGTAAATAAACCTGACCAAAATTGTGCTTTTTCAGTAGTCAATCTGATGACCTCAAGGTGTAGCCAGGATTTTTGAACACTTCTCTCATAAACTAAACAAGCAAACAAATTGTTGCAATGTGTGAGCATGTGTTGTGTGTTTGTGTGTGCATGTGCATGTGTGCATGACAGAGAGAGAGAGAGAGAGAGAGAGAGAGTGAAATGCATGACAGATTTTAAAAGTTAGGAAAATGCTTTTAGCATTGCCCTGTGGTGGCCATTTTTATGCTTTAGAGTATGTCTAGAACGTAATGGACACATTATAAAGGTACTTAACCAATGTACCTTTTTCCCAAATTCAGAGCACAAACCTGTTGATTCATGCATTGCATATGCTTAAAATATTGAAAACCATGAATAATTTAGGAGTACTCAAATTATTTTTGCAACAGTCAGAGAAGGTACTGGCATTATGATTGAAAATGAGTCCACAAGTATGGTTTTACAGGTATTTGTAGAGAAATAAAAGAGAACAAGAAAAATGAAGAAGGCAATAATGCATAAACTTGATACCACTTTAAGACCAATATCAGTAAGGCTAACCTGCATTTGGAGATTCATGACCTTCTTGGTGGGGCTGCCATTATGATAAACCATACCAACACATACATACTAGCTCCAATCTGCCTTTATTGCAATGTATGTGGAGTAGCCCCCAAATTCACTAATCTTCTGTGCAGGACTAGCTTAGTCCTGTATGGAAGCGCCCATTTAGAAGCATATTAACAAAGCACTCTGTCCGAGCTCCTACCCTTACAAGGAGCATGTACAAGTGCAGGGGGCATGTCTGAGAACAGAGATCTCAGAATAAACATGCCCCTGCAATGAAGAACAGCAGAAGGTGTTAAGAAATGAGTGAGATCACTCATATGTGTCCTCATATCCCCACCAACAGTCCCCCATGTGTACAACAGCAACAGTACATAAAAATCAAATGAAGAAACCCCTTTATTTTTTTTTTAAATCCGAGTACAGCTAACCGTAGGTGCGCGGGTGTGCCCATTGTTTAGCTATGGTTATAGCAGCTTAAAAGGCTGAAGAGGATAGCAAGGAATATATATGCAAATGACGCGGCACAGCAGTTGTGCAGTGGGAAGAGCATCCGTCTAATGAGCAGACATTCCTGGTTCACGTCCCACTGCAGCACAGTCTATTTCACAAGGTAAAGCATGTTACAACCAATGTTTATGTTGCAAAACCCACTAAAAACATATATTTATGAACTGGAGTACTGCAAGAAATGCACACGTGAAGTGTAAGTGTCATAATGAATAAGGCACTAGTAAGCAGGTTTAAGCACAAATAAGCAGTAGTATGCATATGTAAGCATTAGTAAGCATGTTTAAGTGCAATGGTGTGGGGATAAGCATTGCCTATACAGATTAAGCAAAGTAGAAGCTAACTGAGTGTAAGAAACTGTAACTGGAAGTAAGTACTGCTTAGCTCTGTGCAAACCTGCTTACAACTGCTTTAAAGTGCCTTAACCACTCTGTATCCAACGGCCCATGTTCTGCCCAACAACAAAATAATTAGCCTCTACAAGGCTTGAACCCAAGACCCTGTATACTACAATCACAGTAGTTAACCACTAAGCCATCATAGCAGTACATATAATTGAGATTTCAAAAAACAAATCCTCACCCTAGGAAATCAAACTGAACATGTGAAAGGAATCTATGTACAGTGTGATGTTGTATAATCTGCTACATAATGTAAATATGTGAACTTGATTTCTGCAGTAAGGCCAGATGTGAGATGTTATTGTAATAAAGTGATGAAGTCCCCAGGACACCATACAGTGTATGTATACATGAATCACGGATACCAGACACATATATAACATGTAACAAATAATAAATCAATGACAAAAAGAAAATATAATGCAAATTAAATATTAAGCAATGCTAAGCATTGCACAGCTCAGCTTAGTTGGGATAAGCAATGTGTAGGCGGGCTAAATCAATCTGCCCAGTGGTATACCCCTTTAAGCAATGCCAACATTAGGTAAGCAGTTGTGCCCATAGCTTGGCCTTTTCAAAACCATCCAATCACAGGAAACTGCAGGAAATCAGGTGTATTAAAACTCCACAGGCACCAATAATTCCCATAACTGGTTGCAGCTCCCTACTGTAGGCAGAATGGCTGGTACGAGGGAAGGCAATCAATTTAGAGTGCAGTGCTGGGGCACCCAGGAGACCAGATTCATGATATGGCTCCTGGTAAAACACCATGAGGAGAGACTACTGCAGGGCCAGTACCAGGGCTCTCAGTATAAAGTGGAGGCCTGGGCCAGTCTCATCCATGACCTCACCAGTGCCACTGGTATCCCCCGCACTTTTGAGCAGGTCAGGCATCACCATGCTGATCTAAAGCAGCAGAAGGGTGATCTCTTGGACCAGTGGATCCAAGAAGCAAGGCAGATGGCCAATGCCCCAGCACTGATTAAGTACCCATTCTACTACGTAGATAATGATTGCCTAGCTTGTGTATACTATGGATAGGTAATGGCTAAACATCACTGTATTTCTCTGACAGCTGTAGATAAGCAGGCTGCAAACCAGCAAACCCATACTGCTAGGTTGCAAAGGCTGCATCACAAGGCAGGTTAGTAATATTCCTGCATGTTCTTAGAACCAAAGGCAGAAACAGCACAAAACCAACAGCTCACGACCGAAGAAATCACCAGGATCCGGATATCTTGCGAATACCTTTATTTTATTTGAAGTGTAAAAACCACAAAATAGCTGCTCACAAATGAAAGATTTAGAAACAAACAATCCAGTCAAGCGCTTTCGCCTGGGCTCTCCCAGGCTTTATCAAGACTAAACAACAGGGAATGTGCATTCATTATATACATATGCTACTCTAATAATTCAATTATATATTTAATTAATTGAGCTATTTCCATTGTTTGAAAATGTCTTGGTATTTAAAGGTACATGTTGTAGATGGAAGTTAAAACAAAAGCAAAAACAAAAGCAAAAACAAAATCCTTATCATTTTCAGGGTCCCACATGTATAAAAATAAAATGTAATCTATTAAGTATGTTAAATATTCTTATAATAAATATTCAATATTAAAAACCAATAAATATATATTAATGTAAATAATATTTACATATTTATAAATAAAATTGATAAAACATTATTATTCTAAATATAATTAATAAATATATATGCTTATAAATAAGTACTGTGCATAAAATCGTCCCAAGGTCCCAAGAACCTGTTACTAGAATGAATAAGGACAAGACAAAAAATATTTCTTTTTTATACACATATAACACAAATAATGTGGAGATAGAGAACATTATTTGTAAATTTTGTCCAGTTCTTTCCATTAATGAAGATCTTAAGAAAAGTATTCCAAACAAACCACAATTTGTTAGAAGAAGGGACTGCAACTTAAAAGAATTATTGGAAAGGCAAGCACTATCTAGCAATAGGGAAAACCAACTCACCAGGGGAACCTATAAATGCAATGCTTGTAACCAATGTTGCTACATACTAGATAATAAAGGTATTTATTTAAAATCTAGAAACATAAATTTGTTCCCATCAGGTCATTTTAATTGTAATTCAAAAGGTGTGGTTTACTTGGGATTTTGTCAACACTGTTTATGTTTTTATGTGGGAAAAACTGAAAGAGCTCTAAAAAGAAGAGTATACGAGCACATTTATGAAATCAAAAATAAAAAAGAATCAAATGCATTCTACAAACATTCTTTAACTTGTAATAATATGTGCTTAAAATTTTTTGTCTTGGAACAAGTTTTTAACAGTGTAAGAGGGGGGGACTGGGAAGCATCCCTGGAATATAAAGAATTGTTATGGCAAATAAAATTGAATGCCACAAGACTACCAGGGCTTAATGATGCCATTAGTATTAATAGTGCTCTTAAACTACGTAGGGCCAAATTATAGTTTACCCATAAAATTGTAATTATATAAAAAATGTTTGGGTTCATAATTATCATAATTTTAGTAAAACAATTGTTCTTTAGTAGTTTTTAGCAATTTTAGGGAGACATATTGTATCGAATGATGTTCTTTGCATTTTTTCATATTATTTGTTTGTATCTAATAAGGTAACATAGTCCATTTTTGAAGCTGTAATAAATTACAATAAAATGTTAGGAGTACGATTTTATGCACAGTACTTATTTATAAGCATATATATTTATTAATTATATTTAGAATAATAATGTTTTATCAATTTTATTTATAAATATGTAAATATTATTTAAATTAATATATATTTATTGGTTTTTAATATTGAATATTTATTATAAGATTATTTAACACACTTAATAGATTAAATTTTATTTTTATACATGTGGGACCCTGAAAATGATAAGGATTTTGTTTTTGCTTTTGTTTTTGCTTTTGTTTTAACTTCCATCTACAACATGTACCTTTAAATACCAAGACATTTTCAAACAATGGAAATAGCTCAATTAATTAAATATATAATTGAATTATTAGAGTAGCATATGTATATAATGAATGCACATTCCCTGTGGTTTAGTCTTGATAAAGCCTGGGAGAGCCAAGGCGAAAGCGCTTGACTGGATTGTTTGTTTCTAAATCTTTCATTTGTGAGCAGCTATTTTGTGGTTTTTACACTTCAAATAAAATAAAGGTATTCGCAAGATATCCAGATCCTGGTGATTTCTTCGGTCGTGAGCTGTTGGTTTTGTGCTGTTTCTGCCTTTGGTTCTAAGAATTTGTGGTGTGTCTCATAGTAGCATGGCCGAGAATCCAGGAAACACGGACTTCAACAACACGCCTACTGTGTTAAACAGCAATGATGACGACGAACGTCTGGATGATGCGCCCGTAACCAGGGGCGAGTTTAAACAAGTTATGTGTCTTCTCTCCCAACTGAGTGGTTTGTTGCTTAATGAAAGCAGCAATGTATCAGCAGGTTTGCCGCCCAACCAACAACATTTAAGGGACTGTAACGAGCCTGTGGTCAAACGAAAGAGAAATGCTCTAGCAGAAATTACGGAAGATTTTAACGGGTCATGTTATGCAGTTCAGGAGCAACAAATAAAGGGTCCCACACCATCGTTAAAGCAAGGAACTACATTTACTGATTTTAACATCAAAAAATGGACTAGCAAACACTTTAAGTTTGCTGAAGGTACTGTGCACTTTAATAAAAACAACAATTCTAGTAATGTTCAACTTGAACAGCTGGTATCTGATTTTAACAGTAAGCTGTACTCATTCAAGTTGGTTCAGCTAGAAATAGAGTACCTGACTGAGTGTATTAGAGTGGAACGCATACCAAAAGGGTTGCGTTTCATTAAATTACCGAATAATGCAGTACCAGGCTCTAAGTTATTTAAAGAAATTATGGATTTGTTTAATAGAATGGGCATGGAAATGCTAAAACTCATGATAACAGATTACGAAAGTAGAGCAAACTCACTTCTTGCTGACATTAATGCTATTAATACAAGTATTTCTGATAACATTAACTTTTCCAGCATCAAAAGGGACTATGAAAAATCATTTATAGAGGTAGATAAGCACTGTGACAGGATTGTACAAAGAAAAATTAAAAAACTGGAAAGGGATTTACAAGAGTATAATAATGGGGTTGCATATGTTTTTTCAAAGGGAGCTGATAGATTATTTTCTAGAAGATACAATTATGGAAACATGCCAAGAAGAGTGAACAATGATGGTCATGGAGTTCAAAATGCATTTCATACTCCAAATAGAGGAGAAAGACTACCCCAAAAAGTTAATCAAGCCCAAGAGCAGGGTTTTCATTATGCCCCAGGGAGACAGTCATACAGGGAAACAAATCAGTCAGCCCAGGGGTGGAGCAATTTCAGGAGATAGTTGCTCCAAGGTCTTCTGTTTTAGCAATAGAAACCATTCATTTGCCATCTTGCACAGTGGCTAAGCAGGGGAATTTTTCCATTTATAATTATACTGATGTTTCGGTTAATAACCTGTTTTTTGAACTGTTTAAAAAGGGTTTTCATTTTGTACCTGAGAAATTTATGAACATTTCAAAAACCATTTTGGATGTTAAGCTTTTTACCAGAAATTTGAATTTGAATATTTATTTTAGAGGTAGGCAACAGGTAAAAGATCCACTACAAAGAACAAGTACTTTTAACCCACCTCTCCACCCTGTCTTAAAGGTATTTGAGGACATGATAGAAACTGAACTCAGACACCTGACATCAAGAAATGCGGAATATAAGGTTAATAACTTTACCAAGGACTTCTATGAGACTATAAGATTTTTTAGGAATGAGGAAATCAGACCAATGAAACCAGATAAAGGAGGTGGGGTTGTTCTCATGTATAAGCAAGATTATGAAGCACATATTGCTAACATTTTGCATGACACAGAAAAATACACAGAAGTCTCAGTTAATGAACGCAATGTTGCGTATTCAAAAATAAGGCTTATGCTAGAGGACCATCTCATGCAAGGAGTTTTAAATGAGCAATTGTTTAACTACCTCTTAGTGCAAAAACCCCTGACGCCAATTATTTTTGGCATCCCAAAGGTTCATAAAGGCCTTGATCCTTTAAAATTTAGGCCTATAGTTGCAGGCGCAAAGGGTATTACTGAACCATTAGGTAAATTTATAGATATATCAACGAAAAAATTGGTTTCATCAATAGAAAGCCTTTGCAAAGACTCATGGGAATTTCTTAAAGGGATAAAAAGTGAATATTTCAGCATGACTAATTACATGATCACTATTGACATTGTCGATTTATTCCCTAGTATTCCGCATACTATTGGAATAGAATGGTTCAGTAGAATACTTATTGAAAAATCAGGTTTCAGCAGTAACATTATAAATTTAATAGTTGAATTTATGGAGGTTATTTTGAAGAATAATTATATTATTTTCAATGGAGAGTTATTTAAGCAGAACAAAGGGGTGGCAATGGGCACACCTTGTGCCACGGCCTACTCAAATTTAGTATTACATTTTTGGGAAAATGAATTTATTTTTTCAACAAGTAGGGCAGAGCATATTGTCCATTACAAAAGATTCCTAGATGATATTTGCATCTTGTGGAGGGGTAATATTAATGAATTTGAAGAATTCATGCAACATATTAATTGCTCTACCAGTTTTTTAAAATTTACACACAAAATAAATCCATTTGAACTACATTATTTGGACATTGTCTTAAGGAAAAATAATATATCCAAACAATTCGAATCCTGTATTTTTAGAAAGAATACATACTCAAACATGTTGTTGCACTTTGAGAGCAACCATCCATTATTTCAAAAAAGGGGGATTATAAAAGGCCAGTTAATAAGAGCATCTAGAATTTGCAGTACGGATACTCTGTATCAGAAGGAATGTGAATATTTAAAGGAACTTTTTATGGAAAAAGGATATCCAAACAGTATGTTTGAAGCTTTAGTTAATGAAATATCCCAAAAAAGGTTCACACAGTTTCCCCCATTACTTGGTATTACAAGGTCCCAAGAACCTGTTACTAGAATGAATAAGGACAAGACAAAAAATCTTTCTTTTTTATACACATATAACACAAATAATGTGGAGATAGAGAACATTATTTGTAAATTTGGCCGGTTCTTTCCATTAATGAAGATCTTAAGAAAAGTATTCCAAACAAACCACAATTTGTTAGAAGAAGGGACTGCAACTTAAAAGAATTATTGGAAAGGCAAGCATTATCTAGCAATAGGGAAAACCAACTCACCAGGGGAACCTATAAATGTAATGCTTGTAACCAATGTTGCTACATACTAGATAATAAAGGTATTTATTTAAAATCTAGAAACATAAATTTGTTCCCATCAGGTCATTTTAATTGTAATTCAAAAGGTGTGGTTTACTTGGGATTTTGTCAACACTGTTTATGTTTTTATGTGGGAAAAACTGAAAGAGCTCTAAAAAGAAGAGTATACGAGCACATTTATGAAATCAAAAATAAAAAAGAATCAAATGCATTCTACAAACATTCTTTAACTTGTAATAATATGTGCTTAAATTTTTTTGTCTTGGAACAAGTTTTTAACAGTGTAAGAGGGGGGGACTGGGAAGCATCCCTGGAATATAAAGAATTGTTATGGCAAATAAAATTGAATGCCACAAGACTACCAGGGCTTAATGATGCCATTAGTATTAATAGTGCTCTTAAACTACGTACAGCCAAATTATAGTTTACCCATAAAATTGTAATTATATAAAAAATGTTTGGGTTCATAATTATCATAATTTTAGTAAAACAATTGTTCTTTAGTAGTTTTTAGCAATTTTAGGGAGACATATTGTATCGAATGATGTTCTTTGCATTTTTTCATATTATTTGTTTGTATCTAATAAGGTAACATAGTCCATTTTTGAAGCTGTAATAAATTACAATAAAATGTTAGGAGTACGATTTTATGCACAGTACTTATTTATAAGCATATATATTTATTAATTATATTTAGAATAATAATGTTTTATCAATTTTATTTATAAATATGTAAATATTATTTAAATTAATATATATTTATTGGTTTTTAATATTGAATATTTATTATAAGATTATTTAACACACTTAATAGATTAAATTTTATTTTTATACATGTGGGACCCTGAAAATGATAAGGATTTTGTTTTTGCTTTTGTTTTTGCTTTTGTTTTAACTTCCATCTACAACATGTACCTTTAAATACCAAGACATTTTCAAAGAATGGAAATAGCTCAATTAATTAAATATATAATTGAATTATTAGAGTAGCATATGTATATAATGAATGCACATTCCCTGTGGTTTAGTCTTGATAAAGCCTGGGAGAGCCCAGGCGAAAGCGCTTGACTGGATTGTTTGTTTCTAAATCTTTCATTTGTGAGCAGCTATTTTGTGGTTTTTACACTTCAAATAAAATAAAGGTATTCACAAGATATCCGGATCCTGGTAATATTCCTGCATGTACTGTCATAACAAATAAATATAACAGTTCAGGAAAGTGTTGTACCAGTAAAGAAGTGTATTATGTATGGAATGTACTGAATAAACCAGACAATATGGCAGGAAGACTGTCATATTGGTTGCATGGAAATAAAGGTGTAATATCTTGTGAATAAAATTATAACCCCTGAAGTGCTTGTGTACATCCTGCTTTCATATGTTGTTGTTGTGTTGCATTCTATAAATAGTACTGTAGTATTAAGCAGTGATCCCAAACTGCTGAATGCAGTCAAAATGTGTAGGAAGTTCAGTATAACAATGTTGGAAGTCCCAAGAGGTCAGTCATATAGAACAACTGAGGAAGACTTAGAAAGAAGCCATTGGAATGCTTTACACCAGTTCTGTAATAGCACATTGTACTGTGATGTTGACTGTAATATTTTTACCACACACAACAGGGGTTCGAATCCCAGGAGTGGTAGCAAGTTTTATGCATAATCATGCCCACAACTATACAGATTTTGTGAGAATGTTCAGATAGAAAGCTGTATACATAATTAGTCCCAGCAACTGTACAGACTTTGCTAGAATGTTCAGATAGTATGCTGTAAGCATAATCATGACCATCAACTGTATAGACTGTGGCAGAATGTTCAGGTAGCAAGCTGTATGCATAGTCATACCCCTCAACCTTTCTGATCTGTCCAGCATATCCAGATAAATGGTCCAAATCTGGTGCCTGATAACCTGTTCCCCTGACAAATCAGTGTGATGATCCAAGAAATGTAGGCAGCTTATACTGACATATAATGGATAGTCAGTCCTGAACATAAAAAGAGAATGTATATGGAAACAAATCTGTCATTGTAGCATCTCACCCAAAGTGTATGACAGCTATTCCAAAATATGTCACATTAACACCTGCATCCTGTCAAGCCTTGACCAGAGTGTGTACAATAACAGATTGTTAGGTATGTGTATAACATCAACATGGAATCTTGGAGTATGTGTAGTATTTGTCAGGTAGTGTTAACAAAGATTTTCTCCACAGCTATAACATGTAAGAGGTGTAGACTGCAGGTACAACACAGGTCACATATATACTTGTCTACAAGCATGCAATCTGGGAGTATGTGTAGAAATTGCCAGGTAGTGTTAGCAATGATTTTCTCAACAGGTATAACAGGTAAGAGGTGTAGACTGTAGGTACAACACAGGTCACATATATACTTGTCTACAAGCATGGAATCTGGGAGTATGTGCAGAAATTGTCAGGTAGTGTTAACAATGATTTTCTCAACAGGTATAACAGGTAAGAGGTGTAGACTGTAGGTACAACACAGGACAAGGACACATATATACTTGTCTACAAGCATGGAATCTGGAAGTATGTGTAGAAATTGTCAGGTAGTGTTAACAATGATTTTCTCAACAGGTATAACAGGTAAGAGGTGTAGACTATACGTAAGACACAGTCCACACATATACTGATCTACAAACATACCATTTCACAAAGTAAGGACATTGGGTATTGTAATAATACATGTAAGGGACAGATCACTGCAGTGACTAAGAACGTTGTGAAAACTACAGGGCTATATTAGTTGTAATTAACCTCTCTCTCTCACCTCCTCCATATGTACAACAATAACCTTATAACACACCATAATGGGTACGTGTACATTCCAAACTTTTGTTGGGATATATGGCCTATTATTTTATAAATATTCACATTTAGTTCTATGCATGTGCCATGTTAAAATACTCCCATATCGGTGGCCTGTTGCCGTCAATGAAAACTGCATGCTGTTGTAATGGCCACTGTTGTCTCATATATGCATGTGTTCTTCTTGATATGCAACTGTTGTAAACTGGTTAATGGGAATACCTATGCATGCAGTTATAACTAATCCTGAATGCTGTTGTCTATGACTAACTGATATCTTTCTTAAAATTGCAACACCATAGCTCATATGGGATGGCCAGTCCTTGTAGACCCACCAGTCCCACCTCAGCTGGCCTTGGCACTGGGCACCAGCACATCTGGGACCCAGCCTGAGACCTCCTCCTACATTAGCTCTGCACCACCTTTGGGTAGTACCGCAGCAGGGGATGAGGCTCGACCCCCCTGGGAGTGGGGGTGGAGATGTACCTGTCACCCACTGTCAGGTCCTGGCCATGGTGTGTAGGGAGCTCGACAAGGAGATTCGAGACCAGCTACATCACCTTGAGGGCTGCGTGGCACAATTAGAGGGTGAGTCTTCCCATCCTACCCAGCCCCAGCACAGCCCCCTTTGGGGCCGTGAAGGTGCAGTGGTGACTGCCCATGGGTGGGGACTCAGTCCTACTGTTTCCATTTGGGAGCTTATGGGCTTGCGACTTCCAAACACCACTCCCTGCCGAAGGTGTTTACCTCCACATGTGTCATATACTGCCCCTGTATGCATCTTGTTTGTCCTGTCTGTTAACCTACCCAACCTACCTCCCCAAATATATCTACTACCCCTCCATGACATCACAGTCTCAGCTGAAAAAGAAAACAAAAAAGGCAGTCTGTTCCCACAAAAAAATCTTGCACCATACATAGCTGTCCATTTCACACAACTGTCCACTGGACACATGAAATCCAGTCTAATTGGCATCACAACTTATTATTGTTGTCCTCACCCCCACCCAGGGGTTTGTGTCCAAATCTAACTCCAAATTCAGTGTATATGCACATCTGTTGCTGTAGAAAAAATGGGCAGCTATGGACCTTCCCTACAGCCTTCCTGCACATCCCTGGCTATTGTCTCTACTGTCTTTCCCTCTTTGTGCCCCTTTTTTCACCACTTTCCTATCAACCCCTTTTTCTTTTCTTTTAATAAAATTAGCATGGCGGTAAGTGGGAGTAAGCACTTTTAAGCAGCAGTAAGCAGGTTTAAGGCAGTTTGCGCAGTGGTAAGCAATGCCTACACTGTTTAAGCAATGTAGAAGCTAACTGAGTGTAAGAAGCTGTAACCGGAAGTTAGCAGTGCTTACCTCTGTGCAAACCTGCTTACAACTGCTTAAAAGTTCCTTAATCACTCTGTATCCAACAACCCGTGTTCTGCCCAGCAATAGAGCAAACAGCCACTGCAAGGCTCAAACCGAGGACCCTGCACACCATAGACAAAGTGATTTACCACTAAGCCATGCCAGATATAAATAGATCTAATGTATTCAGAAACATATCATCCAGTCCAGGCATGCAACAGTACAGAGAACATATACCACCATCTAGATATGTGTGTGTAAATATATTAATATCTAAACAGATACAACATATCTACATATGTAGTTATACATATATATATATATATATATATATATATATATATATATATATATATTTCTAAAAATATATACATATATATTAATAAATATGAACATATATACATGCAAATGCCTACATCGACAGATATATGTGTTTACACCTATATGTCTACATATACACAGCAAGGTACATATGTGTACACAGATATATATCTATGTTGGTATATACGGACATACTTATATATATATATGTAAAAAGCTATATATATATATATATATATATATATATATATATATATATATATAGGTATATATGGCCATACAGCTGTAGATAGCAATGGCAGATTAACAAAAACACATATGTCCACATGACTGTTAATGTGGATGAGATGCCCCACACACTATACATCTTGTACGAATAGGCATCCCACCCCCACAGCCAAACACGTCCGCCCTGCAATACACTACCAAGTGTTGCAGATCCCATAACCACGACCTAACACGACATGGGCACAAGATGTTAACAGTACTACATTCCACCTGTATGATGTCAGACTGGTATTGGTAACATATCATGCAGTAGAGTCTGCTTCCCATAGGAAATGTAAAATGTGGAAGCCATCCACATCCCCAGGATACAGATACACAGACACAGATACGCAGATACAGATATACATGTATACATATACATATATATCTATCTATATATATATATATATATATATATATATATATATATATATATATATATATATATATATATATATATATATATATATATATATATATATATATATATATATATATATATATATATATATATATATATATATATATATACATGTGACATGTGCAGTAAGATACATATGTAGAAGGCACACACAATATGGAACAGCCACTATGCCTACAGTTAACACCTGAACAACTGGACACTGTATGGGCCACCCATACAAATGAAAATCGCTGCCTGCAACATATACCCACAGAGAGGTCATAGGAAAAAACACCACACACAGGTTTGGAGAAATTGAAAACCTTTAATTGTGTACTATTACAGTTCTATACATCATATCATATAGCTGTTCAGACACTGATATCCATATAAACAGAGTAATGCAACTATGAAACAGTTATACTAATACAGTAGTCTGGAATGATTCACAACTGTTGCTGTCCAGGCCAAGCCCTTCAAATTGTACAATAATGAGGACAGACTGGGCCATAGGATACCAAACAATCAACAGTATGTAATGCAGGTTTATAGTTCAGCAGACCTCTATCTACACTCTGTACAAAACACTAGCTGGTAAAGACGTCATGTGACCAAATGGGTTGTAACTGTTACATAACAAGGCATAACTGACACCATCACATACACACTGACAAACAGAACAGTCTGTATGGCAGAAGGTAGTAGGCTTGCATTAAACCAATTGATGTAAGTAATGTAAATATAGGTAAAGTATACGGTACTGTAAATCCAGATACCTTAAGGCAGCTCACTCCTGATACTCCCACATTTTGCAGCAGTCTAGGTCATTTATGGTGCTTTCCCCCTAGACTCAATAATACAGGCCATATATCACTGTTACATACACTGGTCTCTGGAGTGCATAAGAGCACAAATGTATTGTGTAGGTGACACCCACACATATATGGCCCCAGCCCCACTGTATGTGTGGGGAATACAACAGCAGTGGACTGATGGCAGCAATGGCAGTGTGATATACTCACAGACCACTACAGAACAACCCCTGACAGCATGTCATATGTAAAAAGCTTGGTATGTAGGTGGAGAACAGAGGCTGGAACACAGGCACATATGTGGAAAACTGTTGCCATACACTATGCAAGTTGCTGGTGTTACAGGATAGTCTGCAACATGCCCTTAGTCAGGGAATTGAGGTTAGAAACAGAAATGGATGTAGCCATGTACTGATAGCACTCAACACACACACTGCCAGTGAAATATCTGACACAGGACCTGTGTGGTGGACAGACAACACATGATAGGCACACTTCTGGCCACCAAGAGGATAGGCCCACAGTTGAGAGCTATGCAGAAAGACTGCATTCCAAGGTAATCTAGTATGTACACACACACTCTGTAAACCCATTATTATACAAAGCATATCACAACTCTACTTACAATCTGTCTGTAGTTTCTGAACCTCCTACAAATATGTAGCTTCCCTGAGTGTGATGGTTCTCCTGTAAGAGGTATTGCTACCTGCTGTCTGTAACACTGATGCCCACACACAGGAAGGATGTCCATCACACAGGAAATATAAAGGGACCACGCCAACATGATGTAGGGGTTTAGAGTAGGTGGTTTCCATGACAGTGGTAATTGGAAGTACTACACATGTGTAATCATATATATATATATATATATATATATATATATATATATATATATATATGGCTATCTGGATAATAATATGTACATATATTTCCACCATATGTCCTGGACATGGAGTGTAGCCCTACCTCAGCCTCTAGTCTCACAGTCGTATTTGCAAGGGGATGTCAGGTATGTATAGTAGGTATATTAATAGACTATTGCTACTGTCATTGGGATTGTCTTCACAGACATGGTGTCTGTGGGAGGTCACATCTGCTTATAACACATGTGCCATTGGCTACTGACAGACATCCTTAGGACATCATAGTAAAGTACCGCTGCTAGCACATAATGCCCCTGTGGACTGCAGCATAGATATTGGCCAATATATGTGGACATTCTGACACACTCTGTCCAGAGGTATACACATAACCCCTTAGTGCTAAACATGTGTACTATGGCTAACAATATGAATGTAGATAGCTATGTAGATAGGTATAGCACATAATGACTGGAATACATTTGCCACCATAGGTTATGCATTCACACACCCCTTTCTGGCCTGACACATAATAACTGCTGGTACAAGGGTGCCACGGCCACATACTACCCACTAGATATTGACATGCATCTGTACAGTATACCACTGCTCTGTCTGACATACATGATGTTTAAGGGAGGCCCAGCAGCATTACATCTGGCAAGTATCTGCACATGACATCTCACTGGGTAAGTACACTAAGCTGCTAGACATGTAACAATGCACTGTGCAGGCTACAGACAGACTGGCTCAACACTGGCCTACATCTCCTATGGGGGAATGCACATGTATCTGCATATATAGCAGGCTCTACAGGCATTTGACAGCACAAGTTAAGATACACCTGTGAAAAAGTGCATAACCACAACCAATGTGCACACAGCCACAGCCACATATGTTAAGCTACCATAATATTACAGTATATGGACTATCTGTTCGACATCATCCTCATATGTGCCACTCACAGACTGACCCTACATATACTGGGCTGCTACACAGTTTGGTGTGATGGCTGTCTGTGGTATGGGACATGTGTGTGTATGGCCCTACAAACATGTACGCCAATATGGTACCATACAGTGGAGCAGCATGTAACATTGGATAGGACGGGACCTAGAACAATGACATCTACCACAGTCTGTACACATGCTAAAGTACATATTAACAATACACAAACTGTTGACATTCATCATAAGTACACAGACCTCAGTACTGTACAAACATCCACAGAATGTCCAGGTTATGTCAGGAAATATAACCCCTATTGTACATAACATGTGTAGCAGTCTGATATCTCACTGGCTTGTTATCAGATATGATGACACTAATTATGATGTACAGCACATATGCACCACTTCATGCACGACATATGTACAAAGGTTGACAGAGTTGTGCCTGGAAGCACATACACAGGGACAATAATGAAATGTTGCTGTGATAACCTCATACATTTACTGTTGTAACATGGTTTGTTGCAACATATGTCCTAGGAGGGTTATGAAGCCAGTAACTGTCATGACTTTCACCATCAACAGACTGCAATCCTCACACTACCTTCTGCAGTCCACAGATAGATGCTCCATGGGTAACACATGAAATCAAAGGCAGAACACACTGCCCAGTCTGCAGATGACCCTGCAGATGGGGATTCCTCATGAACTTAGAATTGACATGGCAGGTATTGAGACATGTAGGACAGTCATATCCACACACACAATGTTAAACCAACAGTATTCCAAATGTAGTATAGCAGCACTTACAGTCTGTAGTTAGATCAGGCACATCCCCCTCTTGTGTGTTGCCTTGTTTCCACAGTGTATGTTGTTAGAGGTAAATCCCCAATCCATCTGAGCTGCTGTTTGCCAAACAACAGATCTAATTCCTGCTCACAGTGAATGAAAAGGGCCAACACCAACATGATGTTCCTAGATATTGGAGTGTGTTTCCATGCAACTGGCTATGGGAATGTTACCACAGCTGTTCAACATGTAAGCAGCTAGGGGAGAGCTGCAATTCATGCAGAGGCCATCAGCTGGTCATGTGCATCACTTAAAATACACCTGCTGCTGCCAAGCAAAGCAGCTGTAGGTCTCCACATCCACCAGAGAGGGAGTGGGAGAGACAGACAGAGGCAAAGACAAGTCAGGGAGGGGTAGGAGCGTAAAACCTAATCAAGTTTGTGTCACACATCTACCAGCACAGAGTATCAAACCCCTGACAACTATGTAGTGTTATCACAGTTCTATGCAGTTATTGGATACGCCACATGGGTTATCTGTTGTGGAGCCCTCAGAACATATATGTGATGGTGACTGACATCTGCAACAGGGATACGGTAGCTATATGGTAGGTGACGTACACGTGCCTGTCCACATGAACAGGTGCCAGCATCAACACCGCCACACTCTCACAGGGATGCACACACATTGACACACTTGGCAGGGCCAGGATTACAACTCATCAGTAGTGGGATTGTCACAACACATCACTGTGCAGGTATCGCATGCACCACACAGGTCATATGGGGGTTGTATGGGCAAAGGGTATGGGGAGGTGTCTGACATCAGACAGCATGCTTCATTATGCCCATGGGGGTTGTACGGAGTGTGGATTTGAACATATGCACCATACAACACACACACAAACACACAGGGTGCCAGTACTGACATGCATGGGTGTATACCTGGACAGGTGTGTGGTGGTCAACTGTGCCAGATGGCTGTACAAGGCTAGGCGATGGGTATACCTTGGCATCAGGCCACATGACAATGGTCTGCATTGTGGCTCGGGGCTGTAGTGTCTGTATTTGCCCACACAGGTGGGTATTGTATCCCCCATCCAGTCACCTGGGTGACTATTGTGTGTGGCCTATGCTGTGCATCACTTTCCATGCATGTGTTCCTTAGTCCATAACATGGATGGTGTCTGGGATGTGCGCACCTCCCACATGCATGTACAGTGATATGTGGAACTGTACCTGTGAACACAGATTATCATCAGATGTACCAGTCTTACCAACCTGTGGTGGGAACTGGTAATGGGCAGCAGGTTTACCCTGCACCTACATTGATAGCATGCTAACAGCATTCCCTGGTGTCAGTGGCATCTGTCAATACAGGGCATCTTGAAAGGGCATGGTATGCCCTTTGTGGGTCACATGTGATGGCACCACAGGTATTGCAGTTGTCCATTGGGGAGGATGGGGAAGGTGCACTGTCTGCATGTACGTGCATATCGGACAGATGGACAGGGTGCCATGCCCTTTGTAGTCCACAGCTATCACCCCCATAGTTACTATCAGTAGCCAATATGCAGTGTATGACCCACATATTGACTGTTGCTTAGGCACGTGTGTGTGTATGAGACATTGGTTGAGAGTGAGCTCTGGGTAATACTGGGGTTGCTAACTGTGATTGCCTGGCCTTGATGTAACATGTATGGGTATGGCTTTGCACCCCAACCTCTCAGTGATTTCACATCTGTTATTCCTGTATGGTGGACATTGTGATATATATATAGTAGGGCCACCATATAAGAAATATGCAAAACCCACCCCACATTGGCCACATACTCACAACCACCTCCACACAGGATACGGATTACAAACATACACATGTACACACATCTGTCATGTCTGGGAGTAGAACCCCTACCTAGCTAGTTTATTATACTACAGCAGTATGTAGTTACAGCACATGCCATGGGGATTACTGGAGTATTCCTTCCCCAAAGGTGTATATCATATTGGATGACATCAGCAGGATTGTCAAAGTTGGACATTCGAATTGTAGTGAGTGTGACTAGCCTAAAATGCATTGCTCCCTACACAGACAGTGACACACACACAAAACATCCACAACTGACATGTGTGGGTATAGGACCCCTAACAGAGGTCTATATCACACTACAGCATGGGGCTGTTATAAGACACACCACAGGGATTACTGGTGACCACATTCCACAAAGGTGTATTTCACAATAAATGACATCAACTGGACTGCCAAAGTAGGCCATTTGAAATGTAATGCATGTGACTAGCCTAAAAATGCATTGCCCCCTACACAGACAGTGACACACACACAAAACATCCATAACTGACATGTGTGGGTATAAAACGCCTAACAGGGGGTCTATATCACACTACAGCATGGAGCTGTTATAGGATGCACCACAGGGATCACTGGAGAACTCCTTCCCTAAAGGTGTATTTCACAATAAATGACATCAGCGGGATTGCCGAGTAGGCCATTTGAAACGTAATGCATGTGACTAGCCTAAAATGCATTGCTTCCTACATAGACAGTGACACACATACAAAACATCCGCAGCCAACATGTGTGGGTATAAAACCCCTAACAGAGGTCTATATCACACTACAGCATGGAGGTGTTATAGGACACATCACAAGGATTACTGGAGAACTCCTTCCCCAAAGGTATATTTCACAATGAATGACATCAGCAGGATTGCCAAAGTAGGCCATTTGAAATGTAATGCATGTGATTAGACAAAAATGCATTGTTCCCTACCCAGACAGTGACACACACACAAAACATCCACAACCAATATGTGTCGGTATAGAACCCCTAACAGAGGTCTACATCACACTACAGCATGGAGCTGTTATAGGACGCACCATGGGATTACTGGAGAACCCCTTCACCAAAGGTGTATTTCACAATGAATAACATCAGCAGGATTGCCAAAGTAGGCCATTTGAAATGTACTGAGTGTGACTAGCCTATAATGCATTGCTCCATACACAGACATTGAAACACACACAGAACATCCAAAACTGCCATGGGTGGGGATGGAACCCTACCACAGTTCTAAATATGCAGTTACAGCTGCAACCTTCCCAGCGGTGTATTTCTAGGTGGTTGACATCAGCGGCCTTGCCAAAGTTGAGTATATGAATTGTAAGTTGTGTGAGTACCCTAAAAAGCATTGCTTTCTACACAGATAGGCACACTAACTTGCCTTGTCTGGGATTATAACACCTACCTAACTACTTTATCATACTACACAGTTTCAGGACGTACTACAGAGCTTACTGGGATACAACCTTCCCAGAGGTGTATTTCTAGGTGGGTGACATCAACAGCCTTCCCAAAGTTAAGTAGATGAATTGTAGGGAGTGTGAGTACCCTAAAAAGCATTACTCTCTACACAGTCAGATGCACACAAATACACACACAGTTGCCAAGTCTGGCGTTAGAACTCCTACCTAACTAGTTTACCACACTACAGCAGTACGCAGTTATGGGACATGCCATGGAGATTACTGGGCTACAACTCTCCCAAAGGTGTATTTCACATTGGATGACCTCAGCAAACTTGTCATAGTAGGGCTATGGGGAGAGCAGTGTGTGTGCATGGGCCATAACCCATTCATCTAGGGGTTGACACGCCACATGCGGGCACACATGGGGTCATATTTCACAGGTATATGTATACAGCTGCTGGATGACTACTTCCTTGTACAGTCATGTTGTACAGCTGGCACGTGCACCACATAGTCTGTAATGCTGACAGATACTGGTGGCTAGTATCTGCAGTGAGTGACATCTGCACCTCATGTGTCTGGGACCCTATGGATGTGTGCTGGGTGGAGCAGGCCTGGATGGCTCCTTGTCACAGTCACCCTCTTCCACACATCTATGTATGTCTACCTTTGGCTTATTATAGTGTGTTGTCCTGACATATATGTCTGTATTCCTACCCACTGTGTGTGCAAGGCATGAGTGGTGCATACTGACGAGTGTCTGCACTAACAACTGCAACTGACAGATATGTCTGGTCCACTGGTGTTTGCAGACATGGCCTTCATGTGTTTAAGTGTGTGAGCATGAACAATATGACCTTTCAGTATGTTGTTGATTGACATTGCCTTCATTTCTCCAAGTGTGTGAGCATGCCCAGTATGGTCGTCTTTACTGAATGTGTGGATCGTGTCCAGGTAGTTCGTGCTGCAGTGCTGACCTTTGTGTTGTACATCGACAGGTAGCCTATTGTCTCTGCAGGGTATCCATCGATCATTTGGCTTTGACTGTTACTACATTTCTGCATAGTGGGGGGCACACATGACTGTTTCTACATTTCTACACAGGAGTGGGGGGGCACACCTGACTGTTATTACATTACTATGTAGGATGGGGGGGTACACCTGACTGTTTTTACATTTCTACACATGATTGGGTGGGGTATACCTGACTGTTATTACATTACTATGTAGGATGGGGGGCACACATGACTATCTCTACATTTCTACACAGGATTGGGGGCACACCTGACTGTTATTACATTACTATGTAGGATGGGGTGGCACACCTGACAATTTCTACATTTCTACACAGGTTTGGGGGAGCACACCTGACTACTTCTACATTTCTACACAGGATTGGGGGGCACACCTGACTGTTATTATGTTACTACATCAGATGAGGGGCACACCTGACACTTGTACACATTTGGTATGAATGTACTGATATGTCAGGTGCTCTATTTCATTCTGTATTCTTATATATCATGCTGACTCGAGGCATACCAGTGTACTACAGATCGTAGCTTTGTTTGCCCTACATATTAATGTCTGACCTCCTACTGTAGTCTGTCTGTGTAGGCCTGGGGGAGAGGTTAACCATAGCCATCATTCAGGGTCCATAGCACAGACTCTGGTTGTGTTTGTTTACACCTGTCCTGCTGGCTGGGACTGTTGTTGGGTATATGAACCAACCTGACTGACATGTGTGGGTCATATGGATACACATGTCACTCAGAACATTTCCTGCAGTGGGTTTTATTACCCTGTGTAGTACTGGCTACTATGGTGACTCCAGTATGTGTTACAGATGTCATGGTGCCACTATGGATGTCTGCTGCCATAACATTTAGCCACCCAATTCCCTTGCATGCTCACATCCATACCATAGCTACAGGTAACAACACATTCTACTCCATTTGACAATTGGTAGGTTGGTTGACTTACCTTGAGGGTGTGCCAGGCTTACGGAGGGTGCTGGAGGGCTGCCTATGTTAGATGAATATAGTACATTGCCTATACATGGTTGCGCACATGTACTGTCATGTTTGGCATCCCTTTTACTGTATGTGCGAGTCAGAGAGAGGTGTCAGTCCCTGGGTCCCTACTGTGCCAATGCATGTGCTATGTATTGCCTCTTTGTTGCAGCCACGGCATACTGGGCATGCCTCCATTTGCCTACTGGGGCAGGCTCAGGTTGTTCCTCCTCCAGGTCACCCTGTGTCTGTTCAGGCCTTGGCATTGGTGGGGGTCTGTGTGGCCTTGCCCCATGCTGTTCCTGCTGCAGCTGTTTCTGCAGTATCATATTGTGTAGCAGAGTACATACCATAACAATTTGGGTACATGTAGCTGGTGAATACTGCAAGGCTCCACTGGATGTGTCCAGACACCAGAACCGTGACCTGAGCATCCCAAACACGTGCTCTATTATATGTCTGGCCTGTGCATGTGCCTCATTATGGCATTCTTGTTCAGGTTTGTGTGCATTTCTGATGGGTGTCATCAGCCATGGCTCCATTGTGTACCCAGCATCCCCAACTAGGTGACTGTTGGGGATGTCCCCATTGGCAAATCTCTGGTACAGCTGCATCAAATGCCATATGTGGGAATCGTCACAGCTTCCAGGGCAGCCAGCACACACATTCATTATAATGCCCTGGGCATCACATACAACCTGGTAGTTGATGGAGGGGATGCCCCTGCAGTTGATGTAGGCCCTACCCTGCTCACCGGGTGATGCTTTAATGCATATGTGCGTGCAGTCTATAGCACCCACTACCCCAGGGTATTCTGCTATTTGGTGGAAGAGACGCATATTGCTGGTCAACACCTCACAGGTGTTGAGGAAATATATGTGCTCACTGGCATGTGCTGACATGGCATCCAGGAACTGGTGGAATACTCTGGATGCTGATGCCTGAGAGATCCCCATGATATCCCCAGTTGTGCTTTGGGAGGTACCTGTGGCAAGTATACCTAGGCCTACACATACCTTGGTATCCACTGAGATGGGTTCCCCTCGGTTTGTGTCAGGTGTGGCCGGAACAGCTCAACAATTTGCTGTAGGAGGTCTCTGTCCACCCTATAACACTCCACTATCTCCAGCTCATGTAGCTCCTGGTAGGTTACCCTGGGTCTGTACACTCTTCTCCATCTCCTCACTGTGGGTTGTTCGGCAGCATTCGCATCCTCACCACCCACAGCCTCTTGCACATGTTCTATGTTGTCTGCTGCAGTCCTTCTCATTTTGTAGGTTTGTTTGTTAAAATTTCCACACTTGTATACACCGGTAGTTTTGAGTGTGGGAAAAACTAGAGGGGTAGGTGTTTGCATAGTTTATAGTAGTGTTCTGGGCTGGGCTGGGCTGCTGCCTATGTAATTGGCTGATTCTGATACATTTCACCTGCCACCTATGCTAGTTCTCCTTGATTACCTTCCTACTGCTGTTTTCCCTTCCCATTGCCTTCCAGTTTAAGCCCGGGGGCACGCCACACAAACTGACTGCTCAAATGTGCACAGCGCTGCTATTTCCTGGTTTAACTTCTTTTTTCTTCATGTATAACCCAGTCCATGGTGCACACACCCGCTTAGGCTTTGTAAAGAGTGCTAGGCAGGTTTAGACACACCCCTTAGCTTAGCTGTGTTAAGCTAGGAACAAACCCGAGCCACAGGGCTCCAATCTGCTTACAGTATGCCTGATACCCCCCTCCCCCAATGTCATCTACCTCCTAGGCTTGCATCAATTATTCCTACTCTTACACTGTTGGGACCTGACTCACATGCTGGGAAAACTGGGATTCACTTTCCTTCCCCTTATTTGCATAGGATTGCCTGCTAATGCATAGTTACAAGTCTCACACTAAGCCTCCCCCTTATCAACTGCTACACACTGGCCAGGTTTCTTCTGCCTGACATTGACTTGCATGGCAGAATACTGATTTTAGTTAGAATGCTTATTTTAGGTTTATTTTATTATTTTCCTCCCGATCTCATTTGCATGCCTCTGCCCTATGATTAAACATCTGAGATCGACTAAAACAAAATAAAAGTTTTTTTTTTTTATTTTTTGTTTTGTTTGCAATGCCAATGGCCTTATACTTGGCCATTGGCATGCTTTCTACTTGATATGCAGCCTTTATTCAGAGCTGTCATAGCTCCGTTTTGGATTTTGCAGAAATGTACTCGGTTACTAACCGGGTACTTTTCTGCAGATAGCACTAGTCTTGCACGGACTGTTGCAAGCTTCCTGGATTGAAAAATCACCTCGTTTGCATGGATTTCACCTGCAAATGGGGTGATTTGCATACCAAGGCTTAGTCCTTGCAAGATTAGTGCAGGAGCACTCGTGGATGCCTCTACACGCTGTTCCTGGATCGCAAGGCAGACATATTGCCTGCTTGAGCCCCTGCACCAACCTTGCACTCCGTCCAAGCTTTTAAGAATCCGGGGCTAGGTCTTGGGAATCCTGGTAAGGCCTATGTATTGCAGATGTATGACAGCCAAAGACATCTGATAGATTGAGAGTTTAATTTTGCCTAAATTGCTGTTATTTAATAACCAGTTATATCATGTATTCTTCTCTGGAAAACAAAACAGATCCTCTATAGCATTTCCTTTGTGATTTAAGGCAGAAAACCATTTAATTTCAGTTTTAAGAAGGAAAACCCATCATTCTACTGAACATGGAAATAACACATTCAGGTGTTTATTCACATGAACAAAAAAGGAAACAAATAAAGCTTAAGAACAAAAAATGCCACATCATTATTAACTCTGCTTTACAGAAACATTTGCTAAATATTGCTGAAGTGAAATTATAAATAGATACTACAATGCCAATAAATAGAGAAGAGTAAGGAAACCTACAATACAAGAAATTTGGACAATATCATGGTCCTACCAACAATAATGGGCATGACATAAAACACGCATAATTATGAGAGATCTTCCTGGAGGTAAATTTTTCTGTTTACTTTTTCTCCCTATGCCACACTAACCATTGAACATCCCTCAAAGGGACTTACATCATTCATTCCCTACCTACATTCTTTAGACCACTAGAGTGAGAGCTAGACAGATGGGCAATCATCCTAACAGACATGAGCTGCATTTGTGGTGTTGAGAACATAGTGATACTGAAAGATGTTTGCTAGTGTGGGATCAAAATTCCATTCCCCAGAATGAATACTCATTCTCCTTCCTCCCCGAAATGGTACATGCAAAATGTATGTCCCCCACTATGCTCTCCCCCAGGATGGGGATGACAATCCTCCTATGCTTATGTAATCAAATGTTCAAATTGTTATTCAGATTTCTTTTGCCAGAGCTGCATTCAAAGATCTAGTCCTTTTAACCACCAGAGCAGACATCCTGAAATGCACATCTAAGTAAGATAGGTCAATCCCAGCAAAGATTTCTCTGGAAATAGTCTCAACCTAACATGGCTGTGTGGCATAAAGGGAAAAAGATACATTGAAAATCCACAGCACACTGCAAAGAATTGATACAGGTGAAAATAGGAAGACAGGACAGCTCACCTCATAACATTGCCTACTGGAGGATTGAGTAGACTGTTAAAGCTGTCACTTTGATAGGAAATGCAAGGGCCATGACTCCAGCTTTGTCAAGGAATAAATGAGTCGGGATGTATCCTCTACGAGAGAAACAAAATAGGCTTACCAGGTGTTAGGACTGAAGCACAATGTTGGTCATATGGAGCGGGGCAAAAAACTTCCACAAACTATGTCTCTGAAAGAAATTGAAGTGCTACATCCTCCTCATACAGTTGGAGAAACATACATGTTAAATGTTTAAACTTCCCTGGAAATAAATTCTGTAATAATTCATAAACTGCCAACTAATAAAAGGGTACAACCACAGAGTACTACTTTCACACAGCCTCCCTAATGAAGGCAGAAACGAGCTTTCAGACCAACAGTAGCCCTTTGCCAAAAGTTAATAGGTTAGTGATGTCTAAGTGCTTTAATAACCACTTGTTCTAAGAATGGGAGGGAAACAGGGTATAGTTTATTTATTCTGGATAAAAGTGAAACACTAGTCTGACATTTAATGAGTAATGCATCAAAATAAAAATGATGAGTTAAAGGAACTCAGCTAGAAAAGGAAAACAAAAGGTTATCATTTGTAATTTGTTAGTCTGTTTTAATATGGAATCTGGCAGATATAAATATGCTGTATGATAGTGGCAATAATGTCCAGGTCATGGTGATCTGTTAAGACAGGCTAGGCCGACAAAAGGATAAGGCATTAGCTTAGATTTTGTCAGTGAATTTGTATGCTAATGATGGATTATGGGGTCAGAATAACCTAACCATCATCATATTGAAATATATTGTGTTAGCTAACCAAATGAGAAAACAACGAAAAGAAAGCAAAGAAATGTTAATATGTCAACATTAAGTCCTGTTTGATACCAAAGAAGAAAAATGGTACTAAGTGCACAATTTTGTTAAAACATTAAATTTTACAAAATATTAGGGCTTCTCTAACAGATAAGATTATGATTACTATTTAAAAAATGATCTCATATATTAACTACTCTTATTAAATTTAATTTAACAGAGTTACCAACATTAAACAAATCGTGTCAGTTTTTAAAGTACTGTTAGCTTTCTGAGACAGTCAGCATTCTGCATGCAGCATAAAATCTTTAAATATAATCAATTACTGACAGTATAAAAATATCTGAGGCCCTTTCATATACCCAATGTGTGTCTGCTATTAGCTGCTTAGAGGCAAAAATGTCTTAAGTGTGATATACTTTCATAAAAACGACAGATTCTGACTACTGATTTTTATGTTATCTTAATCTCCTTTATCTTTTTTTTACAAAGTTGTACACAATTATTCTTGAAAACTCATGTCAGAAATCCCTGACATGAAATGACTAGACCTGAAAACATACAATGACAGTATCTAGAATTCAATAAACTCTGTGTAGGCTTTGCATAAAGCCTACATGGAGTTTATATGTATGCATGATGTGCAGCAGTGTTCAATGCATATTCATGCCTTGCATCATGTTTAAGTGAGGTTTTGTGGCTGGCAACAATGTTGCCAGCCAGGAAACCATGTAAGTGAACACAGATAGCAAACCTATTGAATCTGGAGCATGACAGTCTGCAGTTTTACATGGAATGCCACAATGATCACATGGACTTCACACATAGCTCTCAGTCTCTTAGAGCAAGACATCTGAACAAAGACTTGCATAATGCGGGGACAATGACCCAGAAATAAGCGCATAATTGATATATATGCCCTATAAAAATATGCTAGAATTTCCAGGGGTTTGTGCTAAAGTACGTGTTCTGAAGGATTTGAATTATGAAACTGAAACGAACCTTTCAACCTCTTAAAGCAAGAAATCCAGACAAAGCCATACATAATGGGGGGGGGGGGCAAAGGACCAATTGCAGGTATATTTTAGACATAGTGCTCTTGCAAACTTAGAAAGTTGATAGAATATTAGGTTTTATATTAGCATGAATTTTCTGAACATGAAGTTTGAAACTCATGTCTGTCATTATTTTCTGACTTCAATCCACAATGACATGCCGATGATGGGCCAGAAAACCAAAATTTTACAAGGAAAAGATAAGAAATATAAGACAAAAATGTGGACATTCTGCAAAAATCTGGAAAATTGAGAGGTATGATGTATATAATATTGAGTCACATAAGTCCTGAGATCATCACAGTGATATGGCAGAAAGCCACAAATTTGATAAGGAACACATCTGGATATCCTGTGAATATCTGGACAGTTGAGAAGTATGACTGCAAAGTATATGGTCCAAACACAATACAGGACAGAGTAGCTGCACTGCAGAATATTGTGATATCCCATTCCTGGCATTCTGTACTGAAGCTTTGTAAATGATCAGTAATGGTACATGGACTGCCATCTAAAATAAACACTCGGGAAGTGTGTGTATTGAATAGGGACACACAGATAAATTGCAGGAATGCACACAGGAAAAGAGGACAGATGAAGTAACCTAATTTACAGCAGATGAGGGTATGTAGTAGCAACACCAGTCATGTATGTACATGGTACAGTAGGGCTGCGCAATGAAAATGTGTATTATGTGACTGTCACACAAAGTGACATTACAATGTGGAGGATGTCTGTGCGAGATAAGTATTCTTACATGAATACTGCAGAGGACATCTATCAGGGATCTGACATTACAATTGGGGTAGGGTGCTTATTGTGGTTTGCCTGAATATGAGTGTAATTTCAGCAGAGGTCTCCCAAAAGTGGGACACAGGCAAAGGCTCATGAATAACATGAAAAGAAGCAACCACAATCATGGACAATGCCAGAATATTACCACCAGCAATCCCATGTCTCTGACATAACATATGTGAAATAGATAAGAGGTGATGCTGCACAAACACACTTGTACAACTATTATGATATATCTACGCTCTATGAGGGTAACCACACACACTGTCCTGGCACTGTAACATCTGCTGGAGGTATTAGGAAGGACACTGATATACCTGTATCTCACATTATGAGCAATACAAGCTAGCTGACTCGTGCAAATGGCATATTTACATGGCACAATACACACTGTGATGAATGATATCCATGTCATTAATGTTGTCAAGCACCTATGTATGTAGTGTGTGCATCAGCAGCACAGGTAGGGGACATGCATCTGGTGTAACAACTTGATTGGTGTTCTGCACCATCAGACAGTCATGTTTATGTCACAAAAAGAATACATTAGTATGGCAAATAAGCTGTGTAACAATTCACTGTGACAAAAGTGTTACACTTCAGTTACACATCAGTGGAAGATATGTAGGGAGGTACATGAATAAAGGTTCATTGCACTCAGTTATTGGTACGATGAAGGCTGGGAACTAGGGAGGTATTATAGCCTCTGATGTGGATGTTTTTCCCATACTCAGTACTTGTGTTACATTCAAGGGAGTAGTCAACACTGTGACCACATGCTGGTGGATGTTCCACTTGTCATCTACCCCAGGACACAGGTCACATACCTATTGTCTGATTGTAAGGTGTGATGTAAGGTGTGATGTCCACATTATACTTGGTTGTGTGTTTGTTTTCCTGACATAACAAATCCCTCCATGTTTACTTGTCATTGCAGGTGTTGTCATGGCTGTGGCAGCAATCTTTGGTATATGTTGATATTGTCTGTATTATACTAATATCACAGTTGGAGTCAATGAATGCCCACAGTCTGTAGTCCTTCATTCAGCTGTTGAACACAGAATGTCATCTGTGATGTCCATCATTTAACTAATGGATAGGAAAGGGCCTAGCAGACAGCCCTGACATATGGAACAGATCACTGGACCTGAGATATACATCACTTCACATATTTCAGCATAGTGAGATGCCAATTATGTGATACACTGGTCTACCAATTTGGTGATATACCTGTTTATGGCCACATTGCCAGTGTTGATTGAGGTCAGTGTGGATTTGTGTCAGGTACCTTGACCTGGTCATGTTCCACAAGATGATAGTGTTGTCATCATGCATGCCCTCAATGACCTCTTTGAGGACATCTATCAGATGTAAGAAACATAATGTAGCATTAACAACTCAAACAGTTCTGTTGGACACAGATGGGATATTACTACTGTCCATGTAGAAAAGGTCCATGATGATATATTGGTCTACCTCGCAGTTGAAGAGAGTCAGGATGTATCTATAAATGCATGAATCGGGTGCTACCCCCCAACTCAGATGGATGCATGTTAATGTACACCCTTCTATGGGAAAATAGCCCATGTGGAGGGTGTGTTGATGTATGTATTCAACTGTATCAGGAAGGTGTATGTGCTCAGTCACACCATAGGTTATCTGTGATGTTGTCACAGCCCATTAATTCTGTGTGATAGGCCTAGATTAAGGTAAGACAGTGCATACTGTCTATCCTGATGTGGCTTAGGGTTTTGATGCAAACCAGACACAGGTCACATTGCAGAACTCTTCCAGCTGGGGAAAAATCCTTATGTCACTAGATGGATAACCAATTGGCTCACCGACAGAACACATACTGTGAAAGTTGATGAATCAACATGCACCAGTATAGCTGTCACCACTGGTGTACCCCAGGGATCTGTGATTGGCCCTTTACTGTTTGGACTCTATTTTTCAACAATTCACATTAAAGTATATGGCCTTTGGCTTGTTAAGTTTGCTGCTTCTTGCATATTGGGTGTAATCATTGAGTCCACCAATGATGATATACTACAGGAGGAGCTAACAAAAACAAATGATTGGTGATAAAGTCACATGATCTACAAATAAATGCAGAAATGTGTCTATGCTGTACTTCTGAAAAGTGGAATTCCATGCTAATTACAGCACTGACAACAGTCCAGCTATGCAGAAACCCAGTGATGCAAGCACTGGGAACAGATGTAGATAGAAATCCAAACTTTGACTACCATGTATCCACAGTGGTATTAAAAGCCTATGATGTCCACATTATAAGTCAAGCCATCATATTCAGATCAGAGGATTTTATTGCAGAACTGTACTTGAACTTCATCTGAACACTAGAGTATAATGCTCTCATTTGCATGTACCTGACCAGACACTTGCAGCAGCTGGACAGACCACAGGCCTGTCTCATCAAGAAATCACAGGGCCTACAAACCATGGCATGATGTATGTGGACAGATTGAAAACCATGTCATTGTAATCTGCATCATGCAGGAAGAGGTGGTTCCAGCCTGACCTCCAGACAAGTCTCTGACCCTGCCATGTTGGGAATAGTGCATATCCACAAATCAGATATAGATAGTGACATCAGCAGTGTTTGTTGAGGAGAATATGATAATAACAATGTCCCATATGCTGGTGTAAAAGGCTCTCTGTAATGTCAAGCAAGAGCACACACACACACACACACACACACACACACACACACACACACACACACACACACACACACACACACACACACACACACACAATTGACTGCAGTAAGAACAGAACCACTACCTCTCTAAGTACACAGACTGCAGAACTCAGTACTTGACACAAGCACCATAGCACAAGTCTGACTTTTACAAGGTTGCAGGTCAACTTATAGTGGATGACATCAGCAGGCCATGTTGGAGAGAAGATGTTGGAAGGCCTGCATGAGACTGATGTTTATGCATATGCAAGTAGCAACATACTGTCAATCCATGGCATTGAAGCAATAATGTAGGATATACAATTCAGCTTTTCTGTTTAAAAACTCATACCCAGTTGACTGCAATGAGAACAGAACCCTACCTAATTACACAGACTACAGAACTTAGTACTTTATGCAAGCACCATGGCACAAGTCTGACTTTTGCAAGACTGCAGGTGAACTTATAGTGGATGTTATCAGCAGGCCATTTTGGAGAGATGGTGTTGGGAGGCCTGCATAAGTTCATAGCTTTATAGGTTCATAGGAGGTTATTAGCCTAATGGCTCTAGGGTCCTAGGGGGATAGTATTAAAGGCCTTGGATAACTCATCATAGATGTTATGTCCTGTTTTCCCTAATCCAGGTCTTTGGGGTCAGTATCAAAGAATCCACTAGGTTTAATAAGCAAGATCTACCCTTGACAGAACCAACATGGGTTGAGTCAAATGTGTTGAAGGTCATCTATATCCATGTAGATAAGGTCCATGCTGATTCCTTCCCTAGCTTTGCAGATAAGGCATTTTAGGCTTATGGGTCAATAGTTCTACTTCTGCATGTTACCAGATTGATGTGCAATGTGTATCACACAGCATTAGATATTAATTCCTGTAGTGTAGGTGATATATGTGTGGAAAAAGTACTGACACACCAGGGTTGCAGTGCTTGGGGGAGACAACACATGACTATATTCCAAATATGTAACATATTGTTACATAGGGCCTTCAGTTTGTTATGTTTCTACATGTAATTTCATGTCATAGACAGGAAATAGACAGTAAACAGTAGTAATACATAATAATATTTATTTCCATAGCACAGCAAGCAGCTGATTTGTGTGGTGGTTGGCAAAGTTTCTGTGCATGTGAGATACAGATTTCCAATACTATTCACATTTGCATGTAGCTAAGCAGTGCACAAACGTGAGCTGCATTGCTGATGTCTGAGACTTAGTATTGAGTGTATAAAGCACACCTGCTGCTTAACTGACTCTGTAGCATCAGGTATAAATGCATTGACATGTTTCTTTTTGAGCCTAGATGATACTGGATTCAAATTCATGTGTATCTAATACTTTTGATTGCTTTTAAATAAAAATTGATAATGCAATGTCATTAATTTTATAGTACATATGTTGCTAAGTGTTAAGCTGCATTGCATGGAGGCAACTGCAGCATTTTGCTGCTGCTCACCATTGTTGAACATTGGTGCACAATGTGCACCTCCATGCAAAAATGGAGCTCAAAAGTGATGGGATCCACTGCTTTTTCTGCTACGTATGTATGTTGTATGTGATTCTGTTTTTTGACCAAATTAAAGTGGGGAAAATAGGGTAGATAGGAAAGTGGTGAAATAGGGAAGAAGTAGGGGGAAGAACAAAGGGAAAGCAGTACAGGAATGTGCAAAAGGGAGGTAGGAAAAAAACCCTAGCTATCTGTTTCTTTAACAGTGTAAGCAGAAAATATATGCAGAATATTAACTGAATTTGGACTGTCATCTCCACAAAGAGGGGTGACCACAATACAATCATGCTGTATAGCCAATTTATCCAATTCAAGTGTGTCAAGAAGACACATGTATGAAATGGAGAGCTATATATGGGACAATTTTTTGTGGGACAGGTGCCCATGTATTTTTTTTATTTGAGAGAGAGGAATGTTGGGGAAGGGACATAGATATGTCTGGATTAGGTAAGTTGGGTAGGTGAGGAAGCACTTGCAGGCAGACAAGACAAATAAGAAAAGAGACAAGGATGGTGATGGACACAAAAGGTTAGGGGACACCATGATTAGGTTGAGGGTGGTAACAATCCAAGCCCATGGCCATCAAGCTTGCAGACAGTGAAAATCAAGTCCTCACCCACTGGACTGCCATCACTGTCACCTTACTCCACTGGTGGGTGGAGTGCTTGACATCTCCTGCTATGGAACATGATGGGGAGCAGCCTCTGCATCAGGCATAAGCATGCACAAATGGTGTGGTGCATGACCCTATGCACCATTCATGGCAACTTGCTTTGGGTGATGAAATCACCACTTCTGCCATTGCTCCCAGAGGGTACCACTGGAGCAGCCTCCAGCATGGGACTACCTGAGGGAACAGGTACTGCAGGGGCAGCAGAGGCAGTGCTGCCAGGTTGGCTACAAGGTTGCTGAACATTGGTGCTGGAACAGGTGGAGCAGATGGCCAGGCTGATCCACTGGGGCTGGCCTACCTCAGTGTGCTGTGGTGCATTTAGTGATGTGGTACACATGGATGACATGGACACATTTCGATGACACAAAAATAAAGTAAAAATCAAAAATATTTAAATAAAATAAAATAAAAATACAGAAAATATAAAAGATGATAAGGACTGAGGTGAGAGAAAAAAGAGATATAATTAGTACCATCATACATAACATACAATGCATTAATACAATTATGCAACTCTATTTAATCTTAAGTTTTACATTTAAGTATACCTCCTAACAGATATATGTTGAAATGAGGAAAATCAGTCTATGGCATACACATTAGAAAATGGTGGTTCATATGAGATATGTCTACATAGATCTGGATGAACTTTCATTCCAATGAACCTTCAGAACACAGGATGGGTACCTTATCCCTCTTTGCCACACAAACAGCTTTGCAACAAGGAACTGAAGTCATTCTGCACACAACCAACTGCATCATCATCTACAGTAATATTGAACTATACAACTGTTATTTGTACATTTATTTTGGATGCACTACACTTATTGATCACACAATCTGTTATGATTATTGCTTGCAAATATACAACTCTGTCTTACCTGTCTGTATTTGTTGG
Source organism: Protopterus annectens (assembly GCF_019279795.1). Classification (NCBI taxonomy): domain Eukaryota; kingdom Metazoa; phylum Chordata; order Ceratodontiformes; family Protopteridae; genus Protopterus; species Protopterus annectens. The sequence continues at coordinate 936,275,817 of NC_056739.1, read as the reverse complement.
TCATCCTTCAGTTATCTGACCTGTAATCTGATATGTGCAGTCTGTAAGCCATTCTATATCCCTGGTCTTAAAATGTGTGAGGATACTAACTGGAAATAATATATGCAGCAGCCAACAAATGAAGGGCAGGTTGGATGTTAATGAACAAAACCTGTGAATATTGTGCTGCTTACTTACATTTACAACCTTACATCTAACACTTTGTAGGTCTAACCTGACACACCCACTGGATGTAAGGCAGCCTGCAGTGCTGCTGTGTTTTCCTTCTCCCAACCAGTAATCATTCACATTTTCAATCCATTAGAAACAAATACTGAGGGAGCGTCTGCACTATGTTTACATCTCTGACACTGAGCCAAGTATTTGGGATTCAGCAATTCTAATCTGTTCACACCTCATTTGCATCTTCACCAAGCCAACAGTCCTGAATTTACACTATATAAAAAGGCAACTGAGTAGCTAGGAAAACTGAAGGTGAGGAGACTGCTTATGTGGAGAAGACTGAACATACGCTATTACTTTGAGATATATCTGCACAAAGGATTACTGAACTTCAGAAGGTATGCTTGCATTTTGTCAACCAAATACTGTATATGCTGGAGTATAATTAAGAAAAATCTGATGCAAAGGCTTTTACACATTTATCTGTATGCATTAGTAAGAAGTATACTGATGACATGGGCATGTTTGTCAAGATATTTCACAGGTATACATGATTGCTAATACCTTAAAATGAAATGATCTGTGATAGATATGCATAAATGTTTCAGGGACAATTCATGTGATAGCACTTTTAGCATTTCAAAGATGGTGTGTTAGCGAAATGTGCCATTTGCCTGTTCTGGGGGGACCTGAGTTTCTGTTATGTCACAAACAAGGTTATGTTGCTATTGTTACTCCCCTTTTATTGCAATTAGCCTGCTGTTCATATTTCACATCTCTAGACTGTTTTATTTTCTCCAGTGGGTAATACTGAGATTCTATCTTTTCTGCTTTATGTGGGAACATTTATTTTGCAGTTATGTGATACTTTTATGTGTATTATCCTTCTGTTGTCTTTGGGATACCTAGGAGTATGCCACCCAGGCATATTATTCCTTGAAGGCCACCCTTCACTGATTCTGAAAATCAAGTGATAGTGGATGCTTTTAGACAAAATGGTGCTTTTCTGCTTGGAAGGGGATGGGGAGACATGGCATACACAGCGCAAATTAGGCACCAGATTTTGGATGACATTAATGCCATGTGTGGCCACAGCAGGACATATGAGAATTTGTACCATAGGGCCACTGAATTGATCACATCTGCATAGAGGAGAGCAGCTACAGTGGGCCATGATTAGATAGGTACTGGGGAGGGCCTGTTATGGATCCACCACTAACACCAAATGAAGAGTTTCTGTCCACTGTCAGGGATCTGGACAAGTCCCAGGAAAGTGGAGAACAACATGGACTCGACGTCAGTGCAACAGTTTCAGGGACAGCAAGCATGTCCTAGGAGGACCTTCCAGGTAGGCTTTGATATCTCAGTTGTTGAATACTGTTATATAATAAAACAATTTAAATCAATACGTTACTTCTGTGTCACAAGTAATTTTTGCTGAGGGGACTGAAGACTGGTACAGTTAATAACACATTCAGATTGATTTGTTTAGGTTGGAGTTGTCAGTCAAATTCTTGTTGAAGGTAGAATTAATGGACATATAAAGAGGTAAAAGTATTACCTCCTGTGTTACTGATAGATTGTGCTGATGTTGCCCTTACTTTTTTCTTAACTTTTTCCAGGACCATTTGGCTTGCAGGGGAGAACTTCACCTGCAGATGATAAGCCAAACATTTTTATGTCATTACTGATGAGCAATTTAAATAAATATTTTAGTGTGTGATGTTGATGTTCGGACTGCTGTGTGTATTGCTGTACTGTATATAATAGTGGCACCACTATTAGTTTTTTAGCATATATTGGACTATAGTAGTTTAGGTATTAATGTTCCTGTATTTGTTGCTTTGTATCACATGTGATCCTGACAGTGGAAGTGTAAGACCTATGCCACCTGATATCACTGTATGAGCAGACTGTAATAATGATGGTGGCTAAACAGAGGCACAGTCAGGGGCTGCAGATTTTGAATCTGGCTCTGAGGTTAACATACAGTTATCCCTTGTAATTCCAACAGACACAGTCAGTAGGCCTATGCCTACCCATTCCAGTAAGGCACAGATATTGAACAGGTGAAATTCAAGGCCATTGATCAGGAAAGTGTGGTTACTGTGGCTTTGGTGCCTGTTGACTCTGGCCATAGCCAAAGTGTGGGTGAGGTGCCATGGAGAAGGGTTTTACGGGGTGCTCAGAGGTGGCCTGCTGTCCCTCCTCCACCAGATCCAGTTGTCACTTCCCATGCCACTCAACATATGTTTAGGGATATCGTGGAGACACAGGCATGTTCCCATAAGTGTTCCAAACAAATGTGCAGGGTTGTAGATGTGGCATGGGCTGACATGCATGACGTTCTCCACCGTGTTGCCAATTCAATGGATCAGATGAATGACACTTTGGAACAAGGGGTGTCTGTTATGGAATGTGTGGTGACTGTGATGGAATGTCTGCTGGGAGGGGAACAGCATCCTCATTGGCATAGGTCAGCCACATCATCTGCTGTGAGCAAACATGGCTGTGCCCAATCGACCTCCCATAGTGCCAGTACTTCCACTGTTCCAACAGTGGGTAAGCTGTCCAGACCCAGATGTGGCAGCCCATGGGGTCAAGGTCCTGGGCATCCCCTTGAAGGTATCTCATCCAGCAGACATTAGTCACATTCAGGTAGCAGCAGTACATCTGACCATGGGTATGGACATGCCAGTGCAACTCCTGGCAGAGGCAGTTCTCATGGATGGACATGACAACGATGAATTTCCTCCTCTGCCATGCACAGCTCACACCTGTCCAACATAACAAGATGTAGAGCTAGTACCAACTGTCTTTGGATTTTTACCACTTGGCAACTAATAAAGGACTTACCTTTTTTACGAACTATTGTCTTCACTTTGCTTGGTGTTATCAGTTTTGCTCTTATTTTCTTCAACTTGCTTCAAGATGCTGACAATTCACTTCCAGTTTCAGTTCAATGAGGTTCTTAGCATGCTAACTGAGCTGAAAGGGCTGCTGCATAATGTTTCTAACAACTCTGCACCTTCAGCTGGTACTCTTGGAAGGACAAACCAAAGGATTTCAATTTTTTGACTGGGCTAATAAAGTACTGTTTTCAATTAACTCCACCTCTATTGAAGGTGACTTTGATGATTTTAAAACAAACTGTATAGCCTGAGAAGCAATCAAATGGAAATAGACTATTTATATGAATGTATCAATGTTAAAATTTCTAATTATGTTAAGCATGGCACTGTACAATATAGACAGATGTGTGACATATTTGATAATGCAGGGATCGAAATAATGAAGTTAATGATCTCAGAATACGAGAGTAAAGCCAATATTTTAAACACTGAGTTGAATGCTTTGCACCAATTGGTTATTTCTGACAATCATTTCTCCATGGTCAAACATGAATATGACAAGGTGTTCGATGATGTAGATTCTTTTGTAATAAGGTCATGAATCGGAAAATAGAAAGCCTCGATAGAGACTTAGATGAATATAGGAATGACACTTAGGAATGACATAGCTACCCCTGTCACAATAAATTTTCCAAAACCATTAGATCAACTAGCATTCCTGGTAATGGCGGGGATGAAGTTTTCAGCCAGACACACAACGTGAGCAGGATTTTCCCATGCAAAAACCACAGAGGACTGGATGGAGGTGGACCAACAAATAACTCTAGGCACCCACACCCAAGATGTGGCAAATCCCCCTAAGACACCCCTGTACTGAACCTGCAGACCACTCTATCCTGCCTTGCTCAATACCACTATAACCAAGCATGCCAATTGCACTATTTATACCAAGAATGACTTTACTATTTTTAATTACACAGACATGGTGGTTAATGACACAGCCTTTAATCTTTTTACAAAGGACTCCCCACTAACAGAGCAAATTTGGCTCAGTTACTAGTTGATCTCAAGTTATTCACCAGAGGACTCAACCTCAAACATTTTTCAAAGGACAAACTTGGCAACCCACAGGACTGTGTAGGAAGAGTACCTTCAATCCCCCACCCACCCACTTCTTAAGCTATACGAGGAATTAATTGAACAGGACTTCAACCCCCAGACCACACTCAACCAACCTGAACACAAGACTTTGAATACATTAACAAGTTGTTTGAAGAGCATATTAGAATCATGAAACCTGATAAAGGTGGTGGTGTGGTTCTCATGGTCTGCTTATGAGGCTAGCATGCACCATGTACTGCATGATGACACCCAATACTGCCTCCGAAATGAATACAACATCGCACTTGCAAAATTAAATCCTCTTTGTATGACAGTTTGCTACAGGGATCCATTAATGAAAAACTCTACAATTTTCTACTTGTCAACAAACCAATTGTACCAGTTATCTTCGGAATCCCAAAGACCCACAAGGGCACCAGTCCGTTGACCTTCAGACCCATTGTCTGTGACTGAGCCTATTGCCAAGTTCATTGACCACATCACAAAACAACATACCCATGCCCTCACATACGTGTGCAAAGATTCATGGGAATTTCTGAAACTTTTCCCTGTGTCCAACTGCCCCCCCTCCTCCTTTCTGGTCACCATTGACATCAAAGACCTTTTTTCCAGTATTCCCCACTCTACAGGACTAGACTGGTTTAGTGACTTTTCACCAAAGCGAATTTGGATAACAACTTCATCAATCTAATTATTGACATGATGAGCACAGTCTTAAACAACAACTACATTTGTTTTAATGGGGAACTTTTCAAACAGGAAAAGGAGTAGCAATGGGGCCTCCTGTGCACAACTATGCCAATGTGGTTTTGCACAGATGGGAACAGGACTACATTTTGGCACCACTTGGGCAGAGTTTGTCACCTTCTATTGCAGATACCTTGACGACATCTGCCTCATTTGGAAAGGTACTGAACTCCAACTGTCGAGTTTTGGAATACATCAACAGTACCACAGAGTTTCTGACTTTCACACACAACATCAGTCATGAACATCTGCACTATCTTGACGCTACCATTTATAGGGATGCCCAATCCTTGGAACTACACTCCAAGGTTTACAGGAAACCCACTTTTTCGAACTGTCTATTACACTATGAGAGTCAACAGCCTTTTCATCAAAGAAGGGCATAGTCAAGGGCCAACTTATAAGAGCATCCAGAATGTGCAGTAAACTCTCCGATTTTTTAGAAGAGACTCACAATCTACATGACATGTTAAAGAGGCTATCCCGAGAACTTGCTCAACTCACTAAAAGATGAAATCTTTGCCAAAAGGGATTCCTTATACCCCCACTGCTTGGAGTGCAGATCCCCAACCTCATGTTACAACAGAGCAAAGAAATGGACGGCAATTTCATTTACACTTTCTCCGACAACTCTGAACAAATTGAAACTATTGTATCCAAATACTGGTTTGTACTGGCTGGCAATGACGACTTCAGGAGTATCATTCGGACAAACCTAATTTTGTGAGGAAGAGGGGCAAAACCTCAAAGACATCTGCGAGAAAACCCATTGCAACTACTCACAACTCTCACAACAACAAGGGCACCTTCAAATGTGGTGCCTGCAAGCAATGTCCTCTCATTGCAAACAAATCCCACATCTACCTTGCATCCAGACACACCTGTATCAGATCCCCTGTCACTTTTCATGTGGAACAAAGGGTTGTTTATATCGGGCTCTGCACCACCTGTGGTGCCTTTTATGTGGGCAAAACAGAGGGAATTCAGGAAAAGGCTATACGAACACACTTACGACATTGAAAAGAAAAACAAACACTCACTTACATGTCCCAATTACAAGTTGTCTTTCATGATCCTTGAACAAGTGAACCCTAACATTAGAGGAGGGACTGGGAATCGACCTTGGAATACAGGGAGCTTGTCTGGCAACTCAAGCTAGATGCAGGCAGGCGGGGTTAAATGGCACACTTAGTATAGGCTCGGTTCTGAAGCTCAGAAGGGCTAGATTATAGCATGTCTCATCCTATTTTCACTATTTTTCAACACTGTTTCTTTGCCCATTGAACACACTTGCCCCAAGTCACCAAGTAGTGCAAATTCATATGCATCATAACATCTATTTTTAAGGCTAACATAACAGTACTACATTGATTCTCATATTACACAGGACTGCTGACTTCAAACTCACTTGGATCACACACAACTTTTTTTAAACTTCCACTTGTATTTGTATTTGTATTTCTATCCAAACCTTTTGGACAAGCAAAGTTTTTAATTTCATCATAACACTCACTTGGTTTACCAGTCATGTATAAACAATGCAATGTCAATTTAACCTATGCACATTTTTATGTTTCATTTTATTATTTGGCTGTTCTTTTGCTCAAAACAGTCTCAATTGTTTCTTAATGCAACTCAGCTCTAACCAAACATGTGACTAATTAACATCCTCATTTAAACAGTTGCCTCACTGCAGGCAACTGTTTTTGACTGTCTGATTTTGCTGTTCTGTACCTACTGACTTTGGATTTTACCATTTGGTCTGATTTTGCTGCTTTGTACCAACTGTCTTTGGATTTTTACCACTTGGCAACTAATAAAGGACTTACCTTTTTTACGAACTATTGTCTTCACTTTGCGGTTCTGGAACTACTCTTCTTGGTGTTATCAGTTTTGCTCTTATTTTTCTTCAAAGATGTAGAGCTAGTACACAGTTTGGCTGTGTTCATGCAGACATTCACACCAGTTTCACTTGAAAGACCCCTACAGACACACACACACACACACACACACACACACACACACACACACACACACACACACACACACACACACACAAAACAGTTACATGGTTCAGCCATGCAGCCTATAACTTATTTTGTCTCACTGGCCATTTGTTGATTTATCCAAATGTCTGCCTGCTTCTCTTTATTACTCACACACCTTTTTTGTCATGTCTAGGCTTCCTGCTACCCCCCCCCCACAACACCCTGTGCAAGTGATGATAATGGTGCCATATCCCTGATTTCTATCTTTTGGATTAAGAAATACATAAGCTTTGTGTCTGATGCTCAAAGTGCATAGCTGACTCGGTGCTTAGTATATCTGCATTTGTGGTGTTGAACGGGTAATTATACCCTTGACTTATATTGGCTTAGAAAGTTAGACAGTTGATAGCATCAAATTTCTCCACTTTATTGTGAATGATCTTGTGAGGATTGTGAACTCTGAAATTGCAATGTGTATCATTACTTTCTAACTTCTGTCTTTAATGATTTTCCAGTACAGATGAATGGTGTTAAACTGAGGGCATACAGTGATCATCAGTACCTGTGAGAGGTATGACTGTGTGAATCTTTGATGCCTGAGGCCTACTACTTAATAATCGTCACACATAAGTCAAACAAGTCTCTGCTGTCACATGTTAAGGTCATTCCTGTATAAATCTCCTACTTTTTGCTTTCTTACAGTACCAAGTAATAAAATACAAGGATATGCCACTCATTCTTATTATTACGCAATACACTCCAGGTTCAAGACCTGCCTTGCAAATACAGCAGTTGCCACAGTTTTAGTTCAGGACTGATTCTGTCTGATGCAAACTGCACACAGCCAACATGTGGGTAGGTAAAGGTTGTGAGCTTTGCCTGGCCTAAATGTTACTATATGTATGTGCATAGGAGGAAGGCTTTAGGCCCTTAGGTGGTGAATGAGTGTGCTATGCATCATCTCTTAGCCAATGAGACGGCATATTGGGAATGCCTACATCAGCCTACACCCACAGCAGCTGGTGGCTCCTCCTGTGACTCCTCATCTGCTTGTGGCTGTGGTGACCTTCGCATTGGTGATAGGATATGGGGTCCTTCCTCTTGCTGATTCTGCTGAAGCTGTTTTCTCAGGATGATGTTGCACATACTGTGAATATTTCAGTACGTGTCCATGGCCTGTACTGCAGGGCTCCCCCAGATGTATCTAGGCACTGGAAACACAACTTCAGCAGCCCAAACTCATGCTCTATGAAATTTCTGGTTTGAGCATGTACCTTGTTATGGTGTTATTCAGTGGATGTGTACACATTTCTGATGGGTGTCATCAGCCACGGTTTCAGTGCATAACTTGCATCCCCCAGTAAATGATCCTGTGGGATATCCCCCCAAGCAAACATCTGATACAGTCAGGAGGTGTGCCAGATATGTGAGACATGGTAGCTGCCAGAGTTGCCAGCACAAACATTCAAGATGATTCCCATGACATTGCACTTGACTTGCAGTTAATAGAGTGGAAGCCGTTTCTGTTAATCAAGAGCCTACACTTTTCCCCAGGTGGTGCCTTAATTTTTTTTTTTCAAAAATTCTTTTTTATTATTTTCATTGATATAAGGTAACAAACAAAGTGTACAGTCATAAGTAAAACAATCAAACAATACTATTTACATTATATACATAGATGCTTTCAATACCCAAGAAGGAAATTGTTATAGTTCAGTGAGAGTTATTGTGATTAAAAACATATATTATAAAAAGGAGGGAGAAGAAAAGTAAGAAGAGTTTTGTGGGCTATAGATACAGGTTACTATGGAACCTTTTATATGTAGCTAATTTTGTTATATTGTAATGGACTAGGCCAGAATGATATTAAAGGTTTGTTCCCATAATTTCCTGTGTTTGATGTTTTTGTTCCCTTTGTCAATTAGGATCTTTTGGGCTAAGAGATGCTTGGTTGCCATTAATCTAACATTTTCCCAGGAGATGTTAGTTAGGTTAAGCCAATTGGTTGCTATATAGAGTTTTATTAGGAGAAAAAGATTAATTATAGTAGTTGCTTGTGTTTTATGGATATTATTTGGTATGATATGTAAGAGAGTAAATTCCCAGGTGAGTGTGGATGATTGATAGCCCATTTTTTGTAACTGAAATTTAAGGGAGTTCCAAAGTTTAAATACACACTTACAGCTCCAGAATAGATGAAGTATATCAGCCGATAGAGTTTTACAGTGTGGAAAAAGAGGGGATTTCCTAGAGTTAAATTTATGTAAAGGGGTGAAATATGCATTGTTATAAATCATGAGTTGGGTGAAAGCCAGTTTTTTAAGGGGTATGGATTTATTTGTTAAGCTAATTGCTTGAGTTAGTTAAAAGTTATCGATGGATGGATTATTCTTTTTCCAATAGTCCGAAACAAGTATGTCTTTTTGGAATTTAATGACTTTGATTAATTTATATGAATTAGTGATATATTTTTTTATTTGAGAGGATGGTCTTCCATAAAGAATTACAGGTTAATAAATCATTGTTGGATATGTTGTAGTTTTGTAGATAACTAGAACATAATTCTTTAATTTGCCTTAGAATTACTAGATAGGATTTGGGAAGGTTCAGTTGATTCCTCACTTCTTGTATGGAACCATTTAGAAGTGGGTATATATGTTGGATGGTTATATTAATTAATCTAGGAAAGGGATTCAGGTTTAGGGTCTGATTGTTTATTTTATGGTTGGGATTTTTATGGAAAGGTTGTAAGATCATCATAGCTTGTGTTAAATTTAAACGTTTAAAGAGTTTTTGGGTTAGTACAATAGAATGTTTAAGGGGTCTAGTATACTGCACGATTTCATTAAGGTGGTATTTAGAAAGGGTAGGGCTTTGGGGTTAATATCCAGGCTTTTGATATGTTTTTGGTATATTATTATCCAAGTCAGGGACCAATCTTTGTTTTTTGGGTTGTGTTCTGCTATACGCAGAATTCTTTTGCCATTCATGATTAGGTAATAAATCTCAAAGTCGGGAAGGTCTAAGCCACCTTTATTTTTTGGGATCGAAAGTTTAGTATATGAGATTCTGGTGTTTTTAGGATCCCAAATAAATTTTGCGAACAAAGTGTGAATTTGTCTAAAAAAATTATTTGGTATGTTTAATTGAGTATTAATGAATATATAGAGTAATCTGGATAATACATTCATTTTAATTATTGAGACTTTAGCCAGGAAAGGTAGTTTTAGATTTTTCCATCTGTTAAGGTCTAAAATGATATTCTGCCATTTTTGGGTTATATTATTTGAGTAGAAATCTTTGTTGTTTGTTGAAAAAGTAATACCTAAGTAGTTGATTGCCTCCTTTTTTATTTTTCCTATTAAGGGTAAAAGCGAAAATGGTTTAGGGGTTTTTAAAGGAAAAATGCTAGTTTTCTTAAGATTTAATTTGTAATTTGATATTATTGAGAAGTGTTCCATAGCAGATAATATTTTGTCTACATCTGAAATTGGTGTGGTACAATAGATGTTTAAATCATCTGCAAAGGCTGAGAGGAAGATTTTGGTGTTATATATTATTGGGGGATTATGGTAAAGATTTTGTTTGATATTTAAGAAGTGTGGTTCAAGATATAAGTTAAATAGTATCGGAGATAGAGGGCATCCTTGCCGAGTTCCATTTTTAATTGCAATTCTCTTTGACCAAGTTTTGTTAATGTATAGAGATGTATAGGGGTTATTGTATAGAATTTGCAGGATCTGGATACATTTTTGCAGAATATTGAAGTAAGGCAATGTTTGAAATAAAAATTATATATTTACTCTATCAAAGGCTTTATGGGCATCTATAATTAGACCGTATACATTTAGACTAGAGTGTTTGGTGTGAGAGATTAAAGTATTAAGAGTTAGTGTGTTATCACTCATTTGTCTGAGTGTTGTGAAAACAGATTGTTCGGGGGAAATAATTTTATCTAATAAGATTTTTAATCTGTTTGCAAGTATGGATGTTAGTATTTTAGTATCAATGTTTAGTAGTGAGAAAGGTCTATAACTATCTGGATTTCTTGGGTCAGCTTGCTCTTTAGGTATAAAAATAGTTTTAGATGCATTAAAGTGCAGGTCATTGATTTTATTGTTTATTATATAGTTCAGTATATGGGATAGAATTTGAGTTAAGATAGAAGAGAAGGTTTTATAGAATTCAGCTGTGAGACCATCTGGGCCTGGAGCTTTACGTGATTTCATTTGTTGAATTGTTGTGGTTATTTTATTGGTAGAGATAGGTTCAATTAACCTTTCCTGTTGTTTTAAATCTAGTTTTGGGAAATCAAGTCTTTGAAGGAAATGGTTTCTTTCTTTTTTTGTGGCTATTGATATTTGGTCTTCATAGGTCAGTGAATATATTTGTTCGAAGATTTTGTTAATATCTTCATTATTCGTGTAATGTTTGTTTTCATAAAGTATTTCTGATATTTTTGAGGGAGATTTGGTTTGGGTTATAATTCTGGCCAGTGCTCGAGATGGTATTTGCACTTTGTTAGAATAGTTAGCTAGGGTTTTGGTTTCATAGAAGGATAACTTGCGGTTATGTAATAGGTATAGATCTTTTTGAAGTTTCATTATTTCGGTTTCAGTTTGAGCTTTATAATTTGATAATAGGTCATTCTCAAGTTTTTGAATTTTGGATTCTAATTCCTGCTCTTCTTTCAGGTGGATTTTTTATAGTAGGTTGCTTTTTTGATAAGTATTCCCCTAATTTGGGCTTTGGTTGCCACCCACTCAATATCCAAAGGTAATTGAGAGTTAAGGATGTTAGATAGGATTGATTTTAGTAAGGTTTGAATATCATTTATTATTTCCTTTTTAGTTAAGAGGTTGGGGTTCAAGGACCAATTGTATCCTTTTTTCATAGTGTTATTCACTGTAATTCCATTAAGGTTTAAAGTAATTTTGGAGTGGTCTGAGAGGTATCTAGTATGGATGGTCATTTTCGGGGCAAGTTTGATAAAAACATCTGAAATAAGAAAAAGGTCTACTCTTGACCACATTTTGTGGCATTGGGACTAAAAAGTAAATTTGTTGGATGTATTTATACTGTCACCATATTTAAAAGGGTCATATAATTTGAAATCCTGAATAAGTTCTCTTAGTGCTAGGTGAGCTTGATTATTATATGTTGGATTAGAACATGTTTTGACTAAGTCAGGGTTTAGATAAGTGTTCCAATCTTACCTAGAGTCATGTAATAATCTTGGAATTTATTTAGGATGGGATATAAAGAGGCAAAGAAGTTGTGTTGGTTTTTACAAGGGGCATAAACATTAAGGATGAGAAGAGGTTTGTGAAGATTTGGAGTTAGGATGGTTATATAGCACCATCTCCCCTCTTTGTCCACTTGGGTTTCTAAAATCTTGTCTTGGAACTGTTTTTTAATTATTTTAGCTACTCCAGTGCTATTAGATTTGCCGTCAGAAGGTATGATATCCCTTATCCATTTTTTCTCTTTGATTTCTGACCATTGCTCAAGTGATAAATGTGTTTCCTGTATCAATATGAAGTTCAATTTTGTTTTCAGAATAAGATGTAAGAAATGTTTTCTTTTCTTTTTATTCTGGAGTCCTTTGATATTCCATGAATCAAATCCCCACATATATATAATTGGGTTGTTTATGAAATAAGTCTAGAGTGGATATTTGTGATGATGAATTCTGTGTATATATTGATAAAGTTGAGTTAAGAAAGCATCCTTTTATTCCCGTCCCCTCCCAGTGCCTAACTACTATCTCCTTGGACCAGGAATAAGGCAGGGAGTAGGTCGTTATTAGTTTTATAGATCTGTAGAACAGCATAATGATTGTAGATTGGATTGTCATATTTAAATAGAGAGTGTAAGCTGGTATCCCTGCAAATATAATCCCTACATAAACAAAGCCTAATAAGCTAATTCCCTAAACGCACCACTAAAGTAACCCTATACTCCTCAACATATTTACTAGTATCTGAAAGAATGGATAAAGTGTACATTTTATGTTATTAACAATAGATTATAAATGAATTAAGGAAGATCTTAGTAAGAAACCATTATAGCAAGTAAAGGTCCATTGAAAGAGGGTTTTAGTATGAATAGATTTGTGAACGTTAGTATGGTATAGTAATATACTAGAAAATATTGGTAGAGCAGTTAGCTATATCTTTTCATTATATCAATATTAAGAACTAAGATTATTTTGTATTATCTCTTTTGTATACTGACCCTCTCTGTTCCCTTTCCATTAATATTACTTATTTTCTTTTTGTGCCCTATATGACTGCACATCCATAGTGATCCGTCTGTCATCTGTGAAGCTTAACCGAGTTATTTTGTTTTGGGGGGTTTAGTTTACAGGTATAAGAAACATATCACTGTAACTGGATTCAAAGATGGCCGCTGTTTTGTAAGCACTGCTAATCCTTAGCTCCTCTAATTATCTGGAATAAAATCAACCCAGAAGATTATCCAGAACTAATATCGACAAAATTTCTTGAAAGATCAACTCTGATTAACTCTGAAATAGAGCTACCAAGAAGAAAAGACCGGTTCAGTCTATAATCAATCATGATTGATAAGGATAGAGAGAGTCTAACTTAAGCCGTGTTCTCCTGCTGTTCTACATACTGAATAAGTACACTCAAAACTGAAGACAGTTATCACTTCAGGATGTTGAAAGAAGATAAAAACATGGACACTACCACATCTAAAACTAAACTCTTGGATTTATTATCTCCCCAAAAAGATTTGAATTAAAAAAGACAGAAGTTACTAAAACAACCAGATCCATCTAAAACTGGAAATAAAACTAAACCTGAACAACCAGCCAATCTGGAAGATATTAAAACAGCCCTACTTCCTATCCAAGAAGCAATAAAATAATTAACTGTACAACTACAAGCTTTTGGAAGTAACTTTAACCAAATAATAGACAGATTGGATAAATCTGAAACCAAAATCATGGAAAATTAAGAGAAAATAACTCTAATAGCAAAAGAAATCTGACTCTCATGAAAAAGAAATTCAAAACATCCATGAAAAGATTACAGACCTGGAACCAAGATCCAGAAGGAATAATATTATCATAAGAGGCATCCCAGAATCTGTTAACCGCAATGAACTAATTCCTTCTATCTTACAAATTTTCAGCATACTACTCAAAGAACCTGGAATAACAAAACAAATAATAGTAGAAAGAGCACACAGAGCACTAAAAGAAAACGAAGGTACATACAAACCCAGACCTGTCTATTCAAAACTGCTAAACTTCAAAGATGTTAATACAATTTTACTACCTGCAAAAAAAAGTGGAGGATCTGTTATCTGGAACAACAATACAATCTCACTGGCCCAAGATCTTCCCCTCCAAATAAGACAAGCAAGACAGCTCCTTTCCCCTTACTGTAAGTTCTTAAACAAAAGGAAAATAAAGTTCCAAATGAAATACCCTAACACTTTAATTTTTTACTCAGATGGTACCAAATACTCAATCGCTAACCAAAAGGAAGCCAAAGAAACCTTTTTTGCTGTTTCTAAGAAAATACCAGCATTGGCCATTTAAACAGACTCACTGGAATACCAAATGTACGATCGTTCACTTTTCGGCCCTCCAAATCTGCTTATATGCATCCTGCTGTATTGCTGGACTTTCTTAGGCCTCTACCATTTGTTTAACAGCACCAAGGCCTCTTAATAAAAGCCACAAGGCTGTCCAAGGTTAACCGGATCTACTTCCACACTCAAACTTTCCCACGAAAGGAACTAAAATTTGCTGCCATGCTCCTCTTCTGGTCATTTAATGCTGTGATGCTTCCAGGACATCCAGCAGGTTTTAATGGTCCCCCTATGCATTTGCAATATAATGGAACACTCCTCTACTCATGGCCCGAGCAACGTGCTACTTCCGGTTCACGGAGATCATAAACTGTGGACACCTAAAAGGAAGATCATTAAATAAGGATCGTTTACTTCAAGTTAAAAGCACCTGAAAAAAAAAGAACATTAAAGGCTTTTTTAAAAAAAAGCCAATCCATTAATGCAATATTATCTGTGGCACTTAGCAACACACAACAGAATAGCTAGTCAGACAGTTATCAAAATCAGATGCAGTCCTTTCAAGTGCAGGGTTTCATTACAGTTATCCTGACTGTAATGCATTACAGAGTTGCTAGCTTTTTTTTTTTTTTTTTTTTTCTCTTTGTAGGAAGCAGGTTTGTATAGTCTTGTAACGAGAAAAGTAGAAAGTCTTCTCCATTTCCATCATAATAATATAATAGAACCACAAGATTTAGCCCAAATCAGTGTGTTACTCCCATAAACTCAATACTGTATGCTGAGATCAGTTTGCAAACAAAAACGATACTTCTGCTGGTTCATTCCCATTTCTGACCGATCCTTATCTCAGCCTACTAGAACCTTTTGGCCTAAAATATCTTCTCAGCTGTCTTTCTACACACCGAGTCCAGACTGTCTTTTGACAGGGAAAAACATTGTCAAACACTGTTCCTACAATCAGTAAACAGATTTTGCGCTTAACTGAATTCTTCCTTCTGTTGCAGCCTTGTGCACTATCTGAAATCCCATCTGTATAAAATCACTAAATGCTTTACAAGTTTTAACCAAAGTTTATTTTGAGATAATGGCCTGTGTTTATACTTCAAAAAATGTGACCAGGAATAATTATGTTTGCTTTCCCTTGAACAGTTAAATCTTGGGAAAAAAGAAACATTACCCACACCCCTGGACATAATACAAAAATTGCAGTGACGCAAGAATCAATTTTTTATTTAAACAGCTCCCAGAGACTGACTGTTCACTGAAGTACTCGAATCTCATTATGGCAGAAGTGCTGGTTCATATATATGTACCCTTCTGTATATTTAGCTTATAGGCTGCTAATCCAGTAGTCAAATAGGAAAATCGTGAACAATTTCATGCATATAAAAATACATTGTTCATTAAGTATACAGTGCAAACTAGAAGATTATGGAAACTGCTAGTGTGGACTATCAGACGAGTATCAAACAAAGTCATATCCAGTGATCAATGATATTGCTTGAGCACCAATATCAGCAAACAAACAATGAACAATATCTAGCAATATGCAGGAATTGTTTGCATGCTAATGAGAAGACAATAGCTTTCCAAGCACAGTGACACTACAGAAGATCCTAATATAGGGTGTGACCCCTCCTGTGGTTCCTATTTTTGAAAAATGTGTAAATGACATCTACCCTACTGACCTGATGAATGAGAGTGAAACCTATAAGTAATGTTTTGTGTCAGGACAGTGGAGTAGGAAAGTCCACAATTATATCCGATCTGCAATCATTATGAACTTACATTAACCCCAGTAATGACAGAATATTATTCCCCGATAATACCCAAACAAATAATCTACTTCTCTGTATTTAACTTATGAGCTCCTAAACAGCTTTATAAACAAATACCCTATATTCTAATTATAAAATGAATGTGTCAAAAATTGGTGTGGGACACATTATTAAGACTCATGGAGAAGCAATAATATTGTGCTGTCTCCATAATTGTACAAAACATGGGATAGTAATAATATGAAAGAAAGCCTGTCTTATTAACAGTCACTAGAGCCAATTTAAAATATGCCATGTACATGTAACGAGTCCCCATATGTACATTACGGTGCCTTAATTTTTATATGTGTGCAATCTATGGCACCCAGTACTTCAGAGTAGTGTGCCACAGGGTAGACCTCCAGCATATTTCTGGATCTATCTTCAGGAGTAAGGGGAAAATATATGTGGTTACTGACATGTTGGAGCATAACATTCAGGAATTGATGGAGGATCCTGGATGCTGATACCTGTGACATCGACAGCATGTCCCTTGGTGTTTGAAAGGTACCTGTAGCTAAGATTCTAAGTGCTACACATACCTTTGTATCCACTGGGATGGGTTCCCCTCGATTTGCCCAGGCTCTGAGTTGAGCACAACAGCGGTTGCAAAGTTCCTGTAATGTGTCGCTGTCCACCCTGAAGAGCTCTAAAATTTCCATGTCACGGAGGTTATGATAAGTTAAAAGGGGTCTGAAAACTCTACTTCTTCTTGGCCTAGGTGTATTAGCAGCAGCAGTATAGACATCAGCCTGTTGCACATATAAATGTATTAAAGCTATAGCATCCCCTAACATTGTTTCTGTGTTGACTACTTTTCTTGGCTGTATTCCAATAGGTTTTGGAATTCGCAGAGAAAACCAGCACTGAGTCTACATGGTTGCTTTATAGATTGTTGAATAGCTCCTCCATGTTGGATTGGTTGATTAGCATATAATTCAGTTGCTTATGCTGTAATTAGCATGCCACAGTGTGCACCACTTAGGGAATACAAAATGGTGCCCTACCGTGTGCTAGTAGTCGTGTAAATGGATTGTGTAAGCTTTACTGAATTTGGCTG
Source organism: Protopterus annectens (assembly GCF_019279795.1). NCBI lineage: Eukaryota > Metazoa > Chordata > Ceratodontiformes > Protopteridae > Protopterus > Protopterus annectens. Next base: position 936,258,503 of record NC_056739.1, on the reverse strand, counting down.
AATGTCTTGTAGGTCATCTTCCAATTAACTGCATAACTGTTGCTTCTCACTGCTTGACCTGTCTCTTGTATGTAACCTGTGCATTTCCTCATTTAATTAGACAATTCAAATCAGTAGAAGTGTTTACAAAAGAACCTTTACCTGAAAGATCTGGCGTCTGTTTAAATTACAGTAGTTCTTGAAAATGTTTTTGAACTTGCAATCCTCAGTGAGTATTGGTTGCAGGTTCCTTACGCTTTTTTTAGTATTTTTTTTCTTTTTTGTTTGTTTAATTTATAGATGGTATGTTGTCATTGGCATAACCCTGTCACAGGATATCCTCTCACTGCATAAGAGCAGATGTTCTCTTTGTAGCTCTGTTGCTATGGCTATGCTCTGTTAAACTTCATGCAAGCAATAATGCCTGACAGGGTGTGTGTTATTGTGGAAGTAACACCCGCCCAGGGGTGTTCTGAGGCCCGATGCCACAGTCGGAGGCCCTCTACACCCTGGGAAGGGCTTTATTTCCACAATAACTCACACCCTGTTGGGCATTATTGTGCTTACAGAATGGGATGTCTGTAAAATTGTGTTTTACTTATTCTTTTTTTATTACTATATATTATTTTATATATTTTTGATGTAAAATAGTACCTCCACCTAATGTTTCAAACTTGTGTTGTATATGTTAATGGTGTTAGAGGAAACATTTTACATCCAAAATATAATACTTTAAATAAATACCAGGTATTTACTTCACTTTTTGGTCTCTTACTCCTAAGATGTTTGCTTTTTTTGGTAATCATTGGTGATTGAAGTTACTAAATAATGACATACATTTGAGTTTCAGAGTTTTATTTCTTTCAAAAAACAGAAATCCTTTATTTAAGCAAGTTTGTAATTTTATAAGAGCAATAATTAAAATCCCTTTCTATTTTTGAGCCTTCATTCCCCCTTTATTTTAGGCTTATCCCGTTATCTTGAAATAAGAGTCGAGAGCATACCTCTCAACTGTCCAGATTTTTGCAGAATATCCAGATTTTTGGCTCATATGTTTGGCCAATACCTCATAAAATTTGTAGCGTTCTGTGAAATCACTGGGGATAGACTTCATTAAGTAATGACAGACATTTGAGTTTCAGACTTCATATCCTTCAGAAAATACATACTAATGGAAACACTATTATTTAAAATCCATCCCTGTATTTGGCTCTTTGTTTCTCCTTTATTTGTGGCTCTATCCAGATTTATTGTGCCGAGAGATTGAGAAGTATGAGATATATGCAAACCGCTTATTTGATGCTGCTGCTGCCAGGGATCGCCCAATGGCTCTCACTCTTCACTTTCTCTCTCTCACACACACACACACACACACACACACACACACACACACACACACACACACACACACACACACACACACACACACACACACACACACACACACACACACACACACTCTGTCTCTCTGTCTCTCACATACACACACACACACACACACACACACACACACACACACACACACACACACACACACACAGTCTTTTCTGCTTTTATGCACACATTCCGTCACACAGGCAGACAGCAATGTAAACACACATACACACACACTTTTTTCTGTTTCATTTATTTTCAATCATCTCTCTCTTACTTTCATACATCATACACTCTCACACGCAGACATAAACGCACACACATATGTGTGCTTTTCATTTTACTCCTTTTTATTTTACACTTACTAAACAGCAAAAGCGTTACTTATCGAACATAAAATAATGGCAGCTGTTTTTTTTTCAGTCTTGCTGCACGACAGCTTGATATACTGCCATGAAGCAGCGGACTCATTTTTCAGTGGGCATTATCTGTAGATAAACATCCTGCTGGAGAACGTTCATTCTCAAATCAATGTGCTATCTACAGGTCACCCATTCTCTAAAACATAATAACACTGAGTAAGGACTGTTTCTATTAGTCATATCACCTGTGTCTCACTTTCTCCCTCACTGGAACAAATGCAGGGATGTCAACATACTTGACTGTAAATAGATTTACATGCATGATTTGAATGATTACAGGTTTTGTACAGATACTTTTTTATGCCATTTACCTTCTTGTAAATATGTCTCTAGTTTTCCACTGTGCGTTGGAACCTTACTATCAAGAAAGGTAACATTTGAAGTCAAGTACTCAATGGAGAGTTTGCTGATCACCTGCTGAAATTCCTCAGAAGGATCAATGATGTGTGTCCAAATTACAAAAAATAGATCAACAATAACAGATAAACAAGCTAGTGGCATGTGCATGTCTAGTGCTAAAGATATTTCTCTTCTAGGTATGCCAAGAAGAGGGTTGCATTTTATGGAACCATTTTGGTGAAAATGATCTAAGCAAAAGCTTTTCCATTAAAGGTAAAGTTGCTATGCATCAGAATAAATTCTGTCTTCTGTAAATTGTGAAAATATATCTGGGCAATTGGGATGTCTATTTGTTTTCTCTTGTGAATGCTTCACAAAGCCAGCAATGCCATGTTTGCATGGAATGTTTATGTAGAGTGATGTATCAAGAATGGTGGCTAACACAATGTTAGGAAGTAGGTCATGGCAGGGTTATAGAATGTGAAATAAATGAGTTCTGTCTTAAACCTTTTTGGATATCTTCTGTTTGGGGATCCTTCAAATGGCACTGTTGGTCTTTTTGGTGTTTCTGGGTTATTGCTGCCTTATACTGTGTAGAAAACTCTTGGTCTAAGCTGCCTGGGAATGAGTTCAGAGAGATTTTCTTTCACTTGATATGGAAAGGAGTTAATTAAGGCCCCTTAATTCTTTTATACACTATTAAGTCAGGTCATTACTCTATTGTTGTAATCCAAAAGTTATTATCTTCAGTAACACAATCACTTTTCAGTATTTCGGTTGCTTACCCATTGTCTGCATCTTTTATAGGGACATTGTGGCTGTATTTAAAAGGATGTATTGCCATTCTTTCTGAGAGTTAAAAGGTGTAATTGTTCTGTCTTTCCATATTCAGGATTGAGAAATTCATATTTTGATGATAAAATGTTACTACTGATGTTCAACTTTGTGTTGCATTCACTTGGAGTTGTGAATATTGAACTCAGAAGCTGCTGCTAAGAAATGTTACATCATCTGTTTTCATCCCTGTTTTTGTATCATGAATGAATTATCTTAGACTCATTGAAAAAAAATATTCCTGATCTTGAAATTCCAAAGAAAGATGTTAATGAAAAGTACCTTTTGATTCTTGGCAATGACTGGCAGAAAAAACAAAAACGATGGTTACATCTTAATACACATGATGGAGTAAATTTTATGCCATCACATTAATCCTGCCACACAGGTTTTCTTCTCTATATCCAGTTATCATTATATTGGTATCATGATATGACAGACAACATGCAGTAGCTGATATCAAACAACCAACTAACTGGTCGGTGTTTTTTGTGTCACAAAAGTGACAATTATAAACCTAACTACATTTTTTGAAAATGTCTGACAGAAAATAAAACTAAGATGATGTCCCACAATTTCTCTAGATGAGGATGAGCAATAACATTTTGCATCTTGGCAAACTTCTATATATCAGACTACTTATTTTAAAAAGTTGATAGAAAAATGGGGAGAGATACTGTGTTACCTGACAATTATTTAACACTAAAAACTTCCATCCTGGAAGATGAGCAGCATCCAGTTATGGGGAAGAAGCATCCCACACAGAAAGAAAATAGGCAAACACAGAAACTCAACCAATAGTCCATGAAATTTTAATAAAGCACTTTTCATCCAGCAAATGTGATTGAACTTCTTCAGATAAAAGCTCAAGACCATGGTTAATCTTACATATCCCTCCCACACAAGTCATATGATGTAAAAGACTGTCATTTAAAGAACCATCACTATTAAAGTGTATATATGAAGCCATGGGTTAAAACTTTTTTTCTAAAACATACTTTGACTTAAAATTTTATAAAAATATGTTAAATATATATAAACCTAAATATTACACTCTATCTCATTAGGTTCTTCAACTTTAATAAGCAGGTAATCAAACACATGCAATTAAGCTCGGGGTGGTTATATGCATTTAAACGTATCTGCAAAAAAAGTTCTAGGCATTCTAATTTCAGTGAAGTAAGGCCACCCCTTGGGTCATTAATGACTTGTTCAATAATACAAAACTTGAACTTATGGTGTGGATATAATAAAACATGTTTAGCTAATGCATTTTCAGACTTACCTTTTCTTATGCAATACAAGTGTTCATACACTCTTTCTTTAAGTTGACGCTCAGTCTTGCCAATAAAAAAAGACATGCAGATTTGGCATTTTGCAAGGTATATAACCATTCTTGTATTGCAATTAAATTTGCCTTTACAGGTGAGCTTGGTTCCGTTGATTGTTACAGTTTGGCCAACATCAATGTATTTACAATATGAGCAATTATCACATTAGTACATCCCTAGTTTTCTACATTTTTGTCCTTTATCACCCACTAATAAATTCTTAAAGTTAGTACCTTTCCTGAAAATAGGTTTAGATCTCAACCCTAATTTTCCTACTAATTCATTATCCTCCATTAGTAAGTTCCAATTTTTGTTCACAATTTCCTTAATATAAGTACTTTCACAATTGTAAGTCAATACAAATCCCATATTGTAGTTGGGGTCCTTACTTACACCATTGCCACTCCTGTAATTATTTGTGTCAAAAACTGAGGAAATGTTACTTCTTTCATGTATATTGGAATTATTCCTACTTCCTTCACCATTTAAAATGTTTGTAAACTCCATTAGCTCTTTTGAATGTTATTTTCTCTATCAACTCATCCATTAGAACAAGTAGGTAAGTCCATCTTTGCAACATCTGTTTAAGGTGTGGGCATTCATTGTCAAAATCTATATCGATAGATACCATTCTTGCTGCCCTTATGAGTTGGCCCTTCACTACTGATCTTTTTTGGCATTGAGGGTGTGTCACACATATAATGCAAGAAGGTATTGGAATATGTAACCTTCCTATGAATCTTTACAGTGTATCTACCTTCATTCTCCATTTTACTTAGTTCTACATCCAAATAGGAAATGTGTGAGTTTGAAAATTAAATGTAAATTGTAAAAACTTGGTCGTATTATTAAAATATTGAACCAAGTTAGAGGCTTCTTGTTTGTTTCCTTTTATTATAATAAAAATATCAATCAAATATCTAGTAAAATAATTAATTTTACTTAACACCTGATTATTTTCAAGTACATGTTCGCACTCCCAATGGGATATCACCAGGTTGGCAAAACTTGCCCCACATTGTGACCCCATGGCCACCCTAGTGGTCTGTAAGTAGTAACGTTGTTTAAAATAAATTAAGTTGTTGTTCAAAATAATGTCTAGTAGTTCCTCTACCAGTGAAACCTCTGTGTTTGGTGCACCCTTCTTCCTCATAATATCAGACACCCATTCTATCCCCTGGTTATGGAATATAGATGTATAAAGATCTTTAACATTTACAGTTTAAAAATTAAAGTTTTCATTATATTCCAATCAGTTTATTTTTTCTAAGAAAGATCAAGAATCCTTGCAAATTTGTTTTTTCGGATGCCACATACTTCTTTAAAATGCAATCAACTACTTTAGCACTTGTGTAGGTGGTTGAATTCCTGCCATCTCCTATCGGACTTAATGGTGGGTTTTGCAAGTCTTTATGTATTTTTGGGACTCCAAACTTGACTGGTGTTAATATATGCATGTAATTATATAAGTTGATGCCTATTTTCCTCTCTATAAATAAGTCATTGATGTAAACTCTTATACGTTGACTAGCCACATTCAATTCATTCAGTGACACTTGCTTATAGGCTTCAAATTCAAGGATCTGATCTATTCTACTTTTGTAGTCATCTATATCCATAAAGACTAACCCCGCACCCTTGTCAGATTTCATTACTCTTACTTGGGCTGCCCTTAGATAGGTTAATGCTTCCCACTCATTCTTAGTCAAATTTCCCCCCATTCCTCTCTTTTTCAAATTGCGATTATGCAATGAATGAAAATCTAGCTCACAAATTCTTTCAAATGTATATAACAGTTGATGTAAGGGTGGATTATACAGACTGGAAGTTTTAAACTGATTAGTATTGGCCATGGCATGACCTAAAAGAACTTTTAAGTTCAATTTCCTCATGACAGTTTCAGGTCTAATATAGTTTTAGCAACATTCATTCTATGAGTCGGTACAAATGTTAAGCCTTTAGCTAATAGTTGCACTAAATCAAGTGGCACTGTAACGGAAGAGTAATTATAAATATTAAAGTCCCACTTCAAGTTTTTCACAATATTGCAATTTACAGTGTCACAGTTCACTGAGTTTTAAGAATTTCCATGACTCATTACTTACGTTTCTTGTTTGTTTTGTAGCAGTTGCCTTTCCATTGTTGTTGTTGATTCCCCACAAAAAATCCTGGCTCATTGGTTCAACATTGTAGGCTGGTTGTTTATTATATCCAGTATTGTCTCTATAGGGTTTGTTTTGTTGGTTTTCTTGATTTTGAATCTGTACACTTCTCTGAACTCCTGCATTTCCTCCATTATCATCATCGTCCGTGGGCATATTTGTTTCAAACCTCACTTAGTCATCGATGTCAATAACATCATTCACATCCTGGTTCTGATTTGGTTTGTTTCCTTTACTGTAAGCACCACCACTAAGTTTCCACATCAGTGAAGTTGGGGGGTGTGGGTAGGCAGTCCCATTACCGTATTGTGAATGGTCTCGTTCCAATTTTTTCACTTTGGTAGTTTTAGCTTTAACCACATGATGGTCTATACTTTGGAAAACTCTAATGTAGTCATATTTGTATCTCTCAAAGTCACTATGAGTTTTGATTTGGGTGTCCAAACCTGTAACCACATCAGCTATTTCATCCGCCATCAGCTGATAATGCTTAGACATAAGTTCAAGCAATTCCAACCCCTGTCTGTTGAACATTTTGATAAAGTCCTGGTGAAACACAGAGTCTGGCGCAAGTCCCATTGGGAATTGCCAAAATCTTAATCCCTTCTGTAGTCTAATGCATTCATTGACATTATTTTTATTATAATAAAAGGAAACAAACAAGAAGCCTCTAATTCGGTTCAATATTTTAATAATACGACCGAGTTTTACAATTTACATTAAATTTTCAAAATCACACTATTTCCTATTTGGATGTAGAACTAAGTAAAATAGAGGATGAAGGTAGATACACTGCAAAGATTCATAGGAAGGTTACATATTCCAATACGTTCTTGCATTATACGAGTGCACACCCTCACTACCAAAAAAGATCAGTAGTAAAGGGCCAACTCGTAAGGACAGTGAGAATGGTATCTATCAATATAGATTTTGACAATGAATGCCTACACCTTAAACAGATGTTCCAAGGATGGGCTTACTCACTTGCTCTATTGGATGCATTGATAGAGGAAATAAAATTCAAAAGATCTAATGGAGTTAACAAACCTATTTTTAATGGTGAAGGAAGTAAGAATAATTCCAATATAGATGTAAGAAAGAACATTTCTTCAGTTTTTGACACAAATAATGGCAGGCTTGGCAATGGTGTAAGTAAGGACCCCAACTACAATATGGGATTTGTATTGACTTACGATTTGGAAAGTACTTATATTAAGGAAATTGTGAACAAAAATTGGAACTTACTAATGGAAGATAATGAATTAGTAGGAAAATTAGGGATGAGACTTAAACTGGATAAAAAAGCTGGGAAATCACTCCACTGGTCACCCACAAACAAAATATAAAAGGTCCATTTTATTAAGTGCTTTTCATCTCTCCTTATAGGGAGACTTCTTCAGATAACAGACATGTACAAATGCAAAGTTTAAATAAAAGAGTCACCAGTCATGTAACACTTAACACACACTTCCATTTAAAAACACCCTTCCCTATAACATCCACATATTGTTAACTGTGACATTTATTTCAATAATTTACAAATAATACCTTAAATATACTCTTACTAAAATATTTAGCTTAAAATTCATAATCAACATTCTTACTTATTCCAGTTTTATTTTTATTTTTAATGACTTCATTCTAATAAAAATTAGAATATTAAAATATTAAGATAATTTATCCTGACCTATTCTATCTGCATAACAGAACCTTACAGCCAGAGGGTATGAACACACTTCCACCTTTCATGAGCCTACCTCTCTAGGTTTTTCAATTTAAGAATACACAGGATAGAATAGACTTTATTCAGTCCTGGAAAATGGCAGGTGTCTGTACAAAGCTGCCACCTCAATTCGAGTTTCTCCAACATTAATGAATCGGGACCACCTTTTCCATTTAAATTCACACAGTCAATAGCCCTAAATTTAAAAGTATGATCTGGGAATGCTTTAACATATCTAGCTGGGGCACTTTCTTTTTCATTCTGTAAATGTAATATAAATGCTCATATACTCTTTCCTTTAACCTGCAGTCGATTTTTCCAATATAGAAAGCCGCACAGTGTTGACACTGAGCCATGTACACTACCTCTCTACTCTGACAGTTGAACTTATATTTGGTCACATATTTATGTTCCCTCAACATGAAGCATTGGCCAAACTGCATGTGTTTGCAAAAGTTGCACATAGTACATTTACCCATACCTGTTCATGTACTTACACCTTTTGCCTTGTATTGTATTATGTTTTTCAGGTTTTGCCTTCATTGGAACACTATTCTTAGTGCTTCACAGAATTTATGCCTGAGAACATTGTCATTCATAATTAATGATCAATTTTTGTTAATAAGAGAGTATAAAACTGGAGCATTGACACTATATCTAGTAATGAGGGCTGTAGTACTGTATTCTCTCGTCCTTGGTACCATACTCATGTCACTCACATTATCATCTCCTATCATACCTTTAATACTCAAAATTGGTTTGTAAAAACCACCAGCCCTCTTGTCCTGAACTTCTCTGATCAATTTGTTAATTAATTGTTCTGGATAACATCTTACCCTAAACATGTTCCTCAGGTTATTGCATTCCAACACAAATTCATCATCATTGGTCACCATCCGGGCAGCTCTTACTAATTGCCCCTTGACTACTGAATGTTTTTGATGTAATGGATGACAACTAGTAAAGTGAAGAAATGTGTTGGAATATGTTTCCTTCCAGAATATTTGTGCACAATAACTGTTGGTAATGCTGTCTTTCCTGAGGTTTACATCCAAGTAGGCTATTGAATTTGTGCTGAAAGTAAATGTAAATGTAAAAAACTGGGTTGTATTGTTAAAATAAGTAACCGTATCTGTAGCTTGTTTCTCGTCCCCATTAAAAATCATAAAAATATCACCCAAGAACCTAGTGTAATGGATAATCTGGTAGGCAATCTCCTCATTGTTTCTCACAAAATGCCACTCCCAGTATGCCATTACTAAGTCCGCTATGCCTGCACCACATGGTGATCCTATGGCTACCCCAACTTTCTGCAAGTAATACTTGTTGTTGAAAGTTATGAAATTCTGTGTTAGCACTATGTCTATGAGTTCACATACAAGGGAAACTTCATCCTCGGGTGCTCCTTTACTGCGCATCATATAGCTTACCCATTCTACTCCTTCTACATGAGGAATAGAAGAATATAGATCTTTTATGTCAACTGTAATAAAATTATAAATGGGGTTAAATTCTATTGCATTAATGTTTGAGAGGAAGGTCCAGGAGTCTTTACACATTTGAATCTCATGGGTCACATATCTCTTCAACATTTGATCTATGACCTTTGCCAGGGAGTACGTAATACTGTGCCTTGCATCTACCAACTGTGTCATGGGGGGATTTATTGTACTTTTATGGACCTTTGGTATTCCAAAAAATATTGGGATTCTTGGGGCTGGTATCACTAAGTAGCTGAAGAGGTCTATATTAATCTTAGCCTCAATGAACAGGTCATTTAACCAAGATTTAATTTTTGAATAAGCTCTATTGACCTCTATTGATATATTATATTATATTATATTATATTATATTATATTATATTATATTATATTATATTATATTATATTATATTGATATTGATATCTAGAGACTTCCTCATAAGTTTCACTGTTCAGCACATTTTCCATCCTGTTGATGTAATCATGAGTAAACATGATTGCCAACCTGCCCCCTTTATTGGGTTACATTACACATATCGCTCCCTGTCGTAGCCCTTCTAACAGCAATTTTTCGTTTTTACTAATGTTCTGGACAAAAATATTCTGACTGTTACCTTGTTCTATTATGTTTCATAAGTCCAACTCACAAATTTGTTCGAAGAGATGCAAAGTAGGGTGTAAAGGTGGATAATATATACTAGCCAATTTATACTCATTCATGACATTACTGTCTTGACCAAATAACACCCTAAAATTTAGTCTTATTACAAAAAGTTTCAGGTCAATGAGTGTATTTGCAATGTCCAATTTGCATGAAGGAACAAAACTCTGCCCCTTGGCTAAAAGCTCCACCAAGTTCTGTTCAATGTTCATCATTGTATAGTTATATATTTTAAAGTCACTGTCAGAGTTATATACAATCTCACAAATGTGCTCAGATTGCTCCGCTCCATAAATTATCTGCGCCTGTTCCGCCTGTTCCTCTTGTTCATGTTGGTATTGCTGTTCTGGTGTTGTGACCCATCCCCCCTCCCATTCTGGGTTACTGGATAAGGGCAGTGGTTCAGTGCTCTGTTCTGAAAATTTCCTTCCTCCATTGTTTCATTTGCCTCATTGTTCTGCGTTGTTCTGTTTGCTATACGTGCGCTTCTCCTTGGTTCTGGTGTATTATGTGTATGGTTAGGTTCATCATTAATTTCTACATGTTCGCTTGTCATATGTGCAAGTTCAACAGTCCCATTCCTATTTTGCAAGGAATTAGTTTGTGAAGAAGGTGGTTTAGGGTTTTATTTAAACTTTGCATTTGTACATGTCTGTTATCTGAAGAAGTCTCCCTATAAGGAGAGATGAAAAGCACTTAATAAAACTGACCTTTTATATTTTATTTGTGGGTGACACGTGGAGTGATTTCCTAGCTTTTTAATCCAGTTTGCGTTTTTTTGGCTTTTCTGGTGTTTACAGATGAGACTTAAACTTATATTTAGGAAACATACTAATTTGAAGAATTTATTAGAGTATGATAAAGGACAAAAATGTAGAAACCCAGGGATGTACTAATGTGAGGATTGTTCTTATTGTAAATACATAGACGTAGGCCAAATTGTAACAGTCAACAGAATCAAGCTCACCTGTAAAGGCAAATTTAATTGCAATACAAGAATGGTTGTATACCTTGCAAAATGTCCAATCTGCATGTCTTTTTATATTGGCAAGACTGAGCGTCAACTTAAAGAAAGAGTGTATGAACACTTGTATTGCATAAGGAAAGGTGAGTCTGAAAATGCATTAGCTAAACATGTTTTATTATATCCACACCATAAGTTCAATTTTCGTATTATTGAACAAGTCATTAATGACCCAAGGGGTGGACTTACTTCATTGAAATTAGAATGCCTAGAACTTTTTTGGCAGATACGTATAAATGCATATAGCCACCCAGGGCTTAATGACGTGTTCAATAACTTGCTTATTAAAGTTGAAGAAACTAATGAGATAGAGTATAATATTTAGGTTTATATATATTTAACATTTTTTATAAAAATTTTACGTCAAAGTATGTTTTAGAAAATAGTTTTAACCCATGACTTCATATATACACTTTGATAGTCATGTTTTTTTTAAATGACAGTCTTTTACATCACAAGAATTGTGCGAGAGAGATATTTAACATTAATTGTGGTCTTGAGTTTTTATTCTGAAGAAGTTCAATCACGTTTGTTGGACGAAAAGTGCTTTACTAAAATTTCGTGGACTACTACTTGAGTTTCTGGTTTTTGCCTATTTCCTTTCTGTGTGGTATTTTGAGTTTGTTTATGTTTGTTGGATTTTATATGGGAAAGAAGAATGAGAAGGTGATTGTTAGCATTTTTCTCACCTTTTCCCTTTTGTCTTACTTTGTAAGTTTGTGAGGCTAGTACAGATAGGTATGTCAGTAGTTCAATGTTATGGGAGCTTTCCTCTTGCAGAGGTTGCACAGAACCTTTTTTGAAAAAAAAAATGCTTTTGTGTTTGGTATAAGAAAACTACTAAACCTACTAATGTTCATATTTTGTCAGATCGTATCTAGTTAATTTATTTACCAAATAAGGGTGACTTCTTGTAATGGCACATTGTTTGGGAGCCATCATCGGGGGATGAGTTCAGGCGCACACTTCCTATTTAAGGGAGAGCTTCTGTTCCTGCCTGCCAGATCCATCAACAGGCACATCAAATGATGAAGATGGAGCCAGTTGGCACTGAACGGCTTGGAGGTCACAGTGAGGACTTACCAGCTGTATGACAGCTGTTTAGTCATCCATACAGTGCCATGCCAGTACTCCATTTTTTTTTCTTTACCATTTATTTTATTTAATATAGTAAAAAAAAAAAATATATATATATATATATATATATATATATATATATATATATATGTATATATATATAATTAAATATTTAATATACAGCCCAACATAGAAGTACAAAAAAGAGATAAAGTCTATATTTGTGGTACAATTAATGTATGTAAAAAATAAATAAACAGATACAGCACTGGCACAGCAGCTATTGTTTGGCATGAGTGTGCTTTCTAATTAAGTTGTTGCACTACACATCTGAAGGGCGAGTGCTCTCATATGAAAAACCTATCTATATATGCACAAGTTAATAAACTAATAATTTCAAGTACAGGAGTACCTTTATAATATGGGCATAGGGTAATAACATGTTTAAGGGTACTTTGGGGCAAACTCCTGCATTCTGCTCATATAAAGAATTTTAATAATTATGTAAACAAATGCTTGGTAACAGCATGTAACTAATAAAATAGGGGTGACACAGTTAAAACTTTATGTTAGGACATATTTTATGATTATTGGAACCTGTATGAGTTTGTAGCATATGGTTTGCTCCTTTATTTCAATGTTTTTTAGGGCATTATCTTATGAAGATTGAAGTATGCTTTCATTAATTAGGGCATGTTGGGTGTGGGAGCCTGAGTAGTGGGAGCCATATATCCTATCTTGTTCTGTTTTAGCATTTTGGACTGATGTATCAGTTGTAAAGGGGTGCTTATTTTGATCATTAGCTGCATCTAGTTTTTGTGGAAGGTTGGTTTATTATAGGGGTAAATTCTGGAGTCTATGGGGAATCCAGTCAAATTTTGTTTTTATGTTCTAGTTGGAGGTTGTGTGTAGGTTAAATGGTATTATATAATTATTTGTGTGATGGTGTCTTGGGTACAATGATTTTATAATAAAGTTGTAATGTTAGTATAAATTTTATTAAGTCTTGAGCAGGGCATTTCGGATAACTGGTAGTACATGATGTTTACCTCAACATTTGATTCTTAGATTGTACACATCCTTGGTTTTGGCAGAGTGGTTTGTGTAGGCGATCACATGGTTTTCTGGAACCCCCACAGCAGCTCAGCTGGTTCTAGGCACAGTCACATTTTTTCAAGGAAAGGATGAGAAGGGAACTTCCTGAGGCTATACATTTTAACACTTTGCAGCAGCCCAGCATCCCAGCATCCAGTCTTTTAAATTTTAACTGGAACTTCATGTGGTTAGTTTGTCATATTTTCCTTTCCCCCTTTTTATGTTGGTATTGTTCCCTGTGCTAATCTTTTCTATCTTTCAGGTTCAGCCACAGTACAGTCCATTAAAGAGAGATGGTTGCATCTATCGCAGGAAGTGCAAGGCTTACTAATTGATTTAGAGGTGGTGGAGATGGCTGAGCAGAGCCTGAATTCTAAGAGGAGACCTTTGCTGAATTTGGTGAAAGGTACAGCTGAAGGACCAAGTCCAGCTAAGAAAGCTTGGAAATAGACGATCAGAGATGTTTCCAGCAAAAGGGTTACCCCTTTCTGCTCATCCAACATATCAACAGAAGATTCCAAGATGGCTGCCGACTAGACTAGTCCCTATTCTTTGAGCTCCTCACAGTTATGTAACATCTGGTGTTTTTTACAACTTTGAAGTTATCTTTTTCCTCAGTTTTTTTTACAAAAAGATTTTATAAATCTTTTTCTACGCACTTGGATTATTTTTGTCTTTGGAAACCTTATCCTGGGATACATTTTACCTCAGAACAATTTTGTTGTTTCATCTGTTTTGGTCACCTGCTGCTGGAGAATCTTCCTGGACCCTGATATTCTGTTGTCAGCACCTCATATCTGGGCATGGCTACTAAATCTGACTCCATGGAGACTCAGCCAACGAAGGCCAAATTTTCTTCAATGCTCTCACCTGAAAAGGATTCCAGTTCAAAAAGATTAAGAACATCTAAACAATCTTCTGAAACTTCCAAAGTAAGTAACAAAGATTTTAATGACTCAAATTTTCATTTAGATGAACTAAAATTAGCATTAAAACCTATCCAAAGTGCTATTCAAAATTTCTCAGAACAATTTGCTGACTTTAGTAAAACTTTAAAGCAAATAAGTGACAGGATGGATATGATTGAAAATAAAAATTCAGCTTTAGAGATAAAAGCTGATTCATTGGAAAGTGACTTAAAGTCTAAAGATAAGAGTATTTCTGAAATACAAGCTAAATTGTTGGACTTAGAAGCCAGGAGTCGTAGAAATAACATCATTATTCGTGGGTTGCCAGAATCTTATGATAATAAAAATTTGCTATCTGTGACTAAGAACATCTTTGAAACACTGTTAAACTGTGAAACAACCTCAAAATCTATAATTGTAGAGAGAGCACATAGAGCATTACATGCAAGCCAGGATTCTTCCTTACCAAGGATTATCTACACTGTTATTAAATTTCCAAGACACTTTTCAAATTCTGGAAGCAGTTAAAAGTAAAAAACAGTTTGTATGGAAATCTCATAAACTGTCATTTTCACAGGATCTTCCTTCTCAAATAAAACTGAAAAGACAAAATCTTTCTCCCTATTGTGCAGATTTAATAAAAAGAGGGATAAGATTTCGTATGTCTTATCCAAATACCTTATCTTTTACATTTAATGACAAAAGGTTTATGTGTTCTGATCCTAAGGAAGCAAAAGATATATTTTTTAAAACTTTTAAAAAGCTTCCTGATTCTGTGTCCTAATATTTCACTTTTTAGTTGGTTTAAATGTGATGATTTCTTTCAATGTTATATTCTTCCAGACAGTATTTGTCACTTAATACCAAATTCTGTTTTATTATAATGGATGTGTTAACTATATATTTATTCAGAAAAAGTATTGATGGTATTACAAAGGTAAATTGCTTTCCTGGAATATGGTGTAAATTTCGATTTTCAACAAGCCCTGTAATTATATTTTTTTTACTGCGAAGTAGTGTACTAATTATTTTCCAGGTTTAAGAGTTCAGTGCCCTGTGACAGTTGTATAAATTTTGGAGGGAGAAGTCACGCTTCTCGAGACTATCCAGGGTGAAAATCTTCTGCTTATCTCACCAGCTGCATCTTCTTCTTGCCTCGCACCTCCTATGGACTTTCGGAGGTTAGTAGTGATGTCATCATTCGCAGAGGATGCTCGCTGGATATAGTATCAATGTTGGCTCTTGTCTTTAGCGTTTGTTTGATGCGATTGTTTTAAACTAATATACTTTTTATCTCACCCAGTTGCTGTGGATATGCGATAGCCGTTTCCTGCATCCAAAATGTTTTATTTAGTTCTAATCATCAGCTGATTGTACCATATTTTATCGCCTCATTGTGGAGCTACGCTCATGACCAGAAAGGCGGAAATGGTCTCTTTATGTTCAGAATAGATTAGTTATATCTAATCTAAAGGTACACGAGTAAATAAGGTGTGTATTTCATTTCATTTTAGTTAAAGTTAATATTAACTGACAAGATACCTGGTTAGGCGCACTGCTTTTACTTAGAGTTTCACGCTACATGTAAATGATGTTCGGGGATACTATATACGCGTTGGAATGTGTTATCTAGCTAATACACAGCTAAAGTTTTATCAAAGCTTATATAGGGTCATAAGTTATTGTTATGATCATGGTTTACGCGTATTTGTTTATTCTGTTTTATAATATTGATTTATATTTCAGGTTTAAATGATTTATTTATGTATTTAATGTACACTTGAAGGTGAATTGTGAACTTTGTTTCATGCTGATATACAGCCCTTTTATATTCAAATAATTGTCTGATAGGTTAACAATTCAGAGTGATACTGTTCTTACATCACTTGAAGAGTCATTTTCTTAATCATAAACTTTTTTTTTCTCTTTTTTTATAATTCTAAGTGACTGTCTGACTTTTGGTGTATGATTTGCTGAAGGTTAAAGAATTGTGCTGTAGCATTTTTCACTTCTAACATTAGATGGCGCCAAAATTTATTCAATGTATAGTAAACTGCTGAGAGATGTAGATGTATAACATCTATATTAGCAATTCCATTTATATATTTGGGTATTGTTTATCCTGTGAATTGTATGTTATTGATACATTCATTCTCTAGGACATTCTTGAGAATATTTGTTGTATTTTACTATGTGGTCACTTGACAAAGTTTTTCATTTAATTTTGTTTTGCTATAATTATAGTTAATTCATTCTATAACTAAAACATCATTTTATTCATGATACAGTTAAATATCAGTTTCACATAGGGTAATGTACATATAGACTAATGCCAGACCTATCTTTCTTTTACTTTGTATATACTTTTGATTCGTTATAATTTCTGAAATGTGGTGCTGATTTTTGTTAAACAAAAAATGATTTTTTGAACTACGTGAGGAAATTCATTTAAATGTTATATATTATTGCTCATATTAGGAGCTTGTATGTCAAGTATTTGAATAGGGATTGAGTATGTTGGACATCTTGAATTTAGTTAGATTTGTATATATGTTCAGTATTATAGTACTGGTTTTATTTTTTGTTAGGCTTTCATTTAAAGTTTATTATGCTAACTTGATGTTATTGGTAACCAAAATTACAACTCCTACTTTAGTTATATCTGACATTCCTTTATCAATAGGAGTTTGGTGGGTAGGCACTAGGGTTAGGATGAAGGAAGTTTGTAAATATTTAATATTATTTCTTTCTTACAGAGGGTATTTCTTGTTATGATTGTTTTTTTAAGCACAGCTCAGAATAATTTTTGTTTCTTTTTTTCTCTTATACTTGATATTGGATTGTGTGTTCATCAGGACTTTACTCTATGTTTTTTTTTTTTTTATTATTATGGCATCAATATTAACTATTTGCCGTATGTATGTCAAATAACTTAATAGTGGATTCCTGGAATATAAGAGGAATCCAAAGTAAAGCAAAAAAATCATTATTATTTCATTTGATTTTTAAATCACAAGCCAACATTTGTTTTATTCAAGAGACCCATATTCCTCGTCTTGATTGGGATAAAGAAAAAAATAAAAAATGGATCAAGAGGATTGTGGCTTCTGGGGATACGTCTAATTCTAGAGGAGTAGCTATAATCATTAAACAAAAATTCATGGGGAACATTGTCGATGAGAAATATGATAACAAGGGTAGATGGTGTTTGTTTACCGCCAATATACATAATCTTGATAAACCTCTTTTAGTTTTAAATTTATATGGCCCTTGTAGTCAACAGCATTTCTTCATCCTAAAAATTTATAATATTCTCACTTCTTATAAAGATCACTATATAATTGTAGGTGGTGATTGGAATGCAGTAATGAATCCAGAAATTGATCGGACTAGTTCCTCTGCCTCTTATAACTATCAAGCGACTCTGGCGCTAAATGACTTAATGGTGGAACATAGTTTAATTGATCCATTACATTTTATAAAAATCTCAAATAAAAAAGATATTTATACTTATTATTCTAAGTGTTACCGTTCATGGTCTAGATTGGATTTTTTTCTAATCTCCAATTCTATCTCTAAATTTATTTTGGATTTTATTACTGAACCCAGATTTTTTTCAGATCATTCAAGAATTCTATTAAAATTAAACATTATTTATAAATTTAAAAATAATATCAGTCCAAACAAATGGTCTTTAAACAATAATTTACTTTTAAATAAAGAAATTTGTAAACAATGTTCTGAAATTATACAGGAAATGGAAGGTGATCTAATATCTTCTGATATCCCTTATGATATACATTGGGCTGCATGCAAAGCGAGATTGAGAGGAATGTTTATCAGTAAAGCTGCTTATCTCAAAAAGCATTACTTTAAAAAAGAAGAGTTCTTAACATCTAGACTTCAGTCTCTTGAAAATCAGCTTAAACTGAAGCATGACTCTAGTATTGAAAAGCAAATATTAGAATGCCAGAAAGAATTAATTTTACTTCATCAAAATAATCTCTCTCTAGCTGAGCAAAAATTACTTGCAACGTATTCAGAATGGGCCCAAGTTCCTTCTAAATTATTGGCTAGAATAATTAAAAATAATTGTGACAGACCCAAAATTTCATCTTTGCTTCACAACAATAAATTGTACAACACGGACGAAGAAATTATTCATCCTCTTTACTTTACTTTATACAGAGTTATACTCAAAACCTTCTAATTCAGGTAATGATAATTATATAAATTCCTTCTTAAACTCTTTAAATTTTCCCAAGTTAAATGATAAACAGCAAAGATTGCTTTCTGCTCCTCTATCTTTACAAGAGATCTTGGATTCAATTGATAATCTTAAATCTGGTAAATCTCCGGGACCAGATGGCTTTACACTGGAATTTTTCAAATCTTTTAAGTTGGTAATTGTTCCCTTTCTTTTTAAAGTATGCAATCATATAAGAATTAATGATATTTCAGACATTCATTGGAATACATCTAAAACTATATTAATTTTGAAAAATAATAAAGAAAAATCAGACCCATTTAATTATAGACCCATTTCTTTAATAAACTTAGACATCAAAATGTTATCATCTATTTTGGCTAATAGATTGAAACAGGTGTTACCCTCAATTATTTCCCAAGACCAATCTGGTTTTATGTCCCACAGGCATGCTTGGGATAATACACTGTTCCTTGAATCGATCATCCATCTTATAAAAAATGATTCTAATCCAATGTATGCTCTGATTCTTGATGCAACAAATGCTTTTGACAGAGTCTGTTGGAATTTTCTTTTTCAAACTATGTCATGCTTTAATATTCCTGTATTCTTTATAAATTTTTTAAAGATATTATACAATGATATGTTTACCAGACTTTACATTAATGGTCACTCTTCCTCTTCTATTAAGATTACCAGAGGAACGAGGCAAGGTTGTCCACTCTCTCCCTTTCTTTTTAATATTTATTTAGAACCTTTACTGTTATTTATTACTCAGAACACTTGTCATAATGTTCCTAGAATTCTTAACACAAAAATTTATTTCTCAGCCTTTGCTGACGACCTAGTAATATACTTTCAAACTCCATTATCTGACCTTAGAAAAATAACAAACTCTATTGATTGTTTCTCGTCCGCTTCGAACTATCTTATAAATCCCTCAAAAACTCATATATTTCCTTTAAACCATATGGTCCATAAACCATACTTGTTTTCTGATCATCAAATTCAGTTCACTTTTAGTATAAAGTATCTAGGTATCAACATGGAACACAATAATAGATCTTCCTTTCAAAATAACATAATTAAAGTTTGGAACTCAATATTATCTGACATAACCAGATGGAATCATTTAAATCTTTCACTATTATCAAAGGCTGCTATAATCAAAATGAACATTTTACCCAAATTTATTTATCATTTCTCTTCTTCTGATCAGATAATTCCTAAATCTTTTTTGAGAATGTAAATAAAGAGTTGGCTAAATTTTTATGGTTTCCCAAATCGGTTAGAATTTCCTATTCTAGATTATCATTCTCTAAGGATAAAGGGGGTTTGGGTTTACCTAACTTCTATCTTTACTATTTAATTGTCTCATCTAATAAGATTTTTACCATATCTAATTTTAAAAATAATATTCATATCAATCATCCTTTATGGATCAAAATCTGGTATAATCACATCATATCTAAAAATATAAATCCAGAAGCTATTCCTTTTATCTCTTTGGATATCATAACTACCAAAAATCTTTCTATCTTCATTAAACATAAGATCAAAGCTTTTCAAACTTTACTTAAACTTTGTAATTTAGATAAGTTCTCTCATTTTTTTCAACCACTTCATTTAAACCCCAATATAATGATAGATGACTCTCCTTTTAACCTAACAAAATATCCTCTAATAAAAAATTTAAAAGTTTGGGATATCCTGAAATATAATGACCTGTCTCTAACTGACTGGCGTAAGATTTTGAATGCCAATTGGAATTATTCGGCAATACTACGCCAATTAAGAGAAGTAATTAATCATAAGTATCTCTCTATAGAACCAATAGATCATCAAATCAATAATCTAAACACGATTATTAGAACATTATCTTCATCAGATAAAATGTTATCAAATTCTTATAAATTGATAAAGAGTTTGGTGTTGGATCAGAGCTGTCTCTTCTCGAACGTCTGGTTAAATCAAAACTCTCTAATAACTGAGAATCAGAAACTCTTGGCTATCAGATATACTAAGGAATTTACCCCTTTTAAAAAAATATTATACACACAATTAATGATTAACAATGATGCTTATTATACTCCTTATAAATTAAATAAATTTAATCCCAATAAATCCTCATCATGTACATGTTGTTATTACCCCCAAGCAGATCTCTTACATATTCTATGGTACTGTCATTTTTCTCATAGATTATGGACCTCTTTGAAAGTTAGACTTCAGAGAATGGGGTATCACAAATCTACGTTGTCCTGGGAATTTGCTATTCTTCATATTCCATTAATTCATCTCTCAAAATTAGATACTCATGTAATCATCTTTATTTGCTCTTTAATAAAGCTTTATATAACTCAAAATGATCGTACCAAACTAAATTGGGATACGTTTCAGAAAATGGCTTATTTATATATTGATGCTCAGAGAAACATAGTTAAGAGTCCTAAAAAATGGCATTAAAAAAATGGCATTGAAAAAAATAGTACTAGAAAAAGTTTTAAATATTATCAACAAGTAATGTCTTTAAATTCTTTTTCTGTTTTGTGCTGGTATATATATTTTTTTTTTAGTTTTTTCATATTACTCCTATAATTGAATTTATCAATACATAGTATTTTCTAGTTTACTCTAAGATATATATTTTTTTTCTGATTGCCTAACTTGTATATAGTGTACATATTGTGTATTTTTCTTATTAATATTGTTATATTCGATTTTTTTCTGAATGTTATGTAGAGTTGCAATTTGTTTTAACAAACCTATGTTATATTTACTAAACTCCTAATGTTTTGTTTATATATTCAATAAAAAGTATTTTGAGAAAAAAAAAACATATCAACAGAAGCACAACGTAATGTTTCTATTGGGGCTACAGGGCTTAATATTATTAGCAGGGATCAATCTGCTGATAATTGTTTAGATGAGTTTATAAATTCTTTGTCAGAATAAGGGAGAGTTAGACTGTTTGACTTAGCCTTAGAGAGAAACTTTGCTGCCTCTGCAACTTTGAATCCTGGAGAGAGAGTAGGTACTGATGTTAAACAGGTGGCACAGTTATCTTTACCTGACTTTTATAGGGGGTCTGAGGAGGTCTGGGGACGTCCCATCTCATCTAGATAAGTATATCCCCCAATTCTTGTCCCTTATGGCTACCCTCAGCTTTACAGGTTCTAATCCACCTCCCTCTCATATCACTTCACCTGTTCCCACTAAGGTCAAAGACATGATTATAAAAAGGAAGTGTGTAGATATCTTCAATCTAGTGGACAATAAGTGAATTAAACACATACTGGACACAAATAACAAGTCTAACAAGAACATGATGACAGCCTTATCTGCCATTGGGAAGAAGGCATTAGCCAGGATACCACTTAGGAACTGGGATAATTAGTTTCTGCGTTTTGTGTTATTTATGGGCATGATTATTGAGAAGGACCCCACCCAAGCATTGCCTTTATTAGCTTATTTTGTAGCCATAAGGGAAGCCCACCATGTGAAATGGGGTTCTGCTTGTTTGAATTACAATTGACACTTCACAAAGCTGAAAGCTCTCGATAGTTCCCTCAGGTGGGAGTCAAGGCCTTCTGACATATGGCTCAGTGCCATAATGGACAATTTAGATGGCTATTGGCATTGATGGAGGGGCTGTTAATCCAAAAAATACAAGGTTTTGCTGGGCATTCAATCATGACATGTGTGATTGGCCGACTTGCAAATACAGCCACTTGTGTTCGGGATATGGGAATGGTCATCCTGCTTCCAGGTGTTAGGGCTTGTTGCCTAGGGGCAGGTTGGCCTTTTCTACTTCTCAGGCAGATGGTCAGATTTATAGGGGCCACAACACTTATTTTTGTGCCAAGCCACCTTTTTCATGGACACAGGAGGCTTTTGCTAGGGGACCCAAATGCACCACAGTAGGAGTATTCCCCTATTTGTCTAGATTGGTAATCCCGCCTACTGTCAGATTACCCAGATCATAGGGCAGCAGTCACCATTCCTAAAGGCTTTTACAAAGGTTTTCCTATTCACTGCACATCCCCATTAGATTGTAAGTTAGTTAACAATTTGTTGTACATGAAAGACCATGTACACATTGCTGCTAGGCTAATAGAGAAAGGATGATGAGCTGGCAGGATAACTGGCCCCTTTTCCTTCCCTCCATGGTTTTTGTTTAAAATTTCCCCTTATCTGCCTGGTTCCCAAGAAACAGGAGGGTGAGTTTGGGTTGATTCATCACTTGCCTCACACATCAGGGAGTTCAGTCAATGATTTTATTGACACCAAGCAGACCGAAGTGCACTATTCTTTTTACCAGATGGAAGATGTCATCATGGGCTATACTGACCCCTGGCTCTATAAGGTGGATATCCAATCTGCTTCCAGTATTCTTCCTGTGAGACAAGAAGACTGGCCTTATTTGGGTTTTCAGTTGAACAGGAAAATATTTCTTGACACTGCAGTGCCAATGGGGTGTGCTGTAGCTTGTGCAACATTTGAACTATTCAGCACAGCTTTACATTGGTGTTGGCAAAAACAAGCCTTCTGCCTGTCAGCAGTTCACTACCTAGATTATTTATTGATAGTGGGGGAGGGTCAGGATGGTGCTTTGGAAGGTATGTGCATTTTCAAGCAGCTTTGCTCCAGGTTGGGATACCCTTGGCTGACAACAAGTCAGAAGAACCAAGCTGAGTCTGGACTTTTTGGGGTTTAGAAGTTGACACCACTCATAACTCCTTCAAACTTCCTCCATCCAATCTTCAACAAGTCCGACATCTATTTTGGAGATTCTTGGGTTCCAGCAAAGTTCGAGTAGGAGACATCATACAGTTTCATGGTTTGCTGAACTTTGCCAGTTGGGCAGTTTCTCCAGGCAGAACTTTCTTAAGGTCTGTATCAAACTTGTTGAAATGTAACAGGCCCAAGCACCACCTGGTCTGGCTTACCAGATGAGTTAAGGATGACTTTCACTCATTGTTCACATTCTTGAGCCAGTTCAATGGAGTTTCTTTTTGGCAGTTCCCTTGGACCACTGCCACCAACCTTGAGCTTTTTACTGATGCGGCTGGGGAGTCTGGTATGGGGGGGGCTATTTCCTGGGCAGCTGGTTTGCTGGAATTTGACCAAAATCTGGTCCAGGGAGAGGAGGAAGGAAATTACATTTTTAAAAACTGTTCCCATTTGGGTGGCAGTGTTAGTATGGAAGGATAGGTTACATGACAAGAGGATAATTTTTCACTCAGATAATATCACAGTGGTTCATGCTTTCAGAAAATTTTTTTCCAGGTCAAGATGAGTCCACTCAGTCATTATGCTTTTAGGTTTGCTGAGTCTAGAGATTAATTTGTAATTTTCTTGTGATCATGTCCCTGGTTATATTAATTCTATAGCTGACAGTCTGTACCAGATTCAGCTTGCCAGGGTTTGCCTCATGGCCGAGTATTCTGATCGAATGGGCACCCCAGTTCCCGCAGGAGTCTGGCTAATTGGAGAAGACTAGCATTATCAGTTTTGGAAATTCTTGAGCCAGCAAGACTAGGAAGGCATATGTGTTATCCGTTTAGTTTTCCAAGGGATTCTACAGTTCCTTGATCCCTCGTTCTATGTCATGTGGAATACAGTTGTTGCTACAGTTTTTAGTGGCCAGGTCCGCAGCAGGGCAATTCACTGAAAGCTCTCAGAGTATACCTTGCAGCTTTGGGATGATTAGAGCATTTTTTCATCCTTCAGGCTATGTCGGAACATTGGGTTATGGGTAGAATACTTAAGGGCCTTGAGAACATGCGAGGACATTCCCGGGATTCAAGAAAACCTATTGCTAGACCACACCTTCCCTGTGTTATTCAAGACCTTTATAGGACAATCGCTGAATTTCACTTTTTTGTCTCTATAGCTACTTTGTTGATATCCTTGTATGTGGTTGCCTTCTGTGCCAGTAAACTTCACCTTTACTTTTGTTTGGAGGATCTTGTCATCCACAAGGAGATTGTTATCATTTGGTTAAAAAATTCCAAGACTAATTAAGTTGGCAAAGGACAACAGGTACATCTAGACAAGGCCAGTGGGCTAGTCATTTGCCTTGTGCAATGGGTCAGTTTGCTATTTAATATTAATCCGACAGAGAAAAGTTTAGGCTTGGTTTTCACGTGGGCCTTGGGCAGGCCTTTTAACCTATCAGAGATTAATACATTTCTTAGCCAGGCTTTGGCAGGGATAGAAATTCACCCACAAGGTTACTCCTTGCCTTCCTTCCGGATAGGTCATACCTCATACCAGCAGCTGTATCCAAAGGTAGTTTTCTTCTGGTCTGCCATCATCCCAAGCCTGTACTGGATGGGCACTAGAAGGTCTGGTGCCATTGAAAGAGGCAGGTGTTTTATCACCCACAGAGTCAAGTGGGCTGCTAGCCAAACTGGTTTCCAGATGTTTGAGCACAGTGATATTGACAGATTGGAGCCCAGTTTCTATGATTTGGACAATGTTCATTTGAATAACATGGGTTTTGGTTTGTTTAATTTGGATATAGTCATTGCTTTTCAATAGTTTTTCAAAGTTTAACTTGATTCCTTCCATAATTCAGAATTTATTTGCAAAGCCACAGATTTAGGGGGAACAGCATATCGTGCCAGGTTGGCAGCAACCTTACGACTTGTGTTCCCCCCTGCTCCTGTTCAGTGGCCTCTTCTCTCTTCAAGTAGGACCCAGAATTGACCAGTGACCACATCAAGGGGTATGTGGCTTGTAAGTATGATTTAAATGGGCTTGCTACCAGGTCTGACGTAGCTAGGAATCTGCACCTGGTTTTCTCTGAAGTGGCAGCCGGAACAAGCAGGTTTATGCCATCTGTTTTGAGGTGATGGTTTGATGGTATTTTGTGATATGTTGCGTATTTATTTATGGCATTACTATTGGTTGTCCGTAACTGTTATGTAATAGAAGGTTGCAAAGTTAATCTGGTGTATTTCATGACTTGGCTATGTGGACAACAACTTACCCTGTAATGGCTCATTGTCCACAAGCTCTCATTAGGGGGCAGGTTAAGGCTCACATTTCCTATTTAAGGGAGTGCTTCTGTTTCTGTATTGCAGATCCATCAGCAGGCATGTTGACCCTCCCTCCTAACCCTCTATGCAGGTTCAGGTGGCAACCTTACAGTTTCACCCCCATTCTGTTCCTCCATGTTCCTGTTCAGCAGGCACGGATCTCCTCAGGTTGGACCCAGATTTGACCAATGGGCACATCAAGAGATATGTTGCTTTTAAGTAGAAGTTGAATGGGTTTGCCACCAGGTCTGAGTTAGCTAAGAATACACACCCAGTTTTCTCTGAAGTGGTAGCTGGAACAGGCAGGTTTACACCAACCTGCTTGAGGTGATGGTTTGATGGTATTTGTTAATACATTGCATATGAATTATTTATGGCATTACTATTGATTGTCTTGACTGTTAAGTAATAAAAAGTCACAAAATCAATCAGGTGTGTTTTATGACTCGGCTCAATTGACAAAGCATTCTAACACAGTTAACACTTGGACCTTTCATAATAAACACTTACTTATATTTCAGATCGGCTTACCTACATGTCAGTATGCCATTGCAGTGTGCCTTTAATACTGGGCAGACATTGAGTCAATGAGAAAGAGCATATAACAGTTCACTTTTGTAATACAAGATGTAAAACTGAAAGGATTGTCCCCCAGATTCTCTATACTATGCTCGGCATGCAAGATCAATGCAGGAGCTCTAGCAGGCAATATGTCTGCCATGCGATCCAGGAACAGCCTGCAGGGGCATGCATGAGCGCTCCTGCACTAATCCTGCACAGACTAAGCTCCTGTATGCAAATCACCACATTTGCAGGAGAAATCTATGCAAATGAGGTGATTTTGCAATCCAGGAAGCTTGCAACTGGCTGTGCAGGACTAGTGCAATCTGCAGAAATGTACTCGGTTAGTAACCGAGTACATTTCTGCAAAATCCAAAACGGAGCTGTGACAGCTCCAAATAAAGGCTGTATATCATATAGTAAGCATGCCAATGGCCAAGTATAAGGCCATTGGCATTGCAAATAGTGAAAAAAATACAAAAATCAACTTTTAATTTTTTTTTAGCCAATCTCGGCTGTTTAAGCATAGGGCAGTGGCGAGCAAACTGGATCGGGGGGAAAACAACAAAAGAAACCTAAATTAAGCACCCTAACTAAAATCACAATTCTGCCATGGAAGTCAAAAGCAGGCAGAAGACAACATGGCCAGTGAGTAGTGGTTGCTAAATGGGAGGCTCAGTGTGAGACATGTAACTATGCATTAGCAGACAATCCTAAGCAAATGAGGGGAATGATAGTGAATCCCAGTTTTCCCCTGCATGCTAGTCAGGTCCCAACAGTGTAAGAGTAGGAATAGCTTGTTGCAAGCCTAGGAGTTCGGTGACATCATGGGTGTGTGTCTCAGGCATACTGTAAGTAGATTGGAGCCCTGTGGCTTGGGTTTCCTCCTAGCTTAGCATAGCTAAGCTAGGGGGTGTGTCTAAACCTGCCTAGCACTCTTTACATTGCCTATGCAGGTGTGCGCGCCATGCACAGGGTTTTAAAGGCAGAAAATAAAAGTTAAATCAGGAAATAGCAGCAGTGTGCACATTTGTGCACTCTGCGCGGTGCGCCCCCAGGCTTAAACAGGAAGGCAATGGGAAGGGAAAACAGCAGTAGGAAGGTAATCAAGGAGAACTAGCATAGCTGGCAGGTGAAATGTATCAGAATCAGCCAATTATACAGGCAGCAGACCAGCCAATCCCAGAACACTACCATAAACTATGCAGACATCTTCCCCTCTGATTTTTCCCACACTCTACACAACTGGTGTAAACAAGCGGGGAACTTTTAACACTCACAACAGCAAAATGATAGGAGCTGCAATAGCTATCATACAACAACTTGTGGAAGAGGCTGAGGGTGGTGAGGATGTGAATGTTGTTGAC
This sequence comes from Protopterus annectens, assembly GCF_019279795.1. Taxonomy (NCBI): domain Eukaryota; kingdom Metazoa; phylum Chordata; order Ceratodontiformes; family Protopteridae; genus Protopterus; species Protopterus annectens. The sequence goes on along the minus strand of NC_056739.1, from coordinate 936,230,912 downwards.
CGACCCACAGTGAGCAGAAGGAAAAGAGTGTGCAGACCCAGGGTAACCTACCAAGGGCTAAATGAGCTGGAGATAGTGGAGTGCTATAGGGGAAACAGGGACCTCCTACAGCAAACTTTTGAGCTGTGCCGACCACACCTGACACATAGAACTAACAGAAGGGAACCAATCCCAGTGGATACCAAGCTATGTGTAGGCCTATGAAAACTAGCTACAGGTACCTTCCAAAGGCCAACTGGGGATACGATGTGGATTTCACAGGCATCAGCATCCAGGATACACCACCAGTTCCTGGATGCCATGTCAGTACATGTCGGTGAGCACGTATATTTCTCCAACACCCGTGAGGCGTTGTCCAGCAATATGCAACTGTTCCACCAAATAGCAGAATACCTTGAGGTAGTGGGTGCTATAGACTGCACGCACATATGCATCAAAGCACCACACGGTGAGCAGGGTACGGTCTACATCAACCGCAAGGGCTTCCCCTCCATCAACTGCCAGGTCATGTGCGATGCCCAGGGCATAATAGTGAATGTGTGTGCTGGCTGCCCTGGAAGCTATCATGATTCTCACATCTGGTATCTGACAGAGCTGTACCAGAGATCTTCCAATGGGGATATCCCTGATGGTCTCCTAGTGGGGGATGCTGGATACGCATTGGAGCCGTGGCTGATGACACCCATCAGAAATGCACACATACCCAAACAAAAACTCCATAATAAGGCACACACAAAGACTAGAATTATAGTAGAGCATGTGTTTGGGATGCTGAAGTCATGGTTCCGGTGCCTGGACACATCCAGTGGAGCCTTGTAGTACTCATCAGCTACATGTACCCAAATTGTCCTTGTATGTGCCATGCTACGCAATATGATCCTGTGGAAACAGCTGCAGCAGAAAAAGCATGGGGCAGGCCCACACAGCCCCCCACCATTGCCAAGCCCTGCAGAGGCAGAGAGTGATTCAGAGGAGGAACAACCTGAGCCTGCCCCAGTAGGCAGAAGGAGGTGTGCCCAGTATGCCCTGGCCTTGGCAAAGAGGCAATGCATAGCACATACACTGACACAGGAGGGACCCAGGGAATAACACTTCTCTCTGACTCTCACATACAATAAAAGGAATGCCAAACATTACACTTCCTGTGCTAAACCATGTGTAGGGAGTGTACGATGTGCATCCAATTTAGGCAACCCTGCAGCACCACCCTCAATACTGGGACACCCACAAGGTAAGTGAATCATGCATGCCAGTCAGGGGGGTTCACATACCCAACAGTCACAGCCAGCAGGACAGGTGTAGACAAACACAAACAAAGGCTGTGCTATGGCCTCTGAATGAGGCCTATGGGTAACCTCCCCCCCCCAGCCTACACAGACAAACAACAGCAGGTCAGGTAGTGGGATGTCAGTTCTGAAGGGTAGGAAGTCAGAAATTAATATGTAGGTAAATAAAAGCTAACATCTGTAGTACACTGGTATGCCTGTAGTCAGCATGATAGGCAAGACTACAGAATGAAATGGAGTACTGGACATACCAGTACAGTCCTAGCAAATGTGTACAAGTGTCAGGTGTGCCACCCCATTTTAGGTAGTAATGTAATAACCGTCAGGTGTGTCCCCCACAATCCTGTGTAGAAATGTAGAAATAATCAGGTGTTACCCCAACCTACATAGAAATGTAGTAACAGTCAGGTGTGCCTCCCCAATCTTGTGTAGAAAAGTAGAAATAGTCAGGTGTGCCCCCCCATCCTATGCAGAAATGTAATAACAGTCAATGCCAAATGATCGACGGATACCCTACAGAGACAGCATGCTACCTGTAGATGTACAACACATAGGTCAGCACTGCAGTACAAACTACCTGGACTCGATCCACACATTCAATAGAGACGGGCATACTGGGCATGCTCACACACTTAGAGAAATAAAGGCAATGTCAGTCAACGATATACTGAAAGGTCATACTGGGCATGCTCACACACTTAAACACAAGAAGGCCATGTCCGCAAACACCAGTGGAGCAGACATATCTGGCAGTTGTAGATGTTAGTACAAGCACTCCTCAGTATGCACCACTCATGCTTTGCACACACAGTGGATAGGAATACAAACATATATGTAAGGACAACACACTATAATAAGCCAAAGGTAGATGTACATAGATGTGTGGAAGAGGGTGACTGTGACAAGGAGCCATCCAGGCCTGTCCCACCCAGCACACAGCCAAAGGGCCACAACCACACGAGGGTCAGATGTCACTCACTGCAGATACTAACCATCGGTATCTGTCAGCATTATAGACTATGTGGTGCATGTGCTAGCTGTGCAACATGACTGCACAAGGAAGTAGTCATCTAGCAGCTGTATACACATACCTGTGAAATATGACCCTGTTTGTGCCTGCATGTGTGGTGTCAACCCCTAGATGAATGGGTTATGGCCCATGCACACACACTGCCCTCACTATAGCCCTACAAGGACAAGCATGCTGAGGTCATCCACTGTGAAATATACCTTTAGGAGAGTTGTAGCCCCATAATTTCCATGGCACGTCCCATAACTGTGTATTGCTGTAGTGTGATAAACTAGTTAGATAGGGGTTCCAATCCCAGACATGGCAAATGTGTGTTTGTGTCTGTCTCTCTCTGTCTGTGTAGAGAGCAATGCTTTTTAGGGTCACACTCCCTACAATTGAAATGCTCTACTTTGGTAAGGCTGCTGATGTCATTCACCTAGGAATACACCTCTGGGAAGGTTGTAGGCCAGTAATCTCCATAGCCCGTGCCATAACTGCGTACTGCTATAGTGTGACAAACTAGTTAGGTAGGAGTTCTAACCCCAGTTTTGGCAAGTGGGGGTGTGTGTGAGTCTGTCTGACTCTTACTGTGTAGAGAGCAATGCTTTTTAGGGTGGTCACACTCCCTACAATTGAAATGCCCTACTTTGATAAGGCTGCTGATGTCATCCACCTAGGAATATACCTCTGGGAAGGATTCAGTCCAGTAATCTCTGTAGCGCATGCCATAACTTCATACTGCTGTAGTGTGATAAACTAGTTAGGTAGGAGTTCTAATCCCTGACTTGGCAAGTGTGTGTGTGTGTGTGTGTGTGTGTGTGTGTGTGTGTGTGTGTGTGTGTGTGTGTGTGTGTGTGTGTGTGTGTTTGTGTGTGCATCTGTCTGTGTAGACAGCAATAGTTTTAGGGTGGTCACATTCCCTACAATTCGAATGCTCTACTTTGGCAAGGCTGCTGATGTCATTCACCTAGAAATACACCCCTGGGAATATTGTAGCCCAGTAATCTCCACAGTGAGTCCTATAACTGTGTACGGCTGTAGAATGATAAATTAGGTAGAAGTTCTAATCTCAGACTTGGCAAATGTGTGTGTCTGTCTGACTCAATCTGTGTAGACAGCAATGCTTTTTAGGGTAGTCACACTTCATACAATTCAAATGGCCTACTTTGGTAATCCTGCTGATGTCATCCAATGTGAAATACACCTTTGAGGAAGGAGTTGTCCAGTAATCCCTGTGGTGCATCCTATAACAGCTCCATGCTGTAGTGTGATATAAATCTCTGTTAGGGGTTCTATACCCACACATGTTGGTTGTGGATGTTTTGTGTGTGCATCACTGCCTGTGTAGGGAGCAATGCATTTTATCCTAGCCACACTCACTACAATTCGAATGCCCTACTTTGGCAATCCTGCAGATGTCATCCAATGTGAAATACACCTTTGGGGAAGGAGCTTTCCAGTAATCCCTGTGGTGCATCCTGTAACAGCTCCATGCTGTAGTGTGATATAGACATTTGTTAGGGGTTCTATACAAATACATGTCAGTTGCGGATGTTTTGTGTGTGTTTCACTGTCTGTGTAGGGAGCAATGCATTTTAGCCTAGCCACACTCACTACAATTTGAATGTCCTACTTTGGCAATGCTGCTGATGTCATCCAATGTGAGGTACACTTTTGGGGAAGGAGTACTCCAGTAATCTCCGTGGCACATATGATAACTGCATAGTGCTTTAACGTAATAAATTAATTAAGTAAAAGTTCTAATCCCAGACATGACAGGTGTGTGTGTCTGTGTTTGTAACTCATATCCAGTGTGGAGGTGGGGGTGAGTGTGTGACACCTGAGCCCAACATGAAGTAGGTTTTGCAAATTTCTTATATGGTGGCTCTAGTATATATCACAATGTCCACCATACATGGATAACAGATGTGAAAAAGCTGAGAGGCTGAGGTGCAAATCCATACCCATACATGTGACATCAAGGCCAGGTAATCACAGTTAGCAACCCCAGTTTTACCCAGAGCACACTCTCAACCCATGTCTCATACACACACACACACTTGCCTAGGCAACAGCCAATATGTGGGTAGTACATTGTATATTGGCCACTGATAGTAACTATGGAGGGATTGCAGTGGGCTACAGAGGGCATGGCTCCCTGTCCATCTTTTCAATAGGCACGTACATGCAGACAGTGCACCTTCCCCATGTTCCCCACTGGACACCTGCAACACCTGTGGTGCCATCAAATCTGACCCACAAAGGACATACCATGCCTGAAAACATGCCCTGTATGGACAGATGCCACTGACACTAGGGAATGCTGTTAGCATGCTATCAATGTAGGTGCAGGATAAACCTGCTGTCCATTACCAGTTCCAGCCACAGGTGGCCAAAACTGGCACATCTGATGATAATCTGTGCACACAACATGGGCCAGACACCCCAGGTACAGTTCCACATGTCACTGTACATGCATGTGGGAGGTGTGCACATCCCAGACACCGTCCATGTCATGGACTAAGGAACACATACATAGCAAGTGATGCACAGCATTGGCCACATGCAATAATCACCCAGGTGACTGGATGGTGGACACAATACCCACCTGTGTGGGCAAATGCAGAAACTACAGGCCTGAGCCACAATGCAGACCATTGTCATGTGGCCTGATGCCAAGTTATACCCATCTCCTAGCCTTGTATAGCCTTCTGGCACAGTCAATCACCACACACCTGAGCAGAAATGCACCCATGCATGTCCATACTGGCACCCTGTGTATTTGTGTGTGTGTTGTGTGATGTGTATGATCAAATCCACACTCACTATAACACCCATTGGCATACTGAAACATGCTGTCTGATGTCAGATACCTCCCTATACCCTTTGCCCATATAACCTCCATATGACCCTTGTGGTGCATGTGATACCTGCACAGTAATGTGTTATGGCAATCTCACTAGTGATGAGTTGTATTCCTGGTCCTGCCAAGTGTGTCAATGTATGCGCGTCCCTGTGAGAGTGTGGCTGTGTTGACGCTGGCACCTGTTCATGTGGACAGACACGTGTACTACACCTACTGTATAGCTACCATATCCCTGTTGCAGATGTTACTCACCATAGCATATATGTTCTGAGAGCTCCACAACAGGTAACTTATGTGGCACGTCCAGTAACTGCATAGAGCTGTGACAGGACTACATAGTCATCAGGTGTTTGATACCCTGTGCTGGTAGGTGTGTGATACAAACATGCTTAAGTTTTACTCTCCCACCCCTCCCTGACTTGTCTTTGCCTCTGTCTGCCCTTCCCACTCCCTCACTGGTGGATGTGGAGACCTACACCTGCTTTACTTAGGCAGAAGCATGTGTATTTTAAGTGATGCTCATGATCAGCTGATGGCCTCTGCATGAATTGCAGCCCTCCTCTAGCTGATTGCATGTGGAACAGCTGTGGTAACATTCCCATAGCCAATTGCATGGAAACACACTCCAGTATCTAGGAACATCATGTTGGTATTGGGCGTTTTCATTCACTGTGAGCAGGAACTCGATCTGTTGTTTGGCAAATAGCATCTCAGATGGATTGGGGATTTACCTCTGACAACATACACTGTGGAAACAGGCCAACACACAGGAGGAGGATGTGCCTGACCTGACTACAGACTGCAAGTGCTGCTATACTGCATTTGGAGAAATGTTGGTTTAACAGGGAGTGTGCGGACATGGCTGTCCTACATGTTTTAATACCTGCCATGTCAGGTCTATGTTTATGAGGACTCCCCATCTGTAGGGTCATCTGCACACTGGGCAGTGTGTGGTGCCTTTGGTTTCATGTATTACCCACAGAGCATCTATCTGTGAACTGCAGAAGGTAGTGTGAGAATTGCAGTCTGTAGATGGTGAAAGTGACGGTTACTGACTTCATATCCCTCATAGGACATATGTTGTGACAAACCTTGTTTCAACAGTAAATGTATGAGGTTATCACAGCAACATGTCAATATTGGCCCTGTGTATGTGTTTCCAGCCACAACTCTGTCAACCTTTGTACATATGTCATGTATTAAGAGGTGCATATGTGCTGTACACCATAATTAGTGTCATCATATCTGATAACAAGCCAGTGAGATATCAGACTGCTACACATGTTATGTACAGTAGGGGTTATATTTGATGACATAACCTGGACATTCTGTGGTTGTTTGTACAGTACTGAGGTCTGTGAACTTATGGTGAATGTCGACAGTGTGTGTATTGTTAATATGTACTTTTGCCTGTGTACAGACTGTGGTAGATGTCATCGTTCTAGGTCCCATCTTATCTGATGTTACATGCTTCTCCAATGTATGTTACAGTATTGGTGCACATGTTTGTAGGGCCCTACACACACATTTCCCATACCACAGACAGGCATCAGACCACACTGTGTAGCGGCCCAGTATATGTAGAGTTAGTGAGTGAGTGGCACATATGAGGATGGTGTTGAACAGATAGTCCATATACTGTAGTATTATGCTAGCTTACCATATGTGGCTGTGTTCACATTGGTTGTAGTTATGCACTTTCGCACAGGTGTATCTTACCCTGTGCTGGGACATGCCTGTAGAGTCTGCTATATATGCTGGTACATGTGCATTCCCCCATAGGAAATGTAGGCCAGTGTTGAGCCAGTCTGCTTGTAGCCTGCACAGTGCTTTGTTACATGCCTAGCAGCTTAGTCTACTTACCCAGTGAGATGTCATGTCCAGATACTTGCTAGATGTACTGCTGGCAGGCCTCCCTTAACAGTCATGTATGTCAGTCAAAGCAGTGGGATGCTGTACAGATGAATGTCAATATCTAGTGGGTAGTATGTGGCCATGCCACCTCTGTACCAGCAGATATTATGTGTCAGGACAGTCAGGGGTGTGTGAATGCATACCATATGGGGGCGAATGTATACCAGTCGTAATGTGTTATACCCATCTACATGGCTGTTAACATCCATATTGTCAAGCTTGGTCAACATGTTCTGCACTAAGGGGTGCTGTGTATGCCTCTGGACTGTACAGAGTATGTCAGAATGTCCACATATATTGGCCAATATCTCTGCTGTAGTCCACAGGAGCATTACATGCTTGCAGCGGTACTGTTCTATGATGTCCTTAGGATGTATGTCAGTAGCCAGTGGCGCACCTCTGAAAAGCAGATGTGACCTCCCACAGACACCATGTCTGTGAAGACAATCGCTATTACAGTAGCAATAGTCTACTAATATACCTGCTATACATTCCTGACATCCCCTTGCACTACAAAGTTGGGACCATAAGGGATGAGGTAGTGCTACACTCCATGTTCAGGACATATGGTGAAAATATATGTACATATGATTATCTAGATATCTATATACATAATTACACATGTACATATCGACATATATAGATGGGTATGTATATGTACATAGATATGCATATACACACCCAGATATATACATATACAGAGCATTATATGTCTACACATATACAGATAGTTATACATATGCACATATACATATATCACGCTGCCATGCCTGCCAACAGTCCACTGCTGTTGAATCCCCCACACATATGGCGGGGCTGGGGCCATATATGTGTGGGCTTCATCTACACAATACATGTGTGCCAATATGCACTCCAGAAGCCAATGTATGTAACAGTGGTATATGGCCCTGTATTATTGAGTTTAGGGGGGGATGCACCATACATAACATAGGCTGTTACAAAATGTGGGGGTATCAGGGGTGAGCTGCCTTAAGGTATCTGGATGTACAGTGCCATGCATTTCACCTATCTTGACATTACTTACATAAAGTGGGTTACTGCAGGCCTACTGCCTCCTGCCATACAGACTTTTCTGTTTATCAGTGTGCCTGTGATGGTGTCAGTCATGCCTTATTATGTAACAGTTACATCCCATTTGGTCAACTGAATTCTTTACCACCTAGTGATTGTGTACAGAGTGTAGATAGAGGCTGCAGAACTATACATCTGCATTACTTGCTGTTGATTGTGTGGTATCCTGTGGTCCAGTCTGTCTTTACTATTGTACGATTTGAAGGGCTTGGCCTGGACAACAACAGTTGTGGACCTTTACAGACTTCTGTTTTAGTATAACTGTTTCACAGTTACATTACTATGTTTAGATGGATGTCAGTGTCTGAACAGCTATATGACATGGCATATAAATCTGTAATAATACACAAATAAAGGTTTTCCATTTCTGCAAACTTGTGTGTGGTGTTTTATCCTATGACCTCTCTGTGGGTATATGTTGCAGGCAATGAATGTCATTTGTATGGGTGGGTCATCCAGTGTCTAGTTGTTAGGGTGTTAACTGTAGGCATAGTGGCTGTTCCATATTGTGTGCACTAACTTCATAAGTATCTTACTGTACATATCTCAGCATGTGTATGTGTAGTCACAAGTATATATATATATATATATATATATATATATATATATATATATATGTGTGTGTGTGTGTGTGTGTGTGTGTGTGTGTGTGTGTGTGTGTGTGTGTATATCTGTATCTGCATATATATATATATGTCTGTGTATATGTATCCTGGGGATGTTGATAGCTTCCACATTTTACATTTCCTATGGGAGTCAGACTGTGCTGCATATGTTACCAATACCAGTCTGACATCATACAGGTGTGATGTAGTACTGTTAACATCTTGTGTCCATGTCGTGTCGCAACCTGGTTATGGGATCTGCAACACTTGGTAGTGTATTGCAGGCTGGATGTGTTTGGCTGTGGGGGGGTTGGTATACCTATTCGTACAAGACATATATTGTTCAGGGCCTCTCAACCCCATTAACGGTGCATGTGGACATATATGATTTAGTTAATTTCTCATTGATATCTACACATGTATGTCCATATATACCTATATGGATATATATATCTGCTTACCTATATATAACTATGTCCGTATATACCTACATAGATATATATCTGCTTGCATATATGCAACTTGCTGTGTATATGTAGAAATATAGATGTAGACATATATATGTGTTGATGTAGGCATTTCCATGGATATATGTTCATATATATTTATATATATGCATATATTTTATATATATATATATATATATATATATATATATATATATATATATATATAGATCTAGGACTATTGAATGAAAGTTCAATAGTCCGAATCCGCAATCACCGAACACACTTTAACTAAAGCGCTTTCATCGAAAAAGCTTTTTTTAAAGTGTGTTAAAAAAATAAATCTACTTTTATGCAGGGAGCTGTGCCTGCCATACCCCCCTACTTTAATATTCTCATTCCAAGATCGCACTACAGTGAGGAAAAGGGAATACTCCCTTATCCGCACCGTAGTGCTATCTCCACAACAGTCATTCCCCCAAGACTCCCTCTAGCTGCAGGCATATTTCCACGAAAGTGATTTTTCGGTAAAAAGCACTTTCGCTGAAGTATGCCTAGCTGTTTGTGCTTCCGTCAAAAGTTCCTTTGGTGATCAGTACCGATCCTATATATACATATATATATATATATATATATATATATATATATATATATATATATATATATATATATATATATATATATATATATATATATAGATAGATAGATAGATATCTACATATATAGATATGTTGTATCTGCTTAGAAATTAATATATTTACACACACATGCATCTAAATGTTAGAATACATTCTCTGTACTGTTTAATGACTGGGCTGGATGGTATGTTTTTGAAAACATCAGGGATATGTATATCTGGCATGGCTTAGTAATAAATCATTTTGTTTATGTTGTGTAGTGTCCTGGGTTTGAGCCTTGCAGTGGCTGTTAATTTTGTTGCTGGGCAGAGCACGGGCCATTGGATACAGAGTGATTAAGGCACTTTAATGCAGTTGTAAGTGTGTTTGCACATGTTTGCATGGAGGTAAGCACTGCTATCTTCCAGTTACACTTTCTTATACTCTGTTATCTTTTAAATTGCTTAACCAGTGTAGGCATTGCTTACCCCCGGGCAAGCAGGCTTAGACCCGCTTACTGCTGCTTAAAACTGCTTACTCCCTCTTACCCCCATGCTGATTTCTTTAAAAGAAAAGAAAAAAGGGTTGATAGGAAAGTGGTTAAAAAGGGGAACAAAGAAGGAAAGACAGTATGGAAAATAGCTAGGGATGTGCAGGAAGGGTGTAGGGAAGGTCCATAGCTGCCCATTTCTTCTACAGCAACGGCTGTGCATATACACTGAATTTGGAGATAGATTTGGACACTCCAACCCCTGAGAGAGGGGTGAGGACAACAATAATAAGTTGTGATGCCAATTAGACCAGATTATGTGTGCCCAGAGGACACGTGTGTGAAATGGGCAGCTATGTATGGGGCAAGATTATTTTGTGGGAACAGATTGCCCTTTTTTTCCTTTTTTTCAGGTGAGAATGGGATGTTGGGGAGGGGTCGTAGGTATATTTGGGGAGGTAGGTTGGGTAGATTAACACACAAAATAAACAAGATGCATACAGGGGCAGTGTATGACACATGTGGGGGGTAAAAACCTTGATGTGGAGGGGTGTTGGGATATTGGAAGCCCATAAGCCTCCTAGTGGTAACAGTGGGACTGTGGTCCCCACCCATGGGCAATCACCACTGCATCTTCACAGCCCTGAAGGTAGCTGTGCTGGGGGCTGAGTCGCAGAGCCAGGCTGGCTCTTTAATCGTGACATGCAGCCATCAAGCTAGCGTAGAAGATCACCAAACTGCTCGCTGTTCGCTCTATGCACCACGACCCCAACCTGGCGATGGGTGACAGGTGCCTGTCCACATCCACTCCTGGGGGGGTGAGCCCCATCCCCTGAGGCGGTTCCACCCACAGGTGCTGCAGGACCAATGGACAGGGAGGTCCGAGGTTGGGCCCCAGACATGCTGGTGCCCGGTGCCATGGCCAGCCGAGATGGGACAGGTGGGTCCGCTGAGACTGGCCTTCCCAAGCATGCTATAGTGTTTAGATTTCATCATCATATATTGGTTAGTAATAGTCAACACATTCCAAGGTTAGGTATAACAGCATGCATAGATATTCCCATTAACCCAAGCACCAGATACGGAACAGTTGCATAGCAAACATCACACATGCATATATGGGACTACAATGGTAATAAGAACAGAATGCAGGTACGTTGATAGCACCATGCCACCAATGTTGGAATAATTCAATATAGCACATGCATGGGAACCATTAATATATTTTTCAAACAACTGGACATTACCAGAGTCAATACATACCAGTTGGGGTGGGTATGTTGATTATTGTTGGAGATATGTTGGGGGGAGAGAAAGATGTCAATTAACAATTAGTATATTCCTGTAGTCCACATTACGTTCCTAGTCAGTGCTGTTATCTGTACCTTCCAAGTCTTACTACACTACCCTATAGTCTTACTTTGGACAGTGATATGTCTGTCATCATCATTACACATGACCCAGTTTTACCTGCGGTATACACCTCCTACCTGATATACCTGTGGAGGGAATATTTGTTAACACTAACTAACTGTTTCTACACATACTCCCAGATTCCAGGTTGCTGTTTTGCACATAGCTATCCAACTCGTTCTGCACAGACTCTGGCCATGTGTTGACCACATGCTGGTGTGCCTGGACATATCTAGAATATTTCCCTCTTCCACCTTTAGTGACCTGACACACACATATACATGCGTTCCTACACAGTTATATTATGTAGCACAGCGTGAGTGACAGTGACCAGTGATACTTTATTATTCAGAGAAACTGCAACACTCACAATTCCCTACAATACCAAAGTGAATAGTACCAGTACAGGTTATAATGGCCTGTATTTCTCAGCACAGTGTTCGTATCCAACATACCTGTGGGAGCAATGATTGTTAGCACTACTTCCAGATTACACATTAGTATTATGCACATACATCTCACTCTGTTACTGTACACACTCTGGTCACAGCTTGATGGCATGGGAGTGTAGATAAGACATACCTGAAATATTACTCTCCTAACAGTTTCTGGGGTTGCTACAGTGACAGGTGTGTTCTCATGATGTTTGACAATCACTTGTATTAACTGTTTGCTGGCTACACATCTGGGATCATCCTACAGACTTACCAGGGGGACAGGGGTACAGACAGCAGATATGGGCACATATACTGGACATTCTGGCCTCATCTGTACAGTTGTGGGGTATGCATCTGTATGCAGCCTAATTCCACTTCCAGGATTCAGACCATGGCTGTGTCTGCTACAACCTAAACACTGTCCATCACAGTTGTGTCTGCTATATTGCTATTGCTGTATATCTCCAATCTGCTTTCTGACTTATTAATCCCCTGTGCTTATGCATTCTGACCTTGTATAACAACACTCTTATACAGATTTCCTAGACAGTTATATGTTGTTGGACAGTGTGGGTGATGGTGATGTGTAATACCTCATTATTCAGAGCAACTGCATATCATTCTTGTATTTCTGGGCACAGTGTTGGTATCTGACAGACCTGTGGGAGGAATGTTTATTAGCACTACCTGAATGTTCCCACACACAGTACCAGAGTCCACATTACTATTATGCACATATATCTCACTCTGTTACTGTACACACTCTGACCACAGCTTGACAAGTTGGGGTGTAAATGGGACATACGTGGCTTCTTAGTCACATAAGGTATTGGGGAGTTGCTAGTGTTCCAGCTTTGTTCTCATAGTTGTGTGTCAATCAGTTGCATTTCCTGTTTGCTGCCTATATGTCTGGGATCATCCCACTGATTTCCCAGGGGGACAGGTTGATAGGCAACAGATATAGGCCACTTTACTAGACATTCTGGGCATATCTGTACAGTTGTGGGTTATGAATCTGTATGCAGACTACTACAACTGGCAGGATTTAAACCGTGCTGTGTGTGCTAAAAAACTGCAGTTCACATCACAGTTGCATGTGCTATTCGGCTTTTGTTGTCTGCATGTTCCCTGTTTACTGTCTATGAGTCTCTCAGTTGTACTAAATGTCCTCTGGGGATTACAGCTTTCATATACAGGCATTCCTACACATTCAATTTATTGTGCACAGTGTGTGTAACAGTGTTTAATGCTACAGTACTATTACATGATTGCATATCTACATTATCGAATGATACCAGGATATACACATGCAGCCCAGCAGTTAAACCTGTTTTTTCAGGCTATTACACTTTTATTGACTTACAGACAATATGAGACTCTTACTGCCATATTCTCTAGTGTATGCAGTACTTGCCTTGAACAATACAGGTTTTATACTAGCAATTACTTTACTACTACTTTTATTTTTATTTCCTATGACAGTAAATGCATGAGTATTACTGACCTGCCTCACATCGCAACCGCGCCAATTGACTGATGTGGGCCTCATGGTTCGTGGCCCACTCTGTTGCAGCTGTGGGGGATATAAGAGGAATATTTAGCCATACCTATCCATGATATACCTGAGCTGGCAATTATTACACACATACTGGGGTGATACACACGTCTGGAACATCCCCTGACACTCTAACCTCTTGGAGCCACTCCTCCAAGAGGTCCCCCTTCTGCCGCTTCAGGTCGGCATAGTGGTGCCTGACCTGCTCACCAGTTCGGGGTATGCCAATGGCACTGGTCAGGTCGCATGCGAGATGGTCCCAGGTCTCCACCTTATACTGGGTTCCCTGGTACTGGCCCTGCAGCAGTCTCTGAGCATGGTCTTTAACTAGGAGTCCTGCCATGACCTTGGATTCCTGGATGCACCAGCACTGCACCCAGAAGTGCACACCTTCTCCCCTTACTGCCATAGTGCCTGTGAGGGGAAGCTACAACCAGTTATGACATGTATTACCACCTCTTGGGTTTAAGTAGGGCCCATTTCTAGCACTTTTCTGTGATTGGCCAATTTTGAAAAGGCTAAGCTATGGGTAAACCTGCTTACCTCAGATTGGCATTGTTTAAAGGGGTATACCACTGTGCACAATGAGTTAGCTGGTCTACACATTGCTCACACCTCCAAAGCTTGCCTGTGCAATGCTTAGCATTGATTACGTTAGACTTTCATTATAATGCCTTTTTGGCATTGTGTTATTATTCATCACACCTTATATGTATGCCTGGTATCCATGATTAATGTGTATGTACACTCTGTGGGCTTCTTGAGTTTTATTGGAGACTTCAACACTCTGTTACAATTACACCTTACTTCTGGGCTTACTGCTGTTCTCCAGTTCACATATTTATGTTATGTAGTGGGTTATGCTACATATGACAGATTCCTTTCACAGGTTCAGTTTGGTTATACTATGGTGAGGACTTGTTTGCTACTATCTACTTCTTCTATATTTCTGTGATGGCTTGGTGGATAACTACTGGGACTATGGTGTATAGGGTGCTGGGTTTGAGATCTGCATGGCTGTTTATTTTGTTGATAGGCAGAACAAGGGCCATTGGATACAGAGTGATTAAGGCACTTTTGAACTGGTTTGCATGATGGTAAGCGCTGCTAACCTGCCGGTACATCTGCTTACACAGTGTTAGCTTTTAGAACTCCTTAACCAGTGTGGTCATTGCTTACTGCTGCACAAATGGGCTTAAGCCCACTTACTAGTGCTTAAATATGCTTACTACTGCTTATTTGTGCTTATACCTGCTTACTAGTGCCTTATTCATTATGACACTGACACCTTACATGTGCATTTACTACAGTACTCCAGTTCATAAAAATATGTTATTTCCTGAGTTATGCAACATCAATATTACACATAACGTGCTTTGGCATGGAAAATGGAGTTTGTTGCAGTGGGACTCGAACCAAGAATGCCTGCTTATAAGGTGAATACTCTGCCCACTATACTATTGCAATGCAGCTTTATTTGTGTCTACATTCCTTGTTATCCTCTTCAGTCATTTAAGCTGTATTAACCGTAGCTAAGCGATGGGCACACCCGTGCACCTACGGTTAGCTGTAATCGGATTTTTACAAAAAAAAAAAAAAAGTTTCTTCATTTTCTTTATACATTCTGTTGCTGTTATACACAAGGGGGACTGTTGCTGGGGATATGCGGTCACCTGTGAGTGGTCTCACTCATTGCATACCCCTTTCTGCTGTTCTACATTGCAAGGGCATGTTTATTCTGAGAGCTCTGCTCTCAGACACGCCCCCTACATTCTTACATGCTCCGTGTAAGCCTAGGAGCTCGGGCAGTGCGCTTCATTAACATGCATGGTGCGCTGCCATCCTGTTCCTAAACGGTCACTTCCATGCAGGACTAAGCTAGTCCTGCACGGAAGATTAATAAATCCGGGGGGGGGGTTCTAAACATATTTCAGAGCATCCTACTGCTTCCTTCACTTTTCTGGCTACATATATATTGTATTCTAGAAGAATTTCATCTAATGAGAAACATGATCGACTTATTAAAAAGAAGCAGATGTGGATTATCAGCTTGATGCTATGTACAAACCTGGGATAAATAAATGTTTGCAAAAAACAGTGTCAGTGATTTTCCACTAGATATATATATATATATATACATATATATATATATATATATATATATATATATATATATATATATATATATATATATATATACACATATATATATATATATTACATATATGTTATTTGGCAGGACCAAAATATCTTTAATGTATGAAAGTTTTTTTTATATATAAATTCATATAGGATTCATATAGGATGTGTCAATACATGATCATGAGGAATCTTTCCTATTTGTGAATCAGATTATACTTACTATTGTGCTAATTATCTGATATATTTAAAGTGGTTACATGATGGATTTATGTTTGTTCAAAGTTGTCTGTGATATGTAGCCAAGGAGATGTGTACTGATGATGCTAGCTGAGAAGCTTGGTTGCTGCAAGAAATGATGAGTCATTTTGTTGATTAAGTTTTACTTTTATTTATCATGTGTTGACCTGGAAAGTCCAACTAGGACACAACCTATTTTCAGGGAGGCCTGGGGAGAAATGCTCCAAATGCATGTCTTTGGAATGAAACCGAAATACCCAGAAGAAACCCATGTGAATACAGGGAGGATATGCAGGCTCCACACATAAGGCACCCCGGCCAAGAATCAATTGGTAGAACCTCTTGCTGTGAGGTGACAACATTAACTGCTGCACCGCTGCGCCACCCCTTACTTATATAAGTAAAATAAAATTAATGGCATTGCTTGAGAATGCATATATATATATATATATATATATATATATATATATATATATACACACACACACACACACATATATATATATATATATATATATATATATATATATATATATATATATATATATATTTATACATACAGATTTTTTTGTGAATATATTGAAGAACCATAAAATACTGAAGAAACATAATTTTGAATGACAGAATATTGATGCTCAAATCATTGAAATAGCTTTTCATCTTAATGCTGGTAAAACAGAAAAATGGCTTATCTGCATGGGGACAGCCCCCCCCCCCCACACACACACACACACATGCACACATCTCCCACACACCTTTTATATTATATATCCTAAATTTGAGATTGCTTCACATTGGGAAAAGGCACTCAGTCCCAATAAATACAGACATTTAGGTGAAAAGTCAGTTTTATGATTTGAGCATCAATAATCTGCCATTTGAAACTGTGGTTTGATGATATTGCCACATAGAACCATACCTCTCAACCTCTTAGTTTCTAAAAATCTGGATAAAGCCCAACAAAATGGGGGGACAAAGGCCCAAAAATAGGGACACATTTTAAATATTGCTCTTGTATAGTTAGAAAGTTGCTAGGGTAACAGAGTTTGTTTTAACATAAATTTCCTGAAGGATTTGTAGTCTGAGAAACAAATGCATATCATTATTTGATGACTTCAATCCTCAGATTATCCCAGTGATTTGCCAGAAAACTACAAATTTTATGAGGAACATACCAAACTTATGAGCCAAAAATCTGGACATTCTGCGAAAATCTGGATGGTTGAGAGGTATGCATAGAACTCTGTACAGATATAAATAGTTCAGTGAAATGGGGGGGTTGGCCCAAACTGAGGGTGCATAGGGCCTTGCTCCCCTGCAAAAAGAAAATGTTTTTGCCTTTTTCATTCTTTGGAGTGTCCCTATTAGCCTCCTAAGGTTTCATGTTTGATGGTTAAATAATGTCATGTCAGTTAAACATGATGCAATTATTCATAGTAGATCCTGAAAAGTGACTGTGTACCTGTCAACATTGTGTTTATTTTTATTTAAATTAACTGAGCCAACTACTCAGCTCTATGGCATAAAGGAATATTGCCCTGACTATGATGCAGATGACCTGAGTTCATATAAGACACTGGGTGCTTCCCCCGTTTTTGGTTCTTTCTTTTTCACTTTTTATCCATTTTAGGTGAACATTAGTTTTCTTCATATGTTGAAGCATCATACTTTTTTTTTACTTGAAGGCACAGCTAATTGAAACACAGAAATGTGGAAGAAGCTTTTATGAAGAACACCAAAAAATAACCAAGTGTAGGTATTGAAATATCATCATGATAAAGTGAATGCAAAATTTAAAACAAAAGGTTTATATACAGAAACAGGGCACTAAATACACATAACATTAAGACTGTTATATACAAAAATGCACTGAGAGTTCTTGCTTTTACTATTTCTTAACCAGATAAGCCCAATGGACAACGTGCCTTTTAACCTATCCCATTTGGTTAGAGACTGGCCTCACACGTCCCATACTCGATAATTATATATTACCCCTAATAAGAATAACTGGGATCATACCACAGATAATTTGGGGACCCATGCATTGGATAATTTACAAGCACTTTTCCATTAGTAGTACAAGGGGCAGTCCTAGGATAATTTTTCTGTGTCTCATTGATAGAGCCAAGTTGAGTATGGACAGGGATGAACTTCATTTTATGTGGATGTGGAGTCTGTTCCAGAGCAGCAGTATACTCTGAGAGATGCACCTATCCCTTCAAACCATTCTGTTGATGGTGCATAAGAGGTTTAGATCCCTAGACTCAGTATTTCTAATGCAGTTTGACTTGCTGATATATAATAAATCCATCACGATTGGGTCAGAGGATGCCTTGTTTGCCTGACACAGGTCACCTCTTAACAGCCTGTAAGATACCCATTATAGTGACAGGGCTTTAAATAGGTCCATGTAGGACATTGTTTAGGCCTTGTATCCTTTTATTAAGGTAACTCTGTGAGTGTTCCAGTTGCTGCATGTGTCTGGACAAATTCATGCCAAACTGGGCATTATATTCAATGATTGGCTATGTAAAGGGGAACAACAGCATCCTAGATCTAGACACAGCCCATTTGTTTATAAGGTGTACAGTACAGGAGGAGATTCTTACAACACTGGTCACAACTTTGTTTGGCAACAGCCCTCATATGACCAGCAATTTATTTAAAAAAACGAGTATGTTTATTCCACTATGTAATGCAGTTATTGAAACATTCCTTGACGTCTGTGACCGAGAACTAAGAGAGAAGTTGGACGTGAGCAAAAATTGCAGCTCTAGCACTTTCTATAATTTGAGCAAAGATGAATATCATGCTATGATTGATTTAAAACGCATGCATTATATTGAAAGAAGACCGGCAGACAAGGGAGGGGGAATAGTGGCGATGGATAAACAGCTATATGTTGAACAAATGTTACGATTATTAGATGATGACTCCACATATCAGAATATATCTAACAATGTTGTAAGAAGTGTTATTGATAAAGTATCTTTGTTGATGTTTGATTTGTTAATTACCGGTATGATTAATGAGGAACTGTTTGAATACTTTACGGTCGGTAATCCCACTATACCTGAGATTTATGGCTTACCTAAGATACATAAGCATTTGTCAGTTCCACCCATGCGTCCCATAGTCTCAGGTAAAGGATGGGTTACTGAACCTCTAATATTTTTATTGAGAAGAATCTACATCCACTCCTATCTAATTGTGAGACTGTGCTAAGAGATTCTAAGGTTTTTCTTGAAACTCTTAGGATGAAATGGATGAATATAGATACCAACCATTGTTGTTTCTTGGTAACAATGGATATAGAATCATTATTCACTGTGATTCTGAATGAATGGGGAATAGAGACCATAAGGGAACTACTTCACAGTGTAGACTATAACAAGAACAAATGTAACCTCATTTGTGCTTTGTTGGATATAGTTTGTGTCTTTCGGCTTTTCCCGGTTAGGGGTCGCCACAGCAGAACTCCATACTGACCAATAATGTTTTCTTATTTCAACAACAGAAATACTTACAGAAGGTTGGTGTGGCTATGGGCACAGCTTGTGCGAATAGCTACACCAACCTTTCCTTGATTCAATGGGAACGCACACATGTGTTAACCAATAGTACATATGGCAGGTATATTGAGTGGTATGTCAGGTTTGTGGATGATATTTGTTTTGCTGTGGAATGGTACAGAGGTAGAGCTAAATGCATTTTTCAGTTACCTCAATAATACCACTCAATTTCTTAGATTTACCTCTCAATATGCCATGACTGAAATTGAATTTCTTGATGTCAAAGTAAGAAAAGATGAATTAAACCAAATTAGAACTGGTTTGTTTAGGAAACATGTTAGAAAAAACACGTTCCTACATAACACCAGTATGCACCCGAACCACACCAAGGTCAACATCATCAAAGGCCAAGTATACAGGATTGCGAGACTGTTTAATGACGATGATGAACTACAAATAGCCCTGGACCAACTTAAATCTGAGTTTTTAAACAGGGGCTATGATGCTAGAACTATAGATAGGTGCATTTGAGATGGTTGGAGCAATAGGGCAGGTAGATGTAGACCTTATTATGATATGCACACTACAACTCGAGCAAGCAGGCAAGTCAGTGATCGTGATGAGGTAAGGCATATACATACACACACAGATAACACACTTAGGATGCCACTCACTTTTGCAAGCAACATAAGTGTAGTATGTGATGTAGTAACCAAAAATTGGGGTATTCTATCCACGATTGACAACCTACAGGGTATAATTGGTACTAAGCCAAGGTTCACTTTTAGGAACAATAGAACATTGAGAAATGAACTATGTTATAGTAATGCCGCAACCAATACTGTCAGTAGAACAGATAGATTGGGCACATACATGTGTAGAAATTGTGGAGCATGTAAACACATACAAAATGGCAGGACTTTTACACATCCCTCAAAGAAATTCAGTCATAGCAGTAATCTCTATACTGATTGTACCACATCAAACATGGTCTGCTTCGCCTACAGCTTCTACATCGGTAAGACCAATAGACGCCTGAAGGACAGGATCCTGGAACATTATAAGGATATTAAGAACTGTAAGGAGAATAGTGCAATTGCTATGCACAACATGAATACAGGACCTGAACATATTTTTAAATTTCTGGTTATACAAATATTGTCTGAGAAACTAAGGTGGGGGTAACTTATCTAATGACACAGAAGCTGCTGAGCAGAGATGGATTATTAGATTTAATGCAGACAAGCCCCCAGGGTTGAATCAAATGGTGTCACTTAAACCTTTTTTTAAAATCTCGACCTTTGAAACATTGATTCTCTTGAATTTTTTAGATTTTTAATATGTTACATTTTCTATATATTTTTACATTGTATTTTAGATTGTCTGATTATTTATTTATATATATATATATATATATATATTTATATATATATATATATATATATATATATATATATATATATATATGTAAGCATTTTATATTTCATATAAAAAAATGTTTTAATGTATGTATCTATATAAGCTGGATGCACTGGTATTGTATATTTATGTATTTTTTATATATATGCATAAATATATATATATATATATATATATATATATATATATATATATATATATATATATATATATATATATATATATATATATATATATATATATATATATATATTATATATGCGGTGGTGGTGCTGCGGTAGCGTTGTCGCCTCACAGTTAGATGTTGCACGTTCGATTCTCAGTTAGAGCATTTTCTGTGTGCCGACATGTGTGAACGGGCGTTCCTTCATTGAAGGTTGTGCGTTAGGCCTGGCAAGCCAGCACGTAAAAATCTACTGCCAATCATTAGCGGACCGGAGTTCCACTGTGGCGACCCCTAACCGGGAAAAGCCGAAAGACAGTATATATATATATATATATATATATATATATATATATATATATATATATGGATATATAGTGTTGTCGCTAGGATTATCAGGTTTTTATTATATATAGTTATACACCATACAAGGTTATACACATGTCTTATTTATATTAGCTATAATTTCTTTAGTGTATGGTCTCTTTAATTACATAACTGTGCTAATATGTACTGATGCACTAATTGTCATGTCCTTATTGGGTACAACTGAAATTTTGAAACATCATGTGACTAACCTCCAGTATTTAATGAATTATGGGATTTTTAACTGTTGTCTGATGAAGGGGTAGATCCCTGAAAGCACTCACCACTGTTTTGTAAGGATTTATTCTGTTACTTTGTTTTGATTCTTTTTTTATTTTTGTAATAATTTTCCCAGCTGTGGTACTGTCAGTGCTTTTACTTTTGTTGCTTAACACTGGTCACATGTTGGTCAACAATTACGTCACTGGTCACATAAGTTCCTAAATCTTGAACAACTGGATCAATTCTTAGGGGCATATTATTAATGTAGCAGCTCCGCATGCAAGTTATCCTGGATTCCATTTCTATGTTATACCATACTTTTTTCACAATGAAAAATACTTCACGGATTTTACAGATCTTGACAGTATGGTAATTGCATATTCTATGTTCGCTACATGGAAATGATTGCTTATATAACCTGAATAAAACACGGAGTATACAATCACTGTCAGGCTGCAGAGATTGCACAACTCAGATATGAAACTCAAACAGAAATCTACTACTTATTGCGTGATTTACGTTGTGCTTATTAAGTATCATTTTGTTAATGCATTGTAAGTGCTAGGCTGCGCTATTTAGTATTAATTTCACAAACTTTTGAGACTATCAGATTCTACAGAATATTTGAAATGGAGCATACTGTACACACAGTTTTAAAATTTAACAAGCAGCAGTCAAGAATCACTGCAGATTTTTATTCTACATTAGCAATACTGTAAAAAGTTATAATGCCACCACTGTACTAAGTTTTACTTTGTCTATTAAATACAATGGCATTATAAAAACACTCAGATCAACATCTTCCTGTTTAAACAGATAACCACCCAAATCAATAACAGCATTCTTTATTTTTCATCCAATAGACTGAGCCGTCTAATGAGCTGTACCCTCTGTTTCAAAACATATGTAAGCAATATTAATTTACTTAATCAGTTCATTTACATATTATGGTCATTTAGCATTTATTTGATGAGGGTACAATTTATTCAGATGAGTGAATAAATCAATGACTTAATTGAACTACTAAATGAAGTGCGATATAATCAAAGCATTTTGAGTCAAACTAATGAATTTTCAATTATCAAGCCCAAATTCTTTAATTACAAGAAATGTCACCTTCCTCCTCAAGTCATTTATGATGCTTTATCATCTCTTGTTATATTGGCATTTCTGTAGATATTGCACACATTGCTTTCAAAGAATGTACATTTCCTGAGGGGAATTATTTTAAATCCACATGCATGGATACCCTCCAGTGCCAAAAGAAAGAATAATAATTCTGTAAAGCATAGTAAACTTAAAATAATGTTTAAAAAAAAACATGAAGAGTGATTAAAGTGGTTTCTATTATTCAGCTATATAAAGCATGGATGCAAATAAATCTAATATAGCTACTGGCACTATAAGGTTAGGATTCTTTTTATATGATAAACAATTTTATTGTTAAATTAGAAGTACTATAATACCAAAGTAGCATGGAAATTAATAAATCCTTCTGCTCATAGTTTCCTATTCAGTAAAAAGGCTTCATCTCCCAGAAAGAGGATAAAATCAAGGTCTGGCATGTATATTTTTTTTGTATAGTATTGCACACTATTATGCCCTTTAAATTGTACCAGCAGTGAGGTAAAGCAATCTGATACTCTTGAAATTAGACTTACACAAGGCTGCATTCTGCAGTAAACTATTTAGCTGTAAGACGCCAGCTCAGATATCATGTTCCCAGAAATGTTTCCTTACTGGATCATACTGTGATCATCATAATTTAAAGAATAAAGGAAAGCAGGGAAAATAAGTGTGTCTAATATACCTGCAACTGAGAATGTCAACCAGCTTCCTAGTCTTATTCATCTCATGAGGCAGAACAGGGTAGATGTGTAACAGTTATAAGTAAAAACAGACACATTAATTACAGTGAGATGCACTGAGAAATGTGAGAGTCATAAAATACTTTATTCGACATATTTATAAACATAACAACAGTTTATAGCAACAATGTTTAAGAGGATGATAGACTACCAAAAGTGACGTAGGCATGATGGGAGATGTACATATTGCCCTTAAAGGACAAGCAAGTGTTCCAACTTACTGGAGTTTGAAAACACATTGCCATATACTTATTTTCAAATGCAGACTGTGCTAGACATGAAACAATTTGCACCCTGCTTGCAAAAAGGTTGATGCGATTATATTTGGGGTGGGTCCCAAATAAGGTTCAATGCAAAAAAGCAAAAACGTTCCATAGCAGGTGCATATAAATCAACTCAAAAAGACTCCAGCAACACAGGATACACACTTAAGAAAATAGCCATAAACCTCTCTCAAAGAAGGCATCATAACAGATATGCAATGTATCACTTAACAGACATACAAATGTTCTAGCTTACAAGTTGTAACATAAATATTCAGCATTTTGTTTGCTAAGTGTTTCAGGGTTTAGTTTGACTTTATGCTTATTCATCTCAGAGGGAGGACATTCGTCAAGGTTGCTGACAGCAATCTGGATGCAGTATGTCATTTCAGCAAGAACCTGGTTTAAAGAATCTCAACTTGTATTTTTAAATAAGAGCTAGCCCTTCTTCATAGAAGAGGCAGTAGTTAATAGTCCTCAGTCTAGCTTTCTCTTTTGTAGTCATACAGTCGTGTTTCAGATTAATATATTAGCAATTATTAGGCAAGAGTTTGAGTCAGATGGAGCATGTGTCTGCAGTGCTAGCAATCCTGGAATGACTAGTGACTTTGGAATTTGAAAGGCTGGCCACTGTGGTATTGTTAGGCATCCAATGGCCAG
Organism: Protopterus annectens; assembly: GCF_019279795.1. Lineage (NCBI taxonomy): Eukaryota > Metazoa > Chordata > Ceratodontiformes > Protopteridae > Protopterus > Protopterus annectens. Next base: position 936,206,327 of record NC_056739.1, on the reverse strand, counting down.
GTTACCTACCATTATTGTTGCACATTGCTGCTACCTAGGAGAGGACAGACAGCCTTACAAGTGTCACACAGGTGCATGAGAACACAAAGAGATTGGCAGATGTCAGTGTACCACAGACTGAAGAGATTATGGTTGCATGCTAACATCACTGCATGCCCTTCCCTTTGTGAATATCCAGAGCATATAGAAAATCCCTTCTGTTAGGTGTAGCTGAGAAATGCTCAAGACTTTGTCATTGTCTCATGAAGATAATCTGCCAGCTATATCAAGGTTGGCAGCCATAGTCAAAGGGAAAGCTAGTCAGTCAGTTGAGAGGGGTCTCCCCACCCTCTTCACACATACACACACACACACACACACACACACACACACACACACACACACACACACACACACACACACACACACACTTCTTCACAGCTGACCTGGATCTGTCTCTCCTCCAGTTTTGCACACTGGCAACAAATTTTATTATCTCATAGTGCCTTTTCTCCACTGTCTCATTAAAAAGCATTAAGCAAAGTATAACAAACTGTTATGTCCCTAAATCATACCATTAGGAAGTGCAAGGACAACAAAGAACTTATGGTTTCAGCATACAATAATTCAACTTTAAGCTTCTTGTGCTATATTAGTAGGAATAGAAGTAACTAAAATTCCATACTTAGCTTACTTATAATGGAACACCCTTCACTGGCCCTGAAGGGCATTGCTAATATACTTTGCATGCGCATTTGGTTTCAAATTCACTCCATTAACCATTCCATCACCTTCCCCATTCTCATTTCTCATCCCATTCCAAAACTGGTCATGACCAAGTCCTTTTGGCACCTTCCAAAATTAAAAATTCTAGTTCTATAGCTCCTTTTCATATTCCTAGGTATCTGCGAAAAAGCATTTAGTCTGTTATACTAACATCTCTCCATCAACCTTTTTAACATGAATTTCCTCTCTGGTCACATCCCAAAGAAACTGAGCGTAGCTGTCATGGTACAGTTGAATCAAAGTGATCTCCCGCCACTATTCCTGGGAATCTATTAGTTTAAGTTTTATTAGTTGCTTAATTATGGAATGTATTACAGGTGAATTAATAATCAACAACTGACATGGAACTTATATCCCTGAATGCACATCTGTTCAGACCATTGCTGGTTGATATGCTTGCACTTTACAATGGAGCAATAATTTGGGATACAACTTCTAGGTAATATCTTTCCTGAATGGCCATTATTGTTATTGGGCCTAGCTTACTGAGGATGTACCAATATTAGCATAACAACATATTTATATACACTTATCTGAAATACTTTTTTACCTTCTAAGGTATATTTTGCCACTGAAATCATCATGACTTAAGCTATCGCATTTGTTCAGATGCTTACTAAAGGTGTACATCTGTGCCTTAAATCAAAAATTTGATATTAAACTGCTTAGTCTCATGGCATAGTGAGGATTGAGTGTTTAATTACTGCAGTTTGTGTAGGAGCTTTGCAAACACTTGTCTTTGTTATAATAATTTAATACATTATTTAGATACTTAAACAGAATATAACACAATCATTTCTGTTATTGGAGGTCAGCATATTGCATCAGTTGATTTAAGTTTTGCTGTACATTTCTTGCATAATGCACTCTTGTTCCGGCCTCAAATAATTTATCATTATAGAATATGTGTTGAAAGAATTCACCCAAAAAGTTTTTTTTTTTATTAGAAACAATTCTCTTTAATGATTTTGACTTGTAGCCAGAATTTTGATTTGAGGCAACTATTTAATGTTTGCAATGTGGTTTAAATGTTACCTCAGATGTTTACTTTAATGATATGGATAGAGCTTTGCAGAGCTCAGAAATGTTTAGCTACAGACACTAATATGTATATAGGAGACTGAAATATGTGCAGACATTTTGATTATCTGCATTGCACCCATGAGAATATATCCCTTACAATGTTGCCTACAATCAGCAGCAGAGTATGCATGGAGTGAATTCATCCAGTATAAACATGTCTGCAATGCTAATACCATGATCAAGCTTTGTAAAAGTAGTTCTGGTAGTAGATAGTCAAAGCAGATTCATCTGCTATTGATGTTTTTTTAAGGACTTTTAATCTTTTATAAGATGGTTAACTGAATATACCTTTAGTTACATATATATGTATTTTGTGTGTGTGTGTGTGTGTGTGTGTGTGTGTGTGTGTGTGTGTGTGTGTGTGTGTGTGTGTGTGTGTGTGTGTGTGCATTATATATCTATCTATATTTAGATAGACATATATTTTGCTTTGTTTTCTTTCTCCTGCAGCTGACAGTCAGTGGACCCCAGTGCCTTTCCTCAAATCAACAAATCTATTTACCCCTCCTGGCCACCATAGGTTCATAGGTTCATAGGTAGGTACTAGGCTATTGGCCCTGGGGCCTATACAAGCCCAGCCAAAAAAGGGTACCCTGGCTTTTTTTGCCACCCAAGAAAATTATTTTCCTGTGCCACTGTTGAGCAGAGCCACAGAGGTGATCCCCGGGGTGAATTTCCTGTTTCCCATCCAATCATCAAGATTTTTCTTGAAGAGTGCTAATGAGGAGCTTTGTTTGATATAGATAGGTAGTTTATTCCAGAGTATGGGAAGTCTCTGGGACAGGAATCTATCCCTCCGGCATGTTCTGTTTATTCTGATGACAAGGTTTAGGTCCCTAGAGTGTGTAGCTCGGAGGGATTGGGATTTCTTTAAGTGGAGCATGTCCAACAGCTCTGGGTTTGACATAGCTTTGTATGTTAGACAGAGATCACCTCTGAGTAGGAAATATGCAACGGAGTAAAGCTGGAGTTTTTTGAGACGGTCTGCATAGGGCATCTGTTTGAGGCCAGTAATCCTCTTCGTGAGGTATTTCTGCGGCCTTTCCAGTTGCTGAAGATGTCTTGTGAGGTACATACCAAAAGGGGCATTGTACTCTATAATGGGTCTAATGAGTGATGAGTAGAGGGGAACAATGACCTCTTTTTTTCTGGATGAGAAACCTTTTGTGATGATGTGTGCTACGTAGAAGGATTTCCTGACTACTGTGGCAATGTGATTATCAAAGGAGAGACTACTGTCCACCTGTGTCCCAAGGTCTCTTATCACACTTTCGGTGTTAAGTATACTACCGCCTATGTTATAGTTCATGGGTACAGAGTTTTTACCAAAGGGGATGACAATGCACTTTTTGGCATTGAGCTTGAGGCCATGGCTTTGACACCAGACATCTGTCTCAGTGAGGCCCTTTTGTAGGATGTCCACATCGTTAGGAGTTTCGATTATGGCTCCTAGTTTGCAGTCATCTACGAACTTCATTAGCCAAAGACCTTTTGTGTTAGTCTGTACTTCAGAGAAGGAGATACCAAACAGGAGAGGACCCAGGACTGAACCCTGTGGTACTCCACTTGTCACTGGTCTGAAGTCAGATTTGGAGTCTGCTACTTTCACAGTGTGGGTTCTGTCAGTGAGCCAGTTGGCAACCCATCTTGTAACATAGGGATTTATACCTAGTTTAGTGAGTTTATCTATAATTCCAGAGTGGGGGATGGTGTTGAGAGCCTTGGCAATATCTAGATAGGCTGTGTGAACCACCTTACCCTTGTCTACGACTTTGGTGACTGCTTCAAAGAAGTCTGTCAGGTTTAGGAGACATGCTCTGCCTTTTACAAACCCGAACTGGGTGGGGTCTAGAGTTTGGAGATTACCAATGTCTTTGTTTATAAGTTCCATGATGATACGTTCCATGGCCTTGCAGACCAGGCTCATCAGGCTAATGGGGCGGTAGTTCCCGGGGTCCGTGGTGGCTCCCCCCTTGTGGAGTGGGATAACCGTTGCTGTGCACCATTCAGCAGGCACAAAGCCTGAGGTGAGGCTATGACTGAACATGGTACTTAGGTGGGATGCCAGTTCGTTCTGTAGTTCGTGTGGAACACAGCCTGGGATGTTGTCTTGTCCCATGGATGCTGTGTTCTTGGCTTTGGAGAGTGTGGTTTTTACCTGTGCAGCCGTGATTACAGGAACTTTGCATTCTTCCAGTATTTATTTATTTATTTTATTTACCTGTGCAGCCGTGATTACAGGAACTTTGCATTCTTCCAGTATAGAGATGGGCTTTTTAGGGGGTGAGAGGGGGTAAAGTTAGCACTGAACCTATCTGCCAGGATGTTGGCAATATCAGTTGGGTCTGTATATTTAGTGCCATTGTGCTGTAACTCAGAGAAGATCTGAGTGTTGCCATTGAGATTCTTGACATAGCTATAGAATGCTTTGTGGTTGTCTTTAGAATCAGTGGTGATTTTGTTTTCATAACTAGCTTTGGAGGATTTTATCAGGGATTATAGCTTCTTACCGAGGCTGACCACAGAGCTCCTCCACTCATGGGATTTTACTCTCTTTTGCAACAGTTTCTTCCTTCTGTTGTACAGTTTGTTTATAGCAGGGGAATACCAGATTGGCTTCCTTTTTTGGAGGATAGCGTCTTGGTTCTGTTTGTGATAGCACGATCCATGCACCCATGTAAGTGCTTATAAAGTGCAATTGTGTAGGATTCAGTAGTCGAAAACTTACTCCAGTAAAAGCTGCAGCCAGAGATGAGATTGAAGTGTCCTGGATCTGGATCATGCTGCATTCAGGATGAAAGTGATCCTTATTGCAAAATTACGGTGGAATTAATCTTTTACTGACTACTGAGTAACTGTCAACCCTTCTAAATTATTTTATTAAACATGCATTCATCTTTAATGTTTAAGTTGAACATAGTCTCAATGTCCATTTATATGAACTAAATTTTGTAACTTTATATGAGACCAATTCATATGTGGGGTTTATTTAAGAGATGTGTCACCCAAAAAGAAATTGCTTAAGAAAGTGACCAGGGGACTCACATGGATTTTTTTTATTTTTTTGTTAAGGACATGATTCAGAAATAAACAAGGGTTTTGCCCCACTGGAAAGCAAAAATGTGTGTTCATATATTGGATTAGTGTCATGGCAGTTTACTAGGGAGGCAAACTATATATAGTGGAGCATTTTAACTTTGTATAAAACATGCATCTTTACCCAGGAATGGGATTAAGGACATTGTCATGCAATGACACAATGTCCTGAATTCAGAAATAATTTGTGCAATGTGTCAACCCATAGAGAAAGTCTGCACTTCATTAAAATCTTCTGCCTGAACCTGGGTAAATGATATAATCAAATAGAATATTATGTAAATAAACATGGTATGAAGAATTAGAGATCAGTAAAAGAAGGACAAAATGACAAAAACATGAAACACAGAATGAGCAGTGGATCGTACTTATTGACAGTGAACCGGTAGACAGGCTGAGGAATAACAACTCTATTTCTAAGCAGAGCAAGACAAAGACACTAATATACGCAGACAAGTTGTAGCCTGGACATACATGCACCCTGAGTTCATGGAAAGAAAGAATGACCAGAATCCCACAAGCTTAAGGAAGAGGAGGAGATTATGGTACCATGCTATGCAAAATGCTAGCAGCTTTGTAACATATGTATTATATGAAGATGAACAATCATTCATTTGAACTATATGACTGCCCAGGTGGCAATGTGAAATTTTAAAGAGTGGCAATTTTTTTTTATTTATTTGTTTACCAGGAAAGTCTGACTTGGAATGAGCCAATTTTCAGCAGAGGCTTGGGACAAAATGCTCCATATTGATACCTTTAATTTATCATTGGCAGAAGAACTATTCAGCTTAGGACAACTTCCACACACTATGCCACAACAGAGTAGTGGGCACACATAATTCGAAAGAGTACCGCTTAAGACAAAAAATAAGACAGGCACATTAGCACATGACAATCTACCTATAGGTCATGTGATCTACAGAGTCTGTCCATGTAAGTGATAAAAAAAACAGCAGTAATTGATAGAAATATGTATGGTGTTGAAAAAGTATACACTGCAGAAGGTTGCAGGTCATGTACATGGCTAACTGCATTCTTGAGAAAATAGGTGTACACCATTGTGTCCGTGTGCATAACATGATTATGAAATGAATATGTTATGCACACTTTCTGTACCATGAAGGAAGCATCACAATTAAAAAGACACATACCACCATTACTGATCCCTGTGATCATTCCTATTAATTTCAGACATGCATCATGATAGCGATATGACCTCCTTCAATAGTTGCTGAGAAATAGCATTTCTAATAATGCTGCACACAGAAAAGAATGGTGAGGGCTACTACAGCTAACAAGCATGAAACATCTTTCCAGTGCTGACATTTCTGCTATCCCTCTACAATATGTACCACGATGATGGTGGTGTCTGCACAGACAACAAAGAACCTTCTGTCCAACACCAGCACCATCCAGGAGTGAAAAGGAGGAAATCAGATGGTGGATGTTGAATAGTCTGTGTCAACAGCGTCACAGAGGGGGCACAGACACACTAACTCTGTCCTTGTGACTACATATGTAAGGGTGAATGGAATAAGATGCCACATAGTTTGGCTTATCCACAATAAGGGAAGATGCCATGTTTAGAACTCTATAGGTTATGCAGACTAATGCAAGTACAGGGCCCTTCCAAGATATCTGTCACACTCCATCTTGCACAAAGTGCTGCAAGGGTGTACAGAACTGTAGCTTAGTCATCATAAATTGCATGAGACAAAAGAAACGTAGGTTGGAGAAATGTGCTTCTCCCACAAATAACATGATATGCCACATTGAAAGCAAGGTTCATCAGTTGTGCCTAGACAAGATAAGGTCTATAGTCTTGTACAAGGTGACAACCTGGTATGTGTTAAGTGTCCACAAGTCCACATCACAGGACTTGCAGGGATGATGGAGCAGCCAGAGCTAATAGATGCATGGTATCAGTCCCTCTGCAGTAGGCAGATGCAGCTGAAGCTATCCTTCTATGTCATAATGTCAAAGGATGATAGGTATACAACTACATAGAAAAAGGCCATTAATTGTGGCCAGCTTTCTACCTACTCTCCATTCTTTAATTTCCACTCACCTTTTATAAGTTCCATAAACTATCTTGAACACATCCATGTGTTCCTTTTCTACTACCATAACTACAGGTATTCCACCTCAAAGCACCAATAAACAGAAAACTGAGTAAGATACAATAAAAACAGTTGCAATATCTGAAGGCAACCAACACTTTAATAAGAAATAACACCTCAAGTAAGCACTTTTGTTTCCTCTACTTAAAACACAGAGACTTCTTCAGACTGGATCAGTTTACACTGCTGTACTCTCAAGGAATTAAACCATAATGGTTGTTGACCACAACTGCCATAATGGTCAAGGTGTTCCATCCCAAACACTAAGTACAGGGTTTAATTCTAACCTCTGGCCAATGAAGTTTTGAAAAGCAGCATAAACTCTAGGTGGTGTCTGTTGGGGGGGGGGGGTAGAGTTGTGCAGATAATCTGCTTTAGGCATTGACTGAGTACGCAGTATACTATAGATAAAAAATGTGGAACACGGACTGAATGCTGGCTCTGGGCTAGCCATTCAGTGATGTAAAAATTGGTTCTATGTGAACTGGCCATGTTGAATAATGTTGCCAAAAATGGGCATGGGCATTTGCCTGTGGTAAGTGGGGTGAAGCCCTGGTCAGTGCAACCAACATTATGGACCCTTACTAACTGTGGGAAGGGTCTATGTACCTCTGTTCATTGGAGCTTGCCCACCATAAAGCCCAGAAGCCTTTGACAGCAAAGTACTGACCAACTAGGATACAGTTGGCCAGCTTTGATTACCTGGGATAACTCTGGTGAGCAAAACCTGGACATAAAACCAATCAACTTGATAAACATGAACAAAGGATTGCTATGATGAATATAGTCTCACTGACAGATGCAGCTTGGAAGTGAATGACATGATGGAAAGGATGGCTCTGGATGTCTGATACATCAAGGAGACAACGTGAAAGGGACTGCAGCAAAGCCACTTGAATTTAGATCCAGAATGTACTGTCAGGGCAAGGACAGACTACAAATTGTTTGAGAAATGTGGTGAGGGACAGTCTTCTGAAGACAGTGAGGGGTATAACCAGAATTAGTGATAGACTCATGACCATTCGACTTCTGTGTACAGAAAGGGCAACAGTCATTACCTCAGCCCATGATCCACAGCAGGTCTGTGATACTGAGGAAAAGGCAGGAGTTGCAGACCCTATAAATAAAGCAAAGCACCAGAAGCTGGTGTTAATAATGGGGAATCTGAATGTTCAGATAAGAACAGTCAGAAAATGATATGAGGAATTCCTGAGCCCACGTGAGTGGGGCAACAAAGTAGGAGAGACCATTTTACACTTCTGCCTGACAATTTGACAAATGGCCAACACACAGTACCACAAGAGGGACCATCACAAGATCACATACAAGAGTGGTTAACATATCACTTAAGATGTCTTTTTCCTAGAAGAAAAAGCCTTTGGGATAAAATCGCAGATTGCAAAGTCATCTGCAGTGAAAAAAGTTGGTCCACAGCATTAATCATGGGTGGTTGCAGTCAGCTGCAAGCAGTTATTGCAGAAGACATTAATATCAACAGATATTAGGCTGAAGACTTGGAATCTGATTGCAGTGAAAACATAAAAGTTCAAGGAAATACTCAGGGCACTAGCACTTCAGGAAAAAGGAAGAAAATATGTGGAGTTAAAGAAGAATGAAAACTTCTCAAAACATCTTGTGTGAAGACTATACCTAATAATTTCTGTTTATGTCCTTGCACTGTCTTCTTGAATATTGTATATATATATATATATATATATATATATATATATATATATATATATATATATTTACATTTGCAACTAAATGGCATTGAGATGTTTTCTACCTGGGCCCCTGCTGAAAAAGGACTTGCTGCCTAGTCAGACTCTCTTGGTAAACAAAGGCAATAAATAAACAAATAAATGCATACAACAGTTACATGGTTAAAGCAAGTATGGAAATAAGGTGCATAAGGAAAGCTGGAGGTAATATGCAGAACTCCAATAAGTTACCAGGAAAAAAAGGAAGGTGCAGAAAAAGTGAGAAAAGAGAAACAAGGCTAAGTGGAATTTTGGTCAACTAAAATTTGCCTTAGAGATCAGTCACAATAGCAAAGAACAAGGTATCAGATGCAATCAGTCAACTTCTGGAAAGCGACAGTAAATGGCACAAAAACTCTATCTGGTTGCAAGGTAAACAAACAAAGATAAAGACAACAGTCATCAGCCACCTTTCATAAGAGAAGCCTGCAGCAACTTGTTCAGCACTCTAGAAGACATCAAAACCAGATGGAATGAATTCTTCCAGTAACTTCTGAAAGAAGAAAACCCCAACATAAGCTGTACTACCATAGACACACAGCCTATGATTAGAGATGAACGATCCATCACCATAATTGATGTAAAGACAGCACTAAGGAAAATGGACTTGGGGAAAGCAGTGGGTTCAATGAGGTCACAGCAGAGATGGTCAGATGGTGGGTACAGGGAGAAGGGGCTCCAAAGGACACTCATAGCAGTATGGAGAGAAAGGTGTATCACAGATGACTGGAGAGTGAGCATTCAACTTCCAGTACAAGACCAAAGGGAATATTCACAACTGTGAGCAGTAAAAAGGGATCAAACTCCTGTTACACTGCATAAACACACATGGGAGCGTAACTGATAAATAAATGCAGAGTAGCAAAAAATAAGACAGGAGAGGAGCAGTTTGGATTCTTATTAGAATGCAGCACAAATTACCTGCTGTTTGTAGTAAGACAGAGGAGAAGAAGCTGGAGATGAGTATAGAGTTCAACTGGGCATTCCTAGTCTTGGAAAAAGCAAATCATTTGGGATTTGGTTAGTTCTGCAATGGTTCAAGTCCCAGAAATCCTGGCAGAATTAGTCACAGCTTTCAAACAAGGATTCAGTGAGACAAATACAAGCAGAGCTCAGAATCACAGAGGAGCTCTCAGTGGGAGTGTGTGCACATCAGGGTCCATCGCTAAGCCCACTGCTGTTCATACTGGTCACGATCAAGTTCAGCAAACAAATCAGAGGGACAGAACAACAATGCTGCTGTATGCAGATGATGTGACATTACAAGCAGGCTCTGAATAAATCGAATGCAAACATTAACACACACAGGATGAGACAGTACAACTGGGAAGCTGTTTTTGCAGCAAATGGGGGAAATCAGAAGGATCTGAAAACTGAGGAAGAAGAGAAAATTGTGGAAAAGGTTACCAGCTTCAGGCATATTGGAGGGGGGGGGGGTTTGAGGAGAATGAAGGAGAATGAACGTCTAAACCAGGTGGTTAAATCTAGAATCAGAAGGTATACAGACAACAGTCAAAAAGTGTCAAGGGTAGTGTGTGTGACAGAAGAATGTCAAGAAAGCTGAAAAGTGACATGGACAAAACAGTGGTATGACCAGAACAAATGTATTCTAGAAAAACCTGGGCAGTAAATGGAATTAATGGAAATTTAAGTGCCTGAGATAAGTAATAGGTTGTCCAAAGCACAAGAGTCGTTAAGAAATAATGAAATCAGAGCAGAAATCAATGTAGTTTCAGTTTCAGAGAAGATCAAAGTGAACATACTATGATAGTTTGGGTACATGTGCAGAAAAGCAGATGATAATTTGATAAAAAAGATTTGGGATTCCATAAAACCAAACAATCCAAGACATCCAGCAATGAGTTGGTTCTACCCTTCATCAGATAAATACATCACTTCCTGAATTTATTTTCAAAAAACAATCTAGCCAATCACTGCAATGGAGAGAGAGAGAGGGTGACAGCTGATGTGACCCCTGGCCACAGCTGAAAATGGAAAAAGGGGAAGAGGATGATGATGATTTAGCCCTGGATTTCTGTGTGCTTAAGTTAACAGTCAGACTTTGATCCATTTCTCACCAATTCAGTGTTTAATTTAATGTCACCCCCTACTATTTAAACTCACATTCACAATAACCCTGAATTTCTAACTGCCTTCATGTTGTATAGGGGCACAACCAAGGGGTCTGCAGTTTGCCAAATGTCTGCAATAAGTTGCAGTCAAGTGATGTATTTATCTGATGAAGGGTAGAACCCTGTGAGGCAGTCTGTTTGGTCATTTTCCCTTATTCACACAAAGCAACCAGATTCATATTTGCAACCTCCATCTCTATATTCTAGTCCATCCACTGCTCTCTCCCAATCTTTATATTTCCCTTTTAACATGGGGCCATCTCTTCTAATATGCTGATGAACATTGGACAAAAGTACATCTTTAATATCTCTGCTACTGACCTGTCTTCTTTGGTCTCCTTCAGTTTTTACTCAGCCTGGCCAGTTCTGGTCTATTCCCCATCTTTACTCCTTAAGCAATGTCCTGCTTGCATTTGAACTAGTTTGACCTCACACCCCATTTTCTTTCGACCTAGCGCCTTCGATACTGCCCAGTCCACCTGTTCTCAATGGGTGCACCTATATTTACTACAGCAACTGCTAGTCTGACATTCCTGCAAGAAACAGTATACTGTCCTTTCTTCTGGGCTGCATGGTACCCTTGCTACCTTTCACGGGTTAATGGACAACATCCCAAAGTCCTATGTCAAATGTGCTGCTTCTGCTTGCCTAGATGATGCCATAATATACTTAGAGTATTCAGTTTCTCATCCAGTTTACATACAGGCTGTATAAGACTGCATGAAGCAACTAAGACTAACTGTATTGTCTCCAGTACTAAATTAGCATGACAAAGGCAAAATATTGAGGGTGTGTAATAAGTAAGGGAATTGTTAGGGCCCAGAAGAAAAACAAGTAACAATGAGAAGCTAATCAGTGAGGTCATTCTTGGGATTATTGGGGTACAAGTGAGATACTGTACACCAGTTCACAGCAATAACTTTCTCTCTTATAAATTTGACAAATCTGAAGATGTTCCTTAAAGCAAAATGCACATTAGAAGCTGAAGCTGATAACACTTTAAAGCAGTTGAAGGAAGCATTATGTTCAGAAACTGGTCTAACAACCCAGGATTTCAGCACACCATTTACAATTTATGCTGATGCATTGAGTAAGACCTAAGGACAGTGCTTTCACAGACCTTTGATGACGGAAGAAGATTCTGTATGCTTTCTAAGTTGCAAGTCAAATATAGCAGAGAAAAAGTATTCCCACACTGAGAAAAAAATACTTAGCAGTTAAGTGGAAGCTCTTCCAATAAAATATGATCTACCTGGTCAATGTTTTATAGTGGCCACAGACCATGCCCTCTACTACGTCTACATCAGCTACAGAATAGGAATATTGAACTTTGCTGTTTGGCACTCTCTTTATGACCACAGAAGTTTACTGTAAAACATGGGTCAGGCTTGACCAATTATAGTGCAGATGACCTGTCTTGTGTGCTTGAAAGCAAGGATTTCAAAGTGGTGATGTAAATGGATCACAGTCTTGCATCTCACATTGTATGATGTGTCAAAATGAAGAAAATATTGTTGTACATAAAGTATTTTGTAAATACCGAAAATTTTGTAAGTTATATAGTCGTAAATAGTTTTCTACATAGCTTGCTAAATGTGTATTACTCTACTGGAGACAGATCCTCTGTCCATCTTTACTCATGTACGCTAACCCTAATCCTGCCATAAGCCCTTACACTAACCTACCACATCACTTTACAAAACGGCTTCTATTCAGACAAACTCATCAGAAAGTACCTTTTTTATTGTTAACTCATTCCCGCCAATGGAGCTCTGGAAATATGTACTGTAATTTCCAAAAGGATTGATTTCTGAAGTCACAGCTTGTTACATGCAACAGGTAGTCTGCCTTTAGGGCAGTATCTGTTCTGTAAACTGCACAGTGCACCAGAAGAAATAGCTATGGATCAACTTCCTGCTCCAGCAAAGACATTAAATGGTTAGCTAACTGCATTACATTTTGCTATGAATGGTGTAGGACAAATTTGCATGAGCAGATTTTGCCTTATTATACCAGGTTAAACCTGATGTCTGATTTGTTTAAGTTATTCTGCAAGACATGATTATGACCATCTGCTCGTTTTTATGGAAATTAGTGTACATTGTTTATTGTGCTAACAAAGAACTTATGCAATGAACTGTATGTAGGATGAACAATGAAACGTTGTATGAAAACACTCACTTTTACAGTAGGTATTTGAATAGCAGGATCACCAGTGCAGTACACTCTTCCTTCATTCATCTCCCTGATTTATCATATTTCATTGCTTTTTTATACCTTTATTCAATGCCACTTACAGGGTATAAGCATAACATTTGATTATATGGCAATATTTACATATTAACATGTTTACCTATAATCTGTTGCTCATTGTTCACTGCTCTACAATTGTTAGGTGTCCCATTTGTTGATAGCATATCCCTACATGTCACTCCAAACAAACACACAACTGCTTTGTCTTTATAGGTGTAATCCTTCTAACAGCTGTAACATAAAACTGCAATGACACACCAGCAGAGATGCCATCCTGCTAGATAAGGCTAGATTGATAGGCTAATGGACTCCTTCAGGTGATGCCAAACAGGTCATGACTTCTGCAAACATGATCTCATTTACATGTGACTGCACTGAATGGGGGGTTGCTAATTGTTCCTGTATTAAAATATTGTTAATTTGGTAAATACTATCATTATTTCAGATGGGAAGTAGTTCTTACACACAGTTTGATAATGTTATGTCAGTCCACATCTTCTATAATAGGTATCTGCATTTAAATTTAGCATTCTATGCTTTTTGGAATATTTGATGGTGTACTATACAGAAAATGTCTTTCAGTTGTCTTACTATGATCCAGATGGTCCATGTTATGTTCAGTTTACAGTATAAGCACTGGCAGGGCGCCTGGGGGGTTGTTGGGTCAGCAGCTGTCAGCTTGCTCATGCTCTGGCTAGGGAAGATGCCTAGGCTTACTTTATAACATAACAGTGGTAGGAGCTCTGCAAGCTGCATACTACAAAGTGGGAGAACCTATAGGCTAGAGGTTGTGCATGCATGCAAGTGAGTATGCATCTACTGATGCAGCTTTAATACAGTGAATGCAGGATTGCTAAGGGAGCAGGAGTTAGTGGCAGCTGATGGTCAGCTACTGGGGTGGGGGAGAAGAAGAAAAAAAAGTCTTCTTTGTCTTCATGTTTACATCAACAACTATGAATGAATAAATTCACGCATCTGTAATGCCCAATATTTCTTTTTTTGTTTCTGGTAATCAGAAAATATCCATTTGCCTTCTTTTTTGCATTGTTACGTATTTTACATATATGCAGAATCAGTATTGTTGCTACATGTACAAGCCTAAAAACAGTGCTCATGCTTTCATATTCTGATATTATTAGCCCCCCCACACACACACACACACAATAGTTTTGCAATCTTTGTCATGTAGGTTAAGAATATTGAAGGTTAATTGCACTTCTGTTACAATTACTGCTCTCTGGAGAGCTAAGGTAGATAATCACCTTCACTGATGCCTTCTGTTGTTTATTGTTCTGTATTTTAAATATTTGCTAAATCTGTAATGTCGATAAGAATACAGAAGGTCTGTTGCTCTGCTGTTATGTTTACTGCTCCCTAGAGCATGGAAAGAGATAATCACTTTTTTTGTAGCTCACACACAGCTGGTTGTCAGTCTTAGATCTTCTGTTTGTGCACAAGAATATAGCATAACTTGAAGAAAAGGAATGGACCTTAGCAAACAGCTTCAGATTATGAGAGAAGGTTATTTGTGATTGAATGTAAATGAAACAAAAGGAAATAACATGTGAAATCTGTGACAATGCTGTTCATGATAAACAGTGGGGTGTGAAGAAAAATGGCTAGGAGCTGTAAAATATACATGCATGTGCGCTAAATATAACAGTACCTAACATTGTGATGAAAGCATGTTATTCTGAATGTCAAGGCACAGGGAATTATTTAGACAGGCTGCAAAGATTACTGCTAAACAAGAAGAGAGGCAATGAAATATGTAACAGCAGCCTTCCATGACAGTATTTATAATTTAGGAATGTTATCAATTTGGCTGTATCATTTCAGTGAATTGTTTATATTGTATGTGACAGGGGAGTCTTTAACTGCAAATTTTAGAAATACAAAATGACATTCAATATTCACATGTATTATACAAAGCAAAAGGAATGAAACATTGTACAATCCTGAAAATCTGTTTATCTTACAAGTCAAGGAAACAAAAAGGCAATACTTTTTCTTTAATATACTATTTCTTTTTTTTTTCTTTTTTTTAAAATGGGTTTAGTCACAACTGTAAACCAGATACAGTGATGACTATATCTTGCAAGCAAGTGAAGCTTAAAATTCAGTTAATATCAATAAAGTGCTATGCGGGATATTTTACTGGGTCTAAAATTGTAGCATATTTACTAGACTTTTGGGCAGGCAGTTTAATTACATTTTTTGCTTGTTTTGTCTACAACTTACTTGACACTGCTACACTTAGTAGCACATATGTATTTAAAAGAAAATATATGAAAGCAGTGACCATTTACAAAAACAGCAATACTTATTTAAACAGGAACACAGATATAATTGCTTTGATAAATACATTCTGCAGTTTTCACATTAAATAGTAGATTCTATTAATGTTTTGTTTTACTTTAAATACAGCTTTGCTTGGAGCATACTAACAGTCAGTTTCAGGAGGACGTGTGAGGTACAAAATGGACAAGAACATTCTTCTAATAAAAATAAAGATACATTGATGACTAAATGACATGCTAAAGGATCTGACTTCGGATGATGCTGTCAGGTGGAAATTTATGAGGAAGATATGCTGCAATGCCATACCTGATGGACATTCTCTAATGGTCACACACGTGCCATTTTTGTGAAAAAAAAAGATTTATCCATTCTGGCAGAGGATGATTTGGGTCTATATTAGATGCTCGAAGTTACTGAACTTTGAATACGATATGATCGACACCATATCGTCAAAGTCCAGTAACATCGAACGCCTATTAAAAACAAAACAGTCAAAAAATAGAAATGCTTGCTTTAAGTAGGGGGATAAGCCCCCACTGCACCCCCCACACCCCCGCTACTTAAATATTACTAATAATACTGCAACTCCGAGACCACACTTCATTGAAGTAAATGGAAATCTCTCCTTACAGAGATTTCTGTTTACCTCTTTGACATTCTGCGTTTTCGCTGTTTACATGTCAACAATGTCAGATTCGGCATTGTGAACGTTCATGATTCTGATATAGATGCGGATGATTCTACATAAATGCACAACAGTTGAGATTACATTGACTGCACTCCATGTGTTCTAGTTAGGCTGAGGAATATTAGGTTTAAAATCATTTCCCCCTTCTTTACCTTCTCTATAACCCAGCAACTAAAGCTTAATATTCAGCTCTGGCCCTCTTAAATTAGCTTCAGTTAACAATTCCTTCAATTGAAAAGTCAAAGTAAAAACCTTCAAAAGGAGGTGGTACAGATATTAAAACTTCTGTTTCCTTTCTTATGATTAGAAAAGTCACACCCCCGGATTTACTAATCTTCCATGCAGGACTAATATAGTCCTGCACGGAAGCGGCAGTTTAAGTGGAGGACGGCAGCGCACCATGCATATTAATGAAGGCACGCTACCTGAACTGCTAATGCTACATGGAGTGTGGACGAGTGCAGGGGGTGTGTCTGAGAGCAGAGCTCTCAGAATAAACATGCCCCTGCAAAGTAGAACAGAAGAATGTGTAAATAAATGAGCGAGACTGCTCATAAGTGTCCACATATCCCCACCAACAGTCCCCATGTGTTCAACAGCAACAGTAGAGTCAAATAAAATGAAGAAACCCTTGTATTTTTTTTTTTAAAACCCCGAGTACAGCTGACTATAGGTGCGTGGGTTTGCCCATCACTTAGCTATGGTTAAAGCAGCTGAAAAGGCTGAAGAAGATAACAAGGAATATATACGCAAATGAAGCAGCATAGCAATAGTGTAGTGTTTAGAGCATCTGCCTAGCAAACAGGCATTCCCGGTTCAAGTACCACTGCAGCACATATCATTTTCCATGTGAAATCTGTATATGAACATATTTTTACATCTTATTGCTGTATAACCTACATAATAACATTTAACTGTGAACTGGAGTACTGCATTAAATGCACATGTGAAGTGTCAGTGTCATAATAAATAAGACACTAGTAAGCATGTTTAAGCACAAATAAGCAGTAGTAAGCATGTATAAGCACTAGTAAGCATGTTTAAGTGCATTTGCGTGGGGGTAAGCATTGCCTACACAGATTAAGCAAAGTAAAAGCTAACTGAGTGTAAGAAACTGTAACCGGAGGTTAGCAGTGCTTACCATCGCGCAAACCTGCACAAATCCACTTACAACTGCTTTGAGGACCTTAATCACTCTGGATCCAATGGCCCATGTTCTGCCCAGCAACAAATTAGTTAATCTCTTAGCCATCATAGCAATAGATGTGCATGAAGTATCATCAAACTAATTCTCACCACAGGAAAATCAAACCAAACATGGGAACTGAATCCATGTACAGTGTGAAGTAGTATAACCTGCTACAAAACATAAATATGTGAACTGGAGTACTGCAGTAAGGCCAGATGTGAAGTGTTATTGCAAGAAAATGTTGAAGTTCCCAGGACCCCATACAGCGTACGTACACATGAATCAAGGATACAAGACACATATATAACATGTAATGAAGAAGACATCGATGCCAAAAGGCAAATATCATGCAAATAGAATATTAAGCACCGCTAAGCATTGCAAAGCACTTCTACTCAAACTACTGGCAGGATACTACCAGTGAGAGAAACAGTATCAACCTGCAAAGTCTAATCTTAAACAAACACATGTACATCCCTAGCGGGACAACCCCAAAAATTCTGCTAAAAAGAGTCCCGGGGTAACATATTATGCCTTACAGGTACGCAAAGAAGGATATGTATGTTTGCGAACTGAATGTGTGGGAACCCTGAAGATCCCTTGAGTGAGACAACATACATGATGGGTCATGAGAAGAAGAGAGTGGGCAATGTGTAGTGGTGTGGTGAGATTTGGATGGAACCTGTAGGAAGGATGATTGATGTGGAGGAGGGAGGGAGGGGGTGGAGGGAATGATGGGTAAGACATTATGGGCCGAGGTGTGCTGGGGTTGGACGGACCCGTTCTAATGGGACTGCCCCATGGATGTAAGCGAGAAATGGGGGGGGACAGGAAGGTAACTGAGAAATACCATTTCCCATGGCAAAGCACAGTATGAGTAATATGTATGTTGTATAACCCATGGAATAACTGTATATATATATATATATATATATATATATATATATATATATATATATATATATATATATATATATATATATAAAACCTAAAGTACTGCAGGAAATGCACATGTGAGTTGTCAGTGTCATTATGCATAAAGCAGTAGTCAGGTTAAGCAGCAAGAAGCAGTAGTAAGCATATGTCAGCACAAGTAAGTGAGTTTAAGGTCATGTGCGCAGGTTTGCACGAAGGTAAGCACTGCTAATTTCTGGTCACAGTGTACTACACCCAGTAAGCCTCTAAATTGCTTAACCTGTGCAGGCAGTGCTTACCCCCATACAAACCCGCTTACAACTGCTCAAAAGTACCTTAATCACACTTTATCCAATGGCCCTTGTTCTGCCTAGCAAAAAAATAAATTGCCTCTGCAAGGCTCAAACTCAGGAACCTGTGCACTATAATCACAGTAGTTAACCACCAAGCCATCATACCAATTAATATGAATGAGGTATCAGCAAACTAATCCTCACCACAGGAAAGTCAAACCAAATATGTGAACTGAATCTATGTACAGTGTGATGTTGGATAACCTGCCACAAAACATAAATATGTGAACTGGAGTACTGCAGTAAGCACAGATTGAGGTGTGATTGTAATAAATTGTATGTACACATGAATCACGGATACCAGACACATATATAACCTGTAATGAAGAATAAATCATTGCCAAATGGCAAATATAGTGCTAATTAACTATTAAGCAATGCTAAAGCAGCACAGCTTAAGTTAGTAAGTGTAAGCAATGTGTAGCAGAGCCGATTCAATCTGCCTAGTGGTATACCTCTTTAAGCAGTGCCAACCCTATGTAAGCAGGTGTGCCCCTAGCTTAGCCTTTTCAAAATCGGCCAGTCACAGGAAAGTGTGGGAAAATGGCTGTATTTAAACCCCACAGGCGGGAATACTTCTCATAACGTTGTAGCTTCCTACTGCAGGCAGAATGGCTAGTTTGGGTGAAGCGCTGGGGCATCCAGGAGTCAGAAATCATGGTATGGCTCCTGGTAAAACACCATGATCAGAGACTACTGCAGGGCCAGTACCAGGGCTTGCAGTATAAAATGGAGGCCTGGGACAGTCTCGCCCATGACCTCACCAGTGCCACAAGTATCCCCCGGACTGGTGAGCAGGTCAGGCACCACCATGCTGACCTGAAGCGGCGGAGGGGGGGATGTACTGTTACAGTAGATCCAGGAGTCTTGGCAGATGCCCAATGCCCCAGGTCTGAGTAAGGACTCATTCTACTAAGTAGTAAATAATTGCCTAGCTTGTGTATACTATGGATAGGTATGGCTAAATATCACTGCATTTCTTGGACAGCTGCAGATGAGTGGGCTGCAAACCAGCAAGCCCATGATGCTAGGCTGCAAAGGCTGCATTGTGAGGCAGGTTAGTAATCAGTCTGCATGTAGTGTTATAACAAATAAATATAAGAGCCTTAGAAAGTGTTATACCAGTAGAAATAAATGTGTAATAGTCTGTGAATAAAAGTATAACCCCTGGAGTGCTTCTGTTTACTCTTTGCTCATATGTTGGCAATCTGTTCCATACTATAAATAGTACTGTTGTATCTTAAGCAGTGTCACCAACACCGTGGTATAGAAACAAAATGGGCATGAAGTCCTGCATAACAATGTTGGAAGTGCCAAGAGGTCAGTTATATTGTACAAGTTAGGGAGACTTAGATAGAAAACAGTCGAAAGCTGTACATCAGTTATCTGATAGCACAGTGTACTGTGATGTTAGCTATAGTATTTTGCCACACACAGCAGGGGTTTGAATCCTGGGAGTGTTACTAAGTTGTATGCATAATCATACCCCACAAATGTACAGATTTTGATACAATGTTCAGATAGAAAGCTGTATGCATGATTACACCCAACAACTGTACAGAATTTGCTAGAATGTTCAAATTGGAAGTTGTATGCATCTGTATACCCCACAACTGTTCCAATCTGTCCAGCATATCCAGATAAATGGCCCTTATCACCAGCTTGGTACCCTGTTCCCCTGAAAATCCAGTGCGATGTTCCAAGAATTGTAGGCAGCTGTCAATCACATATAACTGACATTCAAATTGCGTACATAGTCAGAGATTGCATAAGGAAACAGACCTGTCATTCTAGCACCGCACCTGAAGTGTATGACAGCAATTCTCAACATACATTGCACTAACACCTGCAGCCTGTCACACCTGTATGTAAGACACACGTCATGTATATAATAATCTATAAACATACCAGTGTACAATATTAGGCCATTGTGTATTGTAATAATACATGTAAGGGAAAGACCACTGCAGTGACTAAGAATGTTGTGAAAATTACAAAGATATATATGTTGTTAATTGAACTCTCTCTCTCACCCCTACCATATGCGCATAATAACCCAATGACACTCCTCAAATGGTATGTGTACACTTCAACCTTTTGTTGGGACATATGTATTAATGGTTTATTAATATTCACATTTGTTTCTATGCATGTGCCATGTGAAAATACACCCATATTGGTGGCCTGTTGCCATCAATGAAATCTGCATGCTACTGTAATGGCCACTGTTGTTCCATATATACATGTGATCTGCTTGCTCTGCAACTGTGTTAATTCTGGTGTGTTGGGTTAAAAATTCTATTACAGAAATTAATTCAGCATATCTACGTATTGATAATATTTTGGAGGACATGTTTAATGAAAATCTTTTTACTATGAAAACTTTTGCCTTTTTGAAAATTGAAAAACCTACAATACCGGCCATCTTTGGTATACCAAAGATTCACAAAAATAGTGATCCCCCTGAGACCTATTGTCTCAGCGGGTGGGTCCAAAACGAATTCACTAGCCAAATATGTCGATCAAAAGGCTAAACATATATGGTTACAGAAAGGAGCCATCCTAAAAGACTCTTGGGATCTATTGAGAGGGTTGAATAGTAACCTATTTGATGATGAGCTGATCTTCGTTTCCATTGATATTGTAGACCTATTTGGATCCATACCTTATGAGGCTGGTATAAGAATGTTTGAAGAAGAGGTTTTTGGGGATAGTATTTTAACTCTTGAAGAAAAGGTAGTGTGCACAGGTTTAATGGATTTGGTGTTGAAAAATAACTATCTAACCTTTAATGGGGAATTTTTTCAACAACTACAAGGTGTATCAATGGGGGCAGCCTGTGCACCTACCTTTGCTAACCTAGTACTTGCAAATTGGGAGGAACAATATGTTTTGAAGTCCCCCTATGTTAAGTGCTGGACTTTATACAAGAGGTTTCTTGATGACATTATAATTTTGGACAGGGGAAGAAAGTATTGGATGAATTTATTGAATACATAGGTAGGACTACAGATTTTTTAAAATTTACGTACAATTATTCTGAAACTAATATTCAATATTTGGATGTTGAAATTACAAAAAGATAAGAGTTTTGAAACGTGTATATAGAAAACCCACATGTGAATTCCTTTTTGCATTATAAAAGTGCCCACCAATATTGTAAGAAAAATATTGTAAAGGGGCAATTTGTGAGGGGGTCCAGGATGACCAACAATGAAGAAAAATTTAAAGCTGAATGCGATTTGTTAGAAGGAATGTTCCTTGAAAGAGAATATCCTCTAGTATTTATTAAAAATATTAGATCCGAAGTGGAACAGGGAAGAAAAGGAAGGTTTCAACCTATCTTTGGTAAAACTAGTGACCATAATAAAATAGAAGAGGATAAAGTTGGAAATTTTCAAAAATCTTTGATTATGGAATACAATTTATTGAATCAAAATATCAAATTTGTGTTCCAGAGAGAATGGGAAAGATTTATGGCCCTCACTGACTTGGATGGACTACCCCAGGTTACACCAAAAGTGGTATTTAAAAACCCAATAAATATAAAAGGAATTTTGGAAAACAACAATTATAGTAACAGGGGAACTCAAATAGGAATTAGAGCTAAGGTCGGAACGTTTAAATGTGGGAAATGCAAGCAATGTGAGCATATTATTAACAGTGACAATGTTTTTTTGACTAGTAGGAGAAGGTATATAAAAAGTAAGGACTATTACAATTGTGAATCTATAGGACTTGTGTATTTGGCTATTTGTATGGAATGTGAGTCATTCTACATAGGAAAGACAGAAAGGACTCTAAAGAGGCGTGTTTACGAACATATGTATGATGTCAAAAAAGGAAAAGATACAAATGCATTATACAGACATACTAGGACTTGTGTAGGAGCCAAATTTTTGTTCTTTGTTTTAGATCAAATAAAAAGGAATATAAGAGGTGGCCCTTGGGAGGAAAATATAGCCTATAAAGAATTATGGTGGCAAGTGGCTTTGGAGGCGAATAAAAAGCCTGGGCTAAACGAATATATTTCTATTTTGCCCCTCTTGAAAATTAGATCAGCCAAGTTGTGATGGAATATGTATTACCTGATTTGGACAGTAGGTGTCACCCTTACCCTATTTAGAAAACATTGTTTTACACACACGTATAGAAGAATGTAAAACAGAGTTTTTAACAAAGGTTTTTTTTTAAAATTTTTTTTAAAGAAACATTGTTTTACACACACGTATATAGAATTAGTAAACAGAAGTTTTAACAAAGGTTTTTTTTTTAATTTTTTTTTTTTAAAAATGGTTTTCTTTGCAAAATGTCAACATTTCAACATAGTGAGTTTTATATAATAAAGTTTATTTATTCATGTATTTATTTTTTGACACATGGACTACTAAAGAAATGATTTTATTTGGAAAGGAAGTGATGAAATACTAAATTATGTAGTAGATAGAATGTTGATTTGTAGGTTCATAATGTGAATGAATAATGATTGGATGCTACATAATGTATTTTTATATAAAAGGACCTGTTTAACGTAGTATGGCATTTCATCTGATGAAGTCCCTTTGGACGAAAACGCTGATAATGTGAATGCGTTCATTCATGTGTATTTAATCGTGTTTACGTTAATTTGTGGTGCAATAAACTGGAATTATTCTCATCCTGCCTTGGTCATCGCTTTCGAATATTTGCTTGGTTTGGTGGTGTAAGGAGGTGTTTTTCTGCAGTTTCTTGGGTTAATGGGAATACCTATGCATGCTGTTATAACTAATCCTGAATGCTGTTGACTGTTACTAACCCATATGTGTCATAAACCTGTGACAACACAGCTCGTATGGAAAGGCCAGTCCCAGCGGACCCACCTGCCCCACCTCAGCTGGCCATGGCACCGGGCACCAGCACATCCGGGGCCCAGCCTGGGACCTCCTTCTCTGTGGGCCCTGCACCACCCTCAGGTGGAACCACTGCAAAGAATGGGGCTCACCCCCCCCCCTCGGAGCGGGCGCGAAAGGGAACCTGTCACCCATCAACAGGTCCAGGCCATGGTGCATAAGGAGCTCGATCTGGAGTATCGACAGTGGTTATGCCAGCTTGAGGGCCAAGTGGCATTATTAGAGGGTGAGCCTGCCCCTCCTTCACAGCCCCAAGCACAGCCATTTTCGGGGCTGCGATGGGTCAGTGGTGACTGCCCATGGGTGGGGACCTCAGTCCCACTGTTTCCAGTTGGAGGCTCATGGGCTTGCGACTTCCAAACACCCCTCCCCGTCCAAGGCGTTTACCCCCCACATGTTTCATATATCGGCCCTGTATGAATCTTGTGTGTCTTGTCTGTTAACCTACCCAACCAACCTCCCCAAATATACCTACTACCCCTCCCCAACATCCCACTCTCACCTGAAAAAAAAGACAAAAAAGGGCAATCTGTTCCCACAAAGAAATATCGCCCCATACATAGCTGTCCATTTCGCACACGTGTCCACTGGACGCAAGTAATTTGGTCTAATTGGCATCACAATGAATATACGTTATTCTCACCCCTCTCCCAGGGGTGTGAGGGTCCAAATGTACCTGCAAATATAGTGTATATGCACAGCTGTTGCTGTAGAAGAAATGGGCAGCTATGGACCTTTTCTATACCCTATCTGCACATCCCTAGCTATTTTCCCTAATGTCTTTCCCTCTTTGTGCCCTGTTTTTCACCACTTTCCTATAAACCAGTTTTTCTTTTCTTTTAAAGGAATTAGCTCAGGGGTAAGCGGCAGTAAGCAATTTCAAGCAGCAGTAAGTGGGTTTGCGCAGGTTTGCATGGAGGTAAGCACTGCTAAAGTCTGGTTACAGTTTCTTACACTCAGTTAGCTGCTGAATTGCTTAACCTTTGTAGGCATTGCTAAGCTCCACACAAACCTGCGGAAACTTGCTTACAACTGCTTAAAAGTGCCTCAATCACTCAGGAGCCAACGTTGCTTGTTCTGCTCAGCAACAAAATAAACTGCCTCTCCAAGGCTCGAACTCATGACCCTGCACTCCATACACAAAGAGATTTACCACTAAACCATGGCAGATACACGACATGACGTTTTCACAAACATATCATGCAGCACAATCAGTCAACAGTGCATGAAATGTATTATTATCACACCACATAACTTGTTAATGCAAAATGTCTGGACAAAGTATGCCACACTGTGGGTACAAATAGGGATATATGTCAACTAATACTCTGATACACTTAAAATGTTGCTAGTTACACAGTTATATGTATTAGAATACATATGTAGAAGGAATTGAAGTCTGAAACACGAAAGTGTTGCCACTAGTTACTGACTTCAATGCTGCGATCATCCATGACAATTGCAAAATGAATGAAGAACAGGCCATAATATGAGCCGAGCATGCATGGACATATGGACAGATATATATCTGTAAATGTAGACAGATAGACAGCTATATGTATATATATATATATATATATATATATATATATATATATATATATATGGATCCCTATTTGCCGACACAATTCATTTCACTGACACTCATTTTAAACAGTTCATTTCGTCGACAGAAAGATGTGCCCCTTCCCAATGTTAGGTGGGGGCTTCGCCCCCACACCCCATTGTGGGCTGTGCCCCACACACCCCCCCTAACTATATATATCAACTCCAAGGTTGCACAACATTGGGGAAGGGGGCACATCTTTCTGTCGACGAAATGAACTGTCGACGTAATGAGTGTCAGTGAAATGAATTGTCGACGAATAGATAGGGACCCATATATATATATATATATATATATATATATATATATATATATGTATATATAAATGTATGACTCACAAATAATCATATAACAGCAATTGTATATAGATACATACATATGTTCATATGTATGTATATATATATATATATATATATATATATATATATATATATATATATATATACACACAGATGTATATATCTATATATATATATATAGATATAGCCATATGAGATATATATATAGGTACATAAACATATACACACACAAAAGGTATCAGTAGCCATACATATGTAGAAGTAGTGTGGAAGTACTGGGTGCAAAGTATATTCCTCAGCCACAAGCCCTTCAACTGGCACCTGTGAAATGTGTAGTGTGGCAACCATTCCCACAAATGAGAATACTGGCATTAAACATATACCCACCCACAATTCAAAGGACATGACACAACACACAGGTATGCATACATAGATAACCTTTATTCCTGTACTATACAATAATGTATGCCAGTACTGACACCACATAAGGTCTGAAATATGTAATCAGTCATGAATGCAAGGCCCACACAAAACAGTAGATGCAAGCAATGTGTATATATACCATACTATGCTGTCCAGGCCAAGGCCTTCAATTAGTACAACAGTAGGAACAGGATTTGCCTTCAGGATATGTAACAATCAACAATTACAGATGTAGTTTCAAGAGCCTCCAATTACACACTGTAGTCAAGCCCTAGGGGGGAAAAGTAGCACATGTGTTAGTGTCACAGTATCTTTTACATAACACTGCTTAACCTAACATCTCATTATCACACTGAATGACCCTCTTCTTAACAGTTATATCACTGAAAAGGTGCCATAGCCTAGGTTAACGGCATAGAACCCCACCCCCCCATAAAAGGATGTACAAAGGCAAGGAACACTGGGTACCACACACTTACCTCAGGAATGTACAAGAGCACATATGTGTTCTCCAGCTGTTGCCCCAATAAATATGGACATGGCCCAACAGTTGGTGTGGGAGTCTATGACATGACTGGGATGATAACAGTAATTCTAGTGGTAAATAATGATATGCCATTACCTAACAACCCTTCCTCTATCACAGCAGGACAAAGAGTGGCATATATGTGGAGGACAGAGGCAGGAGCATAGGGCCATATTTGCATTATTGCTGTTACACACCCTGGAAATTGCTGGTGTTACAGGATTCATTGCAGCATACATTTATGCAGGGATACAATATTGAAATACAATTGGATGTAGCCATGTACTTATAGCACTCAACAGACAGAATGCCATAGATGTATTCGGGAACATACCTGTGTGGTGCACGGAAAACCCTAACAGCCAATCGCCCTGGTTTTATACAGATAGGCTCACAGTTGAGAGCTATGCAGACAGACAACATTCCATGAAAAAGTACCATGTACACAGAAACCCTGTAAGAACAGAAAGCTACATTGCACACAACAACACTACTCATGCTGTTTGTAGGTCTGGAACCTTACCCAAATGTGGATTTGGCCTGTGTCTGCAGGTTCTGCTGTAAGAGGTATTGCTACCTGCTGTCTGTAACACTGATGTCCACACACAGGAAGGATGTCATCCATACTGTAAAAGTGAAGGGACAATGCCCACAGAAGGTAGCAATTTATAGTACAAGGTTGCCATGACAGTGGTTATCTGAAGTACTACACAGCAGGCTGCATGTAATTAGCAACTGGTGGACACTGACTGGTCCCCACCTGATCATGTTCAATACCAACA
Organism: Protopterus annectens; assembly: GCF_019279795.1. Classification (NCBI taxonomy): domain Eukaryota; kingdom Metazoa; phylum Chordata; order Ceratodontiformes; family Protopteridae; genus Protopterus; species Protopterus annectens. The sequence goes on along the minus strand of NC_056739.1, from coordinate 936,179,144 downwards.
AAAGCATGCTGCAATCTATTCAAATCAGCTCAATCACTCTACTGGAGAGACTGAGAGAGAGAGAGAGAGAGAGAGAGAGAGAGAGAGAGAGCCTTGAAGAAAGTTCACAAAGCTCAGGGTTGTGTTAGAGCGGAAACAACAGAACAGGTATGTGAAACAGATATGCATTTACTGGCATGTAGTATATGGCATAGAATAATATGATGTATACTGTGAAAGGATGTATATGTGCAATCAGTACTTGTTCCTGTAATGATGTTGTGCAAAACAACTGCACTGGACAGTAGTATCAGTCCCTGTGGGCTGTGGGACATACCTGTCAAATGTGCAGACCAGCAGTGAATGGCAAAGATGTGACCGATGATATCTGTGTTCTGTGAATTACTGTGGCCAACGGCTGGTGGGGGTATTAATACCGCCATGATAGACACATGGGTAAAAGACCACACCACCTACAGGACAGTCATGTTAAAGTATAGCATAGCATGCCCAACTGCCACAGCAGTATAATGTGCTTATCTAAAGTTTGTCATCATATATACCCCTCTAATGTTAGTCTGTGTTCACATGTGACACCTGTCTGTGTTGCGGCAAGGCAGAACAGTTCAGCTGTGAAGTAAAGAGGGTACATGAGTGTGATCCAGATGTTCGTATGCACCCCACATACAGATACATATATGTGTGATACATATTCACAGCTGTGTATGTGTACAGAATCTCGGACAGTTATACATTTATATAGGTATATAAACAACACAGAATGATATCTACACATATATGCACATATGTATATATATATATATATATATATATATATATATATATATATATATATATATATATATATATATGTATACAGACAGATATATGTGTGTGTGTATGTCGACATATATATATATATATATATATATATATATATATATATATATTTATATATATATGGGCCTACTTGAAATAACTGAAAGACCACAGCATTGAAACCCAGAAGATCGAAACCAGAATTTCGAAACCTCAGAACACCGAAAAGCGCGGAACTGTAAACCACAAGCATAACACAAACACACACACAACTACCCCAAACTAGTAAACACACCAGCCTACACTAGTGATAGGCAGGGGGGCAAGCCCCCCTGCACCTCCCACACCCTTCCTACTTAAATATTCTTACTCCAAGATTGCACAAACAGACACACAAGGCAAACTCAAACCCACACATTATAGTCCCTCACACACACAAACCAAAGTCACAACACACACTTAAATACAGCAATACCCCTCACAACTACACTTACACATACATACTTACCTACTGCAAAACACCAAAAGCACTAAATCAAACCCCCGTAATGTTGGGAGTTTGAATTTTGTGCTTTTCGTGTTCTGAGGTTTCATGACTCTGGTCTCGATCTTCTGGGTTTCGGTGTTGTGGTCTTTCGGTTATTTCAAGTAGTTCCATATATATATATATATATATATAGATATATATATATATATATATATATATATATATATATATATATATATGTAATACATGTCAATACATTTTCCCTGCCATGACATGTGTGAGAGAACATCAGACATCAATACACAACATACCTGCACACCAGTACATGGCTGCAAGATGAAGTGTGGAGTGAGGTGTGTAACCCATGTTGGGAACACATTGCAATTGTATGGGATGGTGGGATATATATGTTGGTGAAGGATATTAGGCACATATTGGTATGTAGGTCTGGTTGGGTGACAAACAAAACAGCATACAGGGCTGATAAATGACATGTGGTGGTTAAACTCTGTGGACGGGTAGTTACATTTGGAATGTGGAGGCCATTGAGCCCTCATATGGGAATAAAGGGAACATGGTGCCCACTCATGGATAGTCATGACAGCATCTACATGGACATAAAGGTGCATGGGCTGTGCGCTGGGCAGGAGGGACATGCATGTCAAACCTTGTGTATGTGTACTGCATGCCTCCAGGTGATGTAGCATATACTCCATGTCACTGTGGACCTCCCTATGCCCAATACCCATGACTTATCTGAGTGACAGACACATGTCTGTGTGTGCTCCATGGGGGCGGGACACCATCCCCTGATGTGGTTCCACATGAAGGTAGTGATGAAACAGTAGATAATAAGGTTCCATGGTGGGCCACGGATGTGATGTGGACTGGTAACATGTGCACATTAGATTGGAGTGGTGTTCCTGCTGGCAAATAACCCCTACACATACTGGTGTGTAACTGTCATGGAACATATGTGGGCTGTAATAGTCCACACAATCCCAGAATATGTGCAACAGCATGCATAGATATCCCCAATACTACAGAATGGCAGATGTGCAGCAATCACATAGCAGGCCTACCACATGAATATGTGGAAACATAGTGGCAGTGACAATGGCATGCAGGTGAAATTCCCTGTAACAGCCCTGCAACTCTAGTGTTCCCAGATGGAGCATGTCGATAACCACATAGCAGAAAGTGTTGTACAATACAAGATATGGCCCAATGGTACACACACCGGACATATACCACTAGTGTAGTGTGAAAATTATGTTGGAGCTGATATGGTGGCGGGAGACTGATATGTGTATTGTATTATGGTAAACTTGACATATGAGGTGCTCAGACATATTTCCATCATTATGTCTTTCAGGGAGTATGGCACACCCGAGAAACCTTGCATATAGTGCCGCTGAGGAGAAGATCATCATCACCAGCATCACCCACAACTATCAGCTGCTCTTCTCTTGGACAAACATGGACCAGCAGGAGAGAACAGCCATGTGGACTGATGTGGTCCGCAGGGTGAATGACGTGGGGTTGCACAGCCGAACTTATGAGCAGGTCCACCACCATTGTAGTGAGTAAGTAAGACATTATGCCGCTGCCATGCGGATGTTGATCTTGCAACAGGGGGAGCCATGATATCCACCCCCCCCTCTCCAGTGTGCAGGAGCTGCTCATCAGCCTGGTAGCACCAGCCCGCCCGCAAGAGCTCCAGACCTATATGGTCATGGATGTGGGTGCTACTCACACACCACATATTGAGCATGCAGGTAAGGTTCCAGGGCATATCAGTAGACTACTATAGTGTATGCATCTGTACAGGTAGACCATGCATGTGTGAGATGTAGGGTATGCTGCTGTTTAGTACTGATAAGCAGTAATGCATAAACTGTAGTACTGTGGACTTCAGCTGTTGTTGTACTGCAATATTGCAGCCACCCTGTAGCAATGCCACAGCTGTGGCCACTGATATCAACTCTATCCCATGTCAATGTAGGTACCTCTGGGATACCAGCAAGGCAGCGGCTGGATGCTGGTGAGTATGGTTTAAGATTATGCTTGGCAATTCACTGTGCATGCCATAGCTAAGGTGTAGGCCATGTACACATCTAACACGCTTACCCATAATGCATGTTGTACATGTGCACTGACACAGCACACACCTCACTAATGGGATTACCAACCTCAAACACATGTAATGCACAGTCCATCTCAGACAATTGTGGCTATACTCCAGTGCACATTGCCCAGGCACAGCTGGCATCTGCCCAACATACACAGCTATGTCATACACAGAGCAGTTGAACATGCTACATATAACGACATCCCACTCCCTCTGCTAACACATGTTCCAGGGACCTAAATCTAATCAACACATTACATAGAACATACCGGAGGGATAGGGCTCTGTCCTGGGGAATCACCACACTCTGGAATGGACTACCCATACATGTCAGGCAATGCTACTCATTGGCCCTTTTGACAGAAACACTTGGCAATTGGATGGGGAATGGGGAATACACCCTGGGTAGCATGTGTGTGCCACAGCCTGACAGGGGCACAGGGGAATAACATTAGTGGGTGGCCCATGGCAGGGAACCCCTGTGGTTAGGCTTATATAGGACCCAGGACCAGTAGACCAGTACTCACCTATGAACCTATGTGTACACAGGAAACATCAGCCAGGGACCAATCATGGTCAATAATGGTCTGTACACTAACCATAGGTACAGTACAATGTCTCTGCGACTGGTCTAATGGTAATCTACCACTCATACATGCACCACTGATGATGACATATGTGAATACACATCAAGCAGTCACTAAACACATGTCCACACATGATCCAGGAACACAAAGAGGCTGTGAGCAGCAGCAGAAACACACCTGATACACAGAGACACATCCTGCAATGGTGTGTACACCCATGAGGTATGGTGCACAGTACATGCCAGGGTGCTGAACAGATGCACAGCAATGCTGTGGACATGGGTGCAGTGGGCTCCAGGGGGAGGGCCATCACCTACAAACAGAAGCCATGCATCACAGCCATGTATAATGTTGGTAACTGGGATTGACTACATTTGCACTGTATGCTGTTTAGCCGCACATGCCCTGCATGCTGACATGTGTGTAATTACAGGTATGTGTGTAATACTGTACTGCACCATCGCATGCTATTGTATGTGTTATGGGGTTGGGGGAGCTGTCTGTAGGTGCTGTCTGGTGTAGTGTATGGGATGCCATGTATTTCGACTGCATGTGTGTATGTCTGTGTGTGTGGCCATGTCTGCACACACACGTGTTTGTGTGAGTGTGTGTGTGTGTGTGTGTGTGTGTGTGTGTGTGTGTGTGTGTGTGTGAATTTACTGTTTAGCAGTGTTGTACAGGTCTTACAGTCTGTTCCCTGTTTTCCCCTCACAGGTGGCGAGGTGGGGCTGGGTCCCCCCTGCAGGAAATCTGATGTCACTGATACAGACAGTGACCAAGAAAATATGTGTGTTGAGGCACAGGAACGGTCATCAGGGGCTGCAGCTGGGCCACCATTTGACAACTCACATGTATCCACACCATCCACGCACACAGTCACACTGCCTCTACACACCTCATCACCATTGGCCCTAGCTGAGGGACAGCCTATGGTTGGCATGGGCCAGGAAAGTGCGGTATCTATGGCATGTGTGTCAGGACACAGCAGCCATAGCCAGATAGCTGGCAGGGTATCACATAGGCAGATGTGCTGGGGTGCTCGTAAGAGAACTGCTGGTCAGTATGCACCTGGCAGACATGCAACATCTATTTCAACCACACGCATGTTCCAGACTGTTATGGAGGCACAGGCATGAATGGAATGGTACACAAGCCAGGATTAAAAGGGTGCAGAGGGCTCATCACACCTCTGTAACTGACAGCATCCATGACCTAGCAGGTGCCATCCGTAATTACATCAAGGTCATGGATAGACGGTGGGGTGAGACATTGGAACTCATCCAAAATGTCATGTCCATGTGTCAGGACAGGTTGGGATGGTTGTGATGACCACATGGATGTATGCCAGCAACACCAGCAGCTGGAGGTCACTGTGGATGCCCAAACAGTCACAGCCGCTCCCGTAGTGGCAGTACCAGCCCCAGCACTGTAGTGAGGGCTGTCCACAACCCATCATAGCAGACCACATGCACGTGGCCCTGGCCAGTCCCAGGAGGGACCTGGATCCAGTGGATGTCTGTCAAACTCGAGGGACAGTACTTGGTCTGGCTCTGTACCTGATACTGCCTGTAGCACCCATGCCAGGTACAGGTCATGTGTCTGTGGCCAGTGATGGTGAAATGCAAACCCTGCCAGGTATAGTCTGCAGCTGTCCCACAATTCCCTGTATAGGGCAGCCACATGGAGGAACTGTGTGCATGCAGACACACACACATAAACAACGAACCTAGGGCAACCACATACCTGCACACACAACATCACCATTGGCCCATATCAATACTCAGCCCCCTCACACACACACATGTTGTCAATTGTATGGCTCAGCCTAGGCCTCTGGCAAACCAACAACACACCCTGTGCATATAATGATACCTGTGCCACTGCCTGACATCTGTAACATCAATGCAGAGACATGCTAACATGGTTCTGATGCACAGGGTGACTGTACAACAGTGTAGCAATGGAATGATGTGTAGCATGTTGTCAGCAGTAAAGTGAAATGCTAATATCTTGGAAGGTGTAGCTGTGCAGCCATGATGCATCATAGCTTTAATTAACAATGTTGTATTGTTGTCACCAGTATCTGTTCAGATTGTGTTGTGTTTGTCCATGTGCCACATGGTTGATGGGTGCAGTGGTGACAGCAGGCCTTCTACAGTGGTCACCAGTAAGTGTAGTGGATGGTACACATGCCATGGCTGAGTACAACAAACAGTGCTTTTGGTTAGGATGCAGCACAGGTACAGGACTGTGCACATGGAGGTATGTCCCTTGCAGGTAACACATCTGTTGCACATGTAATCCCACCAAGAATGGATAGGCACAACCACACAGTGCTATATATGCAGTCTGCAATTTGGATGACATTGAACATGCTAATAACAGGGTGTATGTCCGTCTCCCCACTCTACTGTGATCCTCACCTAAGTAACATGTGTGTGCCAATGTCAGTGGCATATCCCTACCCTTAGGAGGGTGTGAGGCACTCAACTACTGGGAATGGTGTAGACAACAACTAACAACCTGATTACATACACTGTACAGTATTACAGGCAGCTATGTGGGGGGATAGAAGCAACAGTAACTGCAATTATGGCAGTCGTGTCCACAACAGCCACACCCAGTGAGTTATAGCAACCCCAGTAGTGCTGCACACCTCAACAGTGTGGAGAAGGGCATTGACACATCTATGACCTGTAAAGAACTGTATGCCCATGGGATGGCACCTGTGGTATGCTGGCATATGCCAAGCAGTCCTGGTGGAAACATATACTGTGAACGGAGGTAGATCCCATAACAACTAGGCACATTCCTAGAAGTGGGATGGTGTACAAAAGCCTGCTATAATCTACATAGACATTGTGCACCTCCTAACCCTCATCTACACCTATCATGATTGGATTAAGGAGGTATAACAGGTTCAGGTTGTATTCTTTGCCTTTGATAAGTCAAACATTGGCAGGTCCTGTGTGTTGAGATAACCAGTGACATTGGACATACATTGGTATGTTCCATGTCCCTGCAGACCATGGTCATCAGGCTACTGGGTGGTATTTCACAGCTGACATGGTGGGTTTGTCCTTGCCAACAATGGTAAAACCATTGTCAGGTGTAGGGCTATTGGACTGTATGAGGGATCCCCAGCTACTTACTACACCTGCCCAGGGGCTTCCCCCAAGCATGACATGTCACTTGACTGTACTGCATGATACTTTAGTAATGCCAGCCTTACATCCTACAGGTGGGATGGAGTTCTGTTAACATGTACTGCCCTTGTCGTGTAGGGTCCTGCTTATGGGATCTGCTAAGGTTGGTATTGTATTGCAGGCCAGACGTATTTGGCTGGGGGGATACCTATCCATGCCAGATGTATGTTGTTTGGGTCTCTCAAACTCATCAATGGTGCATTTGGACATATATGTTGTGGTTACACTCCAAGTTCCATCTATGGATGTATGTCCATATATGCCTATATTGATAGATATGTGTTCACCTTTGACAGTGGGACAATCATTCCTCCACAGTTAAGAGAACTGCAGTTCTAAAAGGCACCTTCACTGACACTCAAACTGCAAGTTAATACATATTGTAATGGCGATTGCAGGGTTGTGCAATGTTGCGACATGACACATGGATTTCTCCCTTTGAAAGGTGAGCCATATATATATGCATATGCTGACATATATGCATTCCTAGTGCTGTCTATATGTGGATATGTGGATATATACATATATATTGATGGCTGCATGCATATCTATGTATATATTTATATATATATATATATATATATATATATATATATATATATATATAGATATGTTCATACCTATATAGATATGTTATATCCATTCAATGATAAATATGTGTATATATATATATATATACACACACACGCACACACACACACACACACAAATACATCTACATGGTGGAATACATTCCCTGTAATGCTGTATACCTGAGCTGGATGATATATATGTGGAAACATCATGATTATGCATGCCATGTCTTAGTGGTAAATCACTTTGTGTATGATGTGCAGGGTCCTGGTTACGAGCCTTGCAGGGCCTGCTTATTTTGTTGCTGGGCAGAACACACAAACCTGCTTACAACTGCTTTACGGCACCTTAATCACTCTCTATCCAATAGGCCATGTTCTGGCCAGAAACAAATTAAATAATTCTGGCAAGGCTCAAACCAAGGACCCTGCACACCCTAGACAAACCAATGTATCACTAAGCCATGACAGGTACACAGATATTCAGTGTTTCAGAAACATATCAGCCAGTCCTGCCATGCAACAGTGCAGAGAATGTATACCAACATCTAGATGTCTGCGTGTGTAACTATAGTGCAACCTTAACAGATACAACATACCCATATATGTATAGATACACATGTATTCAAATATATATGTTGTTTCACTAACTCTATATACATATATATATCTCTATCTATGCACATATACCTATACATCTGTTAGCAGATAAATATATCTATACAGGTATATATGGCCATACATCTGTAGATAGCAATTGCAGATTAACAAATACACCTATGTCCACATGCACCGTTAATGGGGTTGAGAGGCCCCACACACTATACATCTTGTATGAATAGGCATCCACCCACAGCCAAACACCTGTGCCCTGCAATACACTACCAAGTACAGTCTGCCTCCCACAGGACATGTAATATGTGGAAGCTGTCAACATCCCCAGAATACAGATACACATACACATAAATGCTGATGCATATATGTATATATATATATATATATATATATATATATATATATATATATATATATTTGTGTGTGTGTGTGTGTGTGTGTGTGTGTGTGTGTGTGTGTGTGTGTATATATATATATATATATATATATATATATATATATATATATACATGTGACTACACATACACATGCAGATATATGTACAGTAAGATATGTATGTAGGAGGTGCACACAGTATGGAACAGCCAGTTTGCCTACAGTTAACACCTGAACAACTGGACACTGTATGGGCTAAACATACTAATGTCAATCATTGCCTGCAACATATACCCATGGAATGGTCATAGGAAAGACACCACACACAGGTCTGCAGAAATGGGGCTGCTTTAATTTTTTACTGTAACGGTCCTATATGCAATATCATATAACGGTTCAAATACTGACAAGTATAAAAACGGAGTACTGCAACTGTGAAACAGTTACACTTATACAGTAGTCTGGAAAGGTTCACAACTGTTGCAGTCCATGCCAAGCCTTTCAGAATGTACAATAGTGCTGACAGACTGGACCACAGGGTACCACACAATCAACAGTATGTACTGCAGGTGTGTAGTTCAGCAGCCTCTATCTACACTCTGAACAAACTCCGTAGGAGGTAAAGACATTTTGTGATCATATGGGTTGTACCCGGAACATAACAAGGCATAATGCACAGAACAGTCTGCATTGCAGGTGGCAGTAGGCTTGCAGTACCCCAAGTCATGTAAGTAATTGCAATATAGGTGGTGTATACAGTACTGTACATCCACATACCTTGTGGCAGCTCACCCCTGATACCCCCACATTTGTAACAGCCTAGGTCATTTATGGTGCTCCTCACCTGGACTCTATAATACAAGACCATAAACCACTGTTACATACACTGGCCTCTGCAGTGCATAAGGGTGTACATGTGTTGTGTAGGTGATGCCAACACATATATGGCCCCAGCCCCAGTGTATGTGCAGGGGATACAACAGCAGTGGACTAATGGCAGCAATGGCAGTGTGATATACTCACAGCCCACTACAGAACAACCCCCGACAGCATGACAAATGTTCACAGCTTGGTATGTAGATGGGGGACAGAGGATGGAACACAGGCATATGTGTGGAACACTGTTGCCATGCTCTAAGCAAGGTGCAGGTGCTACAGGATAGTCTGCAACATACCCTTAGTAAGGGAATTGAGGTTAGATATAGACATGGATGTAGCCATGGACTGGTAGCATGCAACACACACACTGCCAGTGTCATATCTGATGCAAGGCTTGTGTGGCAGACGGCCAATACATGATAGGCATACCTCTGCCAAGCAAGAGGTTAGGCCCACAGTAGTGAGCTATGCAGACTGACTGCATTCCAAGGTACACTAGTATGTACACACACACACACACACACACACACACACACACACACACACACACACACACACACACACACACACACACACACACACCCTGAAACACCAGTACTATGCAAAGCATTATACAACTCTACTCATAGTCTGTCTGTAGTTCTTGAACCTTCTATAAATATGTTTCCGCTCTGAGTGTGCAAGTTCTCTTGTAATTGGTATTGCTACCTGCTGCCTGTATCACTAATGCCCACACAGAGGACAGATGTCCATCACACAGGAAATGTAAAGGGATCACGGCCACATGCTGTAGGGATTTATAGTGGGTGGTTGCCATGACAGTGATAATTCAATGTAATACACATGTGACATTTTATATATATATATATATATATATATATATATATATATATATATATATATATATATATATATATATATGGCTATCTGGATAGGTATATGCACATATATTTCCACCATATGTCCTGGACATGGAGTGTAGCTGTACCCCAGCCCCTACAGTCCCAATATCATAGTGCAAGGGGATGTCAAGTATGTATAGCAGGTATATTACTAGACTGTTGCTACTGTCATTGGAATTTTCTTCACAGACATGGTGTGTGTGGATGCTGAAATTCACTTATAACATGTGTGCCATTGGCTATTGACAGACATCTTAAGGAAATCATTGTAAAGTACCGCTGCTAGCATGTAATGCCCCTGTAGAGTGCAGCAGAGATATTGGCCACTATGTATATGGAACTTTGGACACACCCTGTACAGTCTAGAGATATGCACATATTCCCTTAGTGCACCACATGTGTACCAGGCCTGACAATATGGATGTAGACAGCCATGTAGATGGGTATAACACATAACGACTGGTATACATTTGGCACTATAGATGTTGGATTCACACACTCCTGTCTGGCCTGACACATAATGACTGCTGGTACAGGGGTGTCATGGACACATACTACCCACTAGATATTGACATACATCTGTACAGCATCCCACTGCTCTGTCTGACATACATGACATTTAAGGGTGGACCGGCAGCAGTACATCTGGCAAGTATCTGCACATGGCATCTCACTAGTTAAGTATACTAAGCTGCTCAGCATGTAAAAATGCACTGGGCAGGCTACAGGCAGACTGGCTCAACACTGGCCTACATCTTGTGTGGGGGAATACACATGTACCAGCATATATAGCAGGCTCAACAGCCATGTCACAACACACGCTAAAATACACCTGTGTGACAGTGCATAACCACAACCAATGTGAACACAGCCACAGCCACATATGGTAAGCTAGCATAATGTTACAGTATATGGACTATCTGTTCTACACCATTCTCATTTGTGCCACTCACAGAATGTCCCTACATATACTGGGCTGCTACACAGTTTGTTCTGATGGCTGTTTGTGGTATGTGACATGTGTGTGTATGGCCCTACAAACATGTACGGCAAAACAATACCATACAGTGGGGCAGCATGTAACATCTGATAGAAGGGGAGCTAGGACAATGACATCTACCACAGTCTGTACACACACTAAAGTACATATTAGCAATACACACACTGCCAACATTCATCATCACTACAAAGACCTCAGTACTGTACAAACATCCACATAATGTCCAGCTTATGTCATGAAATATAACCCCCACTGTACATGACATGTGTAGCAGTCTGATATATCACTGGCTTGTTATCAGATATGGTGACACTATTTATGGCGTACAGCACATATGCACCACTTCATGCACACCATATGTACAAACATTGACAGTAGTGTGGCTGACAGCACATACACAGGGCCAGTATAGAAGTGTTGCTGTGATAACCTTGTATATTTTCCATTGTAACGGTGTTTGTTGCAACATATGTCCTATGAGGGATATGAAGTCAGTTACTTTCACAGCCTTCAACATCTACATACTGCAATCCTCACACTACCACCTGCATTCCACAGAGAGATGCACTGTAGCTAACACATGAAACCATAGGCACAACACTGCCCAGTCTGCAGATGACCCTGCAGATGGGGATTTCTCATATACATGGAACTGACATGGCAGGTATTACTACATGTACGACAGACATATCCAGACAAACACTTTTAAATCAATGTTACTCCAAATGCAGTATAGCAGCACTTACAGTCTGTAGTCAGGACAGGCACCTGTTTGTTGCCCTCTTTCCACAGTGTATGTTATTAGAGGTAAACCCCAATCCATCTGAGATGCTGTTTGCCAAACAACAAATCTAGTTTCTGCTCACAGTGACTGAAAAGGCCCAACACCACCATGATGTTCCTAGGTATTGGAGTGTGTTTCCATACAATTGGCTATGATATTGTTACCACAGCTGTTCCACATGCAATCAGCTAGGGGAAGGCTGCAATACATGCAGAGCCTATCAGCTGAGCATGAGCATCACATAAAATACACATGCTGCTGCCTAAGCTAGGCAGGTGTGGGTCTCCACATCCCCCAGAGAGGGAGTGGGGGAGGCAAACAGAGGCAAATCATATCAGGGAGGGGTGGGAGTGTAAAACTGAAGCATGTTTGTGTCACACACCTACCAGCACAGGGTATCAAACCCAAACAACTATGTAGTGCTATCACAGTTTGATTAAGTTATTGGATGCACCACATGGGTTACCTGATGTGGAGCACTCAGAACATATATGTGAGGGTGAGTCACATCTGCATCAGAGATACAGTAGATATACGGTAGGTGTCATACACATGCCTGTCTGCATGAACAGGTGCCAGCATGAACACAGGTACACTCACACAGGGAATAACACACATTGACACACTTGGCAGGGCTAGGAGTAGAACTCATCAGTAGTGAGATTGCCACAACAGATCAATGTGTAGGTATCACATGCACCACATGGGTCATATGGAGGCCATATGGGCAAAGAGTATGAGGAGATGTCAGACATAAGACAGCATGCCTCAGTATGCCCTGGGTGGTTGTAGTCAGTGTGGATGTGGACATACGCACCATACAACACACACACATGAACACACAGGGTGCCAGTTCTGACTTGCATGGGTGCATGTCTACACGGGTGTGCGGTGGTCAACTGTGCCAGCAGGCTGTGCAAGGGTAGGCAATGGATACACCTTGGCATCAGGCCACATGACAATGGTCTGCATTGTGGCTCAGGCCTGTAGTTACTGCATTTGCCCAAACAGATGTGTATTGCATACCCCATCCCATCACCTGGGTGACTATTTTATGTGGCCAATGCTATACACCACATGCCATATATGTGTTCCTTATTCCATGACATGGATAGTGTCTGGAATGTGCACATCTCCCACATGCATGTGCAGTGACATGTGGAACTGTACCTGGGGTGTCTGGCCCATGTTGTGAACACAGATTATCATCAGATGTGCCTGTCTTTCCCACCTGTGGCAGGAACTGGTACTGGGCAGCAGGTTTACCCTTCACCTACATTGATGGCATGCCAACAGCATTCCCTGATGTCAGTGTCATCTGTCCATACAGGACATGTTGTCAGGCATGGTATGTCCATTGTGAGTCACATGTGAAGGCACCACAAGTGGTGCAGATGTCCATTGGGGAACATGGTAGAGGTGCACTGTCTGCATGTACGTGCATATTGGACAGATGGACAGGGTGACATGCCCTCTGTAGCCAACTGCTATCACTGCATAGCTACTATCAGTGGCCAATATGCAGTGTACTACCCACATATTGGCTGCTGCCTAGGCATGTGTGTTCATATGATACATGGTTTGAGTGTGTGCTCTGGGTAATAGTGGGGTTGCCAACTTGGATTGGCTGACCTTGATGTCACATGTATGGGTATGGCTTTGCACCCCGGCCTCCCAGCTAATTTACATCTGCTATCTCTGTATGGTTGACATTGTGATATATAGTAGGGCCACCATAAAAGAAATTAGAAAAACCCCCTCCAACTTGCCCACACTCACCTCTACACAGGATACAAGTTACAAACACACATCTGTCATGTCAGGGAGTAGAACCCCTACCTAACTATTTGCTTACACTACAGCACTATGCAGTTATAGCACACGCCACAGACATTAATGGAGTATCATTTCCCAAAGGTGTATTTCACAGTGAATGACATCAGCAGGATTACCAAAGAAGGGCATTTCAACTGTACTGCAAGTCACTAGTCTAAAATGCATTGCTCCCTATACAGATAATGAGATACACACGAAACACCCACAACTGACATGTGTGGGTATAGAACCTCTGACTGAGGTCTATATCACATTACCGCACGGAGCTGTTATGAGACACACCACAGGGATTGCTAGAGTCGTCATTCCACAAAGGTGTATTTCACATTGAATGGCATCAGCAGGTTTACCAAAGTAGGGCATTTCAACTGTACTGCAAGTGACTAGCCTAAAATACATTGCTCCCTACACAGACAGTGACACCCACACAAAACATCCAGAATTGACATGTGTGGGTATAGAACCCCTGAATGAGCTCTATATCACACTACAGCAAAGAGCTGTTATAGGCTGCACCACAGGGATCATTCAAAAACGTTTTCTCCAAAGGTTTACTTCACAATGAATGACATCAGCAGTATTGACAATGTATGGCATTTGAAATGTACTGCCAGTGAGTAGCCTATGATGCATTGCTCCATACACAGACATTGCAACACACACAAAACATCCAAAACTGCCATGGGTGGAGATGGAACCCTACCACAGTTCTAAATTATGCTACAGCAGTACACAGTTACAGGACGCCCTACAGAGATTACTTGGCTATGACTTTCCCACAGGTGTATTTCTAGGTAAGCGACATCAGCAGCCTTGTCAAAGTTGAGTATATGAATTCTAAGGAGTGTGAGTAACCTAAAAAGCATTGTTTGTTATTCAGTCATAGACAGACAAAGACACACAGATGCCAAGTCTGGAGTTAGAACACCTATCTAATTACTTTTATTACTCCACAGCAGTACACAGTTACAGGGCATGCTACAGGGATTACTAGGCTACTGTTTTCCCAGAGTTGTATTTCCAGGTGAGTGACATCAGCAGCCTTGCTAAAGTCGAGTATGTGCATTGTACGGGTTGTGAGTGGCCTAAAAAGCATTGCTCTTTACTCAGTCAGACACACACTCAAGCAATTGCCAAGTCTGGGGTTAGAATACCTACCTCACTACTTTTTCACACTCCAGCAGTATGCAGTTACAAGATGCGCTATGGAAATTACTGGGCTAAGATTTCCCCAGAGGTGTATTTCTAGGTGAGTGACATCAGCAGCCTTGCCAAAATCGAGTATGTGTATTATACTGGGTGTGAGTGGCCTAACAAACATTGCTCACTACTCAGTCAGACACACACAGATTCACACACCAACCAGGACTGGGATTAGAACACCTACCAAACACTATGCTCCGTGCGTAGGCACTGCACGGCCAGAATAAACCATACGAAAACCACTGTAGGTCAGCAGAAAAGTGAATCAAAGTAAAAGATAAACGAAAACCCAGAGGGTTACAGAAAAAACATGACATTATTAACGAGACCGGTTTTGGCAAAAGATGCCTTCTTCAGTGATACATAGTCAAAACAGTAAATGTTCAAAGTCATGAATATTTATAGACTCATGCAACCAATGAAAAAACTACCTAACCCATAAAGGAAATGGTATATTCCTAGTCCTTAAACAACAATACACAAATCTAAATAATAAAAATTAAACTGAAAATTAATTCCAATAATAATGAAAATAAATGTGACAGCATGAAAAATATCTTTTGGCATTGAGTAATGAATAATGAAAAGCCAATAGACTTCCTACATATAGTAGGCTACGTTTCCTACGGGCATGCAGATAGATTACATGGTGCAAAAACATAAACGTGTATATTCCTCTTGACAAAGCCAAGATAAACTACATAAAGATGATACGGACATATTATTATTAACATCATAGAATAAACTAACTTGATGCAAAAGCTTAGCATTAATGTATAAAAAACGCATATAATTGATTATAATAATATATCACAAAATTGAAATGGTTCCTCATGAAAACTCTTTGTAATTTTAAATGCAGATGAAACATATTAGTTCCACACCATTTGAATATGAGAAAGCCAGCTTGGATTTATATCAGAGATTTGCAAACAGAGGTTATATGGAACGGGACATTTCCAGAGTTATGGATTGGTCTACCAATATGGACAGAGATACCCTATTACAATACAAAACACAGCCAAGTGATTCTTCTGCATCTACTATAAGGTTTGTTACTACTTATGGTAGAAATTACAATGCCATTAAGGGCATTATTAACAAACACTGGAACATCTTATTGGCTAATGAACAGCTAAGAGCATTTTTGGGACCTCAGTGCCAGTTTGCATATAGGACTGGAAAAACATTGGGCTCATTGTTTTCTCACTTTAAACATAAAGAAAGTGGGGGGGGGGCAATATATAAGCAGCTTACTATGTCTGGGGATGAACTGTTGGGAATCTTCCCTTGTGGTCATTGTGGCTCATGTAAACAGATTCACAAATTCAAACAGTTTACTAGTCAAAATACTAGTAGAGTCTATGATTTAAAAATTTTTGGAAACTGTAGTACCAGCTGCGTAATATATTTAGCCACCTGTCAGTGTTCGGCATTTTACATTGGCCAGACCTCAAGATCATTTAGAACACGTATCAATGAACATAGAAGTGATATTAAGAATAAAAAAGAGACCAATGCTTTATTTCGCCATACATTGAAACATCCAAATGCTCAATTCACTTTTATGATTATTGATAGAATTATTGGTGATTGTAACAACTCACAAGGATGGCATAGCATAGCATCCTAAATCATAAGGAAAAATATTGGATTATCACATTGGGTGTGCTTTTCAAACCAGGTCTAAATGACCATTTATAATTATCAGTTGTGTTAGGAATGTATTGATATCTAGGGTGTTTAATGTTTCTGCATTGATACATGGTAGCAATTATCTAACTAATGTATTTGTCTATTTTAATTATAAGTGGACACTACATCATAAGTTTCAACTTTATTAGGACTATAAGTTGATCTAAAATTATAAAGAGTTTTCATGAGGAACCATTTCAATTTTGTGGTATATTATTATAATCAATTATATGCGTTTTTTTATACATTAATGCTAAGCTTTTGCATGAAGTTAGTTTATTATATGATGTTAATAATAATATGTCCGTATCATCTTTATGTAGTTTATCTTGGCTTTGTCAAGAGGAATATACACATTTTTATGTTTTTGCACCATGTAATCTATCTGCATGTCCATAGAAAACTTAGCCTACTATATGTAGGAAGTCTATTGGCTTTTCATTATTCATTATTCAATGCCAAAAGCTATTTTTCATTATGTCACATTTATTTTCATTATTATTGGAATTAATTTTCAGATTAATTTTTATTATTTAGATTTGTGTATTGTTGTTTAAGGACTAGGAATATACCATTTCCTTAATGGGTTGGGTAGTTTTTTCATTGGTTGTATGAGTCTATAAATATTCATGACTTTGAACATTTACTGTTTTGACTATGTATCACTGAAGAAGGCATCTTTTGCCGAAACTGGTCTGGTTAATAAAGTCATGTTTTTTCTGTAACCCTCGGGGTTTTCGTTTATCTTTTACTTTGATTCACTTTTCTGCTGGCCTATAGTGGTTTTTGTATTAGAACACCTACCTCACTATTTTATTACACTACACAATTACAATACACACTACAGAGATTACTGGGCTATGATTTCCCCAGAGGTGTATTTCTAGGTCAGTGACATCAGCAGCCTTGCCAAAGTCGAGTATGTGTGTTGTACAGGGTGTGAGTGCCTAAAAAGCATTGCTCTCTACACAGTCAGACACACACTTGCCACATGTGGGGTTAGAACACCTACTTAACTACTT
Source organism: Protopterus annectens (assembly GCF_019279795.1). Lineage (NCBI taxonomy): Eukaryota > Metazoa > Chordata > Ceratodontiformes > Protopteridae > Protopterus > Protopterus annectens. Next base: position 936,161,052 of record NC_056739.1, on the reverse strand, counting down.
TATCACACTACAACAATACACAGTTACAGGACACACTATGGAATTGACTGGGCTATGATTTCCCCAGAGGTATATTTCTAGTTGAGTGACATCAGCAGCCTTGCCAAAGTCAAGTATGTGTATTGTATGGGGTGTGAACGGCCTAAAAAGCATTGTTCTTTACACAGTCAGACATACACACAATTGCCAGGTCTGGGGTTAGAACACCTACTTATCTACTTTATCACACTACCACAGTGCACAGTTAAAGGATGCGCTACAGAATTTACTGGGTTATGACTTCCCGAGAGGTGTATTTCTAGGTGAGTGACATCAGCAGCCTTGCCAAAGTCGAGTATGTGTATTGTATGTGGTGTGAGTGGCCTAAAAAGCATTGCTCTCTATGCAGTCAGACACGCACACACACACAGTTGCCAGGTCTGGGGTTAGAACACCTACCTAACTACTTTTTCACACTACAGCAGTACACATTTACAAGACGCACTACAGAGATTACTGGGCTATGATTTCCCCAGAGGTGTATTTGTAGGTGCGTGACATCTGCAGCCTTGCCAATGTTGTGTATATGAACTGTACTGAGTGTGAGTACACTAGAAAGCATTTCTCTCTACACAGGCAGAGACCATGACATGCACACATAAACACACTCACACAGTTGCCAAGTCTGGGGTTAGGACTATTACCTAACTAGTTTATCAGTACAGCAGTACACAGTTATGGGACATGCCATGGGGATTACTGAGCTACACCTCCCCCAAAGGTGTATCTCACATTGGATGACCTCAGCAGGCTTGTCATGATACTGCTATGGGGTAGCGGTGTGTGCATGGGCTGTAACCCATTCATGTAGGGGTTGACATGCCACATGCAGGCACACATGGAGCCATATGCCACAGGTACGTGTATACAGCTACTAGGTGACAACTTCCTTGTACAGTCATGTTGCACAACTGGCACATGCAGCATGCTGTCATGATCACAGATCCTGGTGGCTAGTATCTGCAGTGAGTGACACCTGCACCTGATGTGTTTGGGGCCATTTGGCTGTGTGCTGGGTGGGACAGGCCCAGATGGCTCCTTGTCACAGTCACCCTCTTCAACACATCTATGTCAGTCTACCTTTGGCTTATTACAGTGTGTTGTCCTTACATATATGTCTGTATTCCTATCCACTGTGTGTGTAAGGCAGGAGTGGTGCATACTGACATGTGTCTGCACTGAGAACTGCAACTGCCAGATATGTGTGGTCCACTGTTGTTTGCTGACATGGCCTTCTTGTGTTTAAGTGTGTGAGCATGTCCAGTATGGGCTTTCAGTATGTTGTTGACTGACATTGCCTTCATTCCTCTAAGTGTGTGAGCATGCCCACTATGGCCATCTATATTGCATATGTGGATCAAGTCCAGGTGGTTTGTACTATGGTGTTGACCTTTGTGATGTACACCGACAGGTAGCATGCTGTGTCTGCAGGGTATACATCAGTTATTTGGCATTGACTATTGCTACCTTTCTGCATAGTGGGGGGGGCACCAAACTGTTTCTACATTTTTACACAGGGGTGGGGGGCATACCTGACTATTACTATAAGTGTACATAGGATGGTGAGGCACACCTTATACTTTTACACAGTTTCTGGGACTGTACTGATATATCAGATACACCATTTCTGTCTGTAGTCTTACCTATCATGCTGGCTAGAGGCATACCAGTGTACTACAGATCATAGCTTTCACTAACTACATATTAGTTTCTGACTTCCTAGACTTCACAACGTACATCCAAATGGCTGGCCTGCTGTAGTCTGTCCGTGTAGGGCTGGGGTAGGGGTTACCCATGGGGCTCATTCAAAGGCCATAGTACAGCATTTGTTTGTGTTTGTCTACACCTATCCTCTGGCTGTGACTGTTGTTGGGTATGTGCCACCCCCCTCCTGACCGGTACATGTGAGTCACTTACCTTGTGGGTGTCCCAGTATTGAGGGTGGTGATGCAGGGCTGCCTATGTTGGATGCACATAGTAGACTCCCTATACATGGTTGAGCACAGGTAGTGTCATGTTTGGCATCCCTTTTACTGTATGTCGAGTCGGAAAGAGGTGTCATTCCCTGGGTTCCTACTGTGTCAGTGCATGTGGTATGCGTTGCCTCTTTGTGAAAGCCAGGGCATACTGGGCACGCCTCCTTCTGCCTACTGGGGCAGGCACAGGTTGTTCCTCCCCTGAGTCACTCTGCACCTGTGCAGGCCTTGGCACTGGTGGGGGGCTGTGTGGCCCTGCCCCATGCTGTTCCTGCTGTAGCTGTTTCCACAGGATCATATTGTGTAGCATGGCACATACAAGGACAATTTGGGTACATGTAGTTGGTGAGTACTGCAAGGTTCCACTGGATGTTTCCAGGCACCGGAACCGTGACTTGAACATCCCAAACACATGCTCTATTATGATTTGTGTTTGTGCGTGTGCATCATTATGGAGTTCTTGTTCTGGTGTGTGTGCATTTCTGATGGGTGTCATCAGCCATGGCTCCCATGCATATCTAGCATCCCCCATTGGCAAATGTCTGTTACAGCTCCGTCAGATGCCAGATGTGGGAATCATGGTAGCTTCCAGGGCAGCCAGCACACACATTCATTATTATGCCCTGGGCATCGCACACGACCTGCCAGTTGATGGAGGGGAAGCAGTTGCGGTTGATGTAGACCCTACCCTGCTGACCAGGTGGTGCTTTAATGCATATGTGCATGCAGTCTATTGCACCCACTACCTCAGGGTATTCTGCTATTTGGTGGAAGAGATTCATATTGCTGGCCAACGCCTCATGGGTGATGGGGAAATATACATGTTCACTGACATGCGCTGACATGGCATCCAGGAACTCGTGGAGTACCCTGGATGCCGATGCCTGTGAAATACCCATCATATCTCCAGTTGGCCTTTGGAAGGTACCTGTAGCTAGTATTCTTAGGCCTACACATACCTTGGTATCCACTGGGATGGGATCCCCTCTGTTAGCTCTGTGTGTGAGGATTGGCCAGCACAGCTCAACAATTTGCTGTAGGAGGTCCCTGTCCACCCTATAGTGCTCCACTATCTCCAGCTCATGTAGTCTTTGGTATGTTTCCCTGGGTCTGTACACTCTTCTCCGTCTCCTCACTGTGGGTTGCTCAGCAGCATTCACATCCTCACCATCCTCAGCCTCTTGCACATGCTGGTTTATGATAGCAAAAGCAGCCCCTAACATTTTTTCTCTTGCTTTCGTTTTGTAAAATTTCCCTGTCTGTATACATCGGTGGTGCAGAGTTTTTGGGAAAAACAAGGGGGAAAGGTATTTTCATAGTTTATAGTGGTGTGCTGTGCTGGGCTGGTCTGCTGCTTGTGTAATTCTCTGATTCTGATACATTTCACCTGCCAGCTAAGCTAGTTCTCCTTGATTACCTTCCTACTGCTGTTTTCCCTTCCCATTGCCTCCCTGTTTAAGCTTGTGTGCGTGCCGTGCAAACGGATTGCTCATATGTGCACAGAGCTGCTATTCCCTGGTTTAACTTCCTTTTTCTTCCTGTAAAACCTAGTGTATGGCACGCACACCCGCTTATACTTTGTAAAGTGTGCTAGGCAGGTTTAGACACACCCCTAGCTTAGCTGTGCTAACATAGGAGCAATCCTGAGCCACAGGTCTCCAATCCTCTTAAAGTATGCCTGACACACACACCCATGATTTCACCTATATCCTAGTCTCGCACCCAGCTATTTATAATCTTACACTCTTGTGACCTGCCTCACACCCTGGGAAAATCTGGGAATCAGTAACCTTTCCCTCATTTGCATAGGATTGCCTGCTAATGCATAGTTACATGTCCCACCCTGAGCCTCTCTCCTTAGCAACCACTACTCACTGGCCAGGTTGTCTTTTGCCTGCCATTGACTTGCTTGGCAATATACTGATTTTTGTTAAAATGCTCATTTTCAGTTTATTTTCTTATCCCCCCCCCCCCCGATCCCATTTGCGTGCCACTGCCCTATGCTTACAAAGCTGAGATCAGCAAAAAAATTAAAAGTTGTTTTATTTATTTTTTAAACAGTTTGCAATGCCAATGGTCTTCTACTTGTCCATTGGCATGCTACCTCAATAATATGCAGCCTTTATTTGGAGCTGTCATAGCTCCGTTTGGAATTTGCAGAAATGTACTCGGTTACTAACCGAGTACATTTCTGCAGATTGCACTTGTCTTGCACAGACTATTGCAAGCTTCCTGGATTGCAATATCACCTAATTTGCATGGATTTCTCCAGCAAATGAGGTGATTTGCATACCAGGGCTTAGTCCATGCAAGATTAGTGCTGGAGCTCTCGTGCACGCCTCTGCCAGCTGTTCCTGGATGGCATGGCAGACATATTGCCTGTGTGAGCTACTGCACTCATCTTGCACTCCGTGCAGGCTTTTGAGAATCCAGGGGACAGTGTTTCATTTTTATAAATATAACTGCATTCATAAATCGTAGCTTTCTCATATTTGTGGAAGTTAGATGCATTTATTCTTTGCTTTTGGAGGTCATGTTAAGGTCAGCAGGAAGATAATGACCTCTAGAAAAATTACATAGTGTGGACATAGTTGATCCTACCTCTAGAAAAGTTGCACACTGTGGACATAGTTGATCCTGCTAACCAATTAACCAATTTCTGACATTCCTGTGACGATAAGAAAATTAGACAAACCTAAAATGAAATTAAACAAACATAATACTAAGAGTTTTGCCATAAACAAGCTAGAAAGAACATGGGTGACATCAGAAGAACTGCAATTAAATACATTGAAATTCAAATCATTATGAAATTATCTTAATGTTGGTAAAATCCCCTCATAGCTCATGCTGATTGTTGCCTCCTGTGGCCCATTCTGTACTCCACTGACATATTCATGTTGCATTGATGTGCATGGTGAATCCACTCAGTTCACCAACCTCATAGAAGAAACTGCAGGAAGTGGCAGCTTAGATTTTACAGATGTGCATGTTGGCTTGTTTATGCAAGGTTTCACTTTGATTCCAGTCAGGCGACTAAACTATAATGATGCTGTCATTGAACTGAAAGTTTTTAGTGGGAAAGTGAATACTGAATTTTTGTTTGATGATGACACTTCTGGTTCTTGCAATAGCACTGGTTTAAGGAGACATTTGGTATGTAATTTTCCAGTACACCAGGTTTTGTAGTTTGAAAAATGAGTTACAGTTAACATTAGAAGTTTGGTTACCCCCCCCCCCAGGTCAACATCTTACAACTTATTATGAGCTGAAAAATAGGGAAGGATTGTTTTAATGAACTCAATTATTCTTGCAAGATATTCAGCACATTATTGAATGATGCATCTAATAATGATATTTTCAGTTTTTATCATGTAGATTGTGTTTTAAATGATTTAATTAGTAATTGTGATATTGATATGCAGCATCAGTTTGTAATGGTCAAAAAACTAATTTCCCATATTTCTGGGGATTCTGAAAGTGCAAAAAATATGAGTGATCAGTCTTTGAAAACTATCTTTTCTGGAGGAATGGTTAAAGTAGAATATCTGGAGTTTTTATTGACCAAAAATGTAAAGCTTTAAATTCAATGTTTTCAGGTGTGATATGGGATTCCTGGGGATTTTTTTGACATGATTAAACCTGGTCAGTTTGATGCTAATGATTTATTATTTACAGCTGATATAAAAGACATTTTTCAGTAATTTCTTGGAATATTATTCTAATGGCTTAGCAATTTATTGGATGGATTTTCAGCTTTTAATGGTAGAAATAATGATAAAATCTGTTTCAAAGTTGTGATATTTATTTTTTTTTACCTTTGAGGGGTGACATTTTAGGCGAGATGTGGGTGTGGTCATGGGATCGCCATGTGCCCTTAATTTTTCCAATCTGGTTTTGTGTTATTGGGAACACAGTTTTGTCAATGATTATATTTCTTTATTTAAGACAGTAAATATATCAAACCAATTAATCTGTGCTCACTATCATCTGAAAACAAAACAAAACAAAAAAAAAAATCATACTTATGTGATTGCAAATGTAAACAAACTCATTATGTTTGCAAGCATCTAAAAGAACTGCAAACATTACTTTAACATGGGGAATCCATCCCCTTGCCCGTAGAAATTAGATATACTAACACCATCGTCACACAAATGCTGAGAAAGAGATAACCCCTAAAAGTATATTACAGTTGCACTATTGTAGTTTGACTTAAAAATCGCAGTGATTGACAAGGATGCCATGGTTTTGCTTACAGAACCCATTTGTCATGGTCTATATTTTTGGTCATTTTTGTCAGAGTTTATAGTGGTTGAATGCTATTAAAGTCTTTTTATAGCTCAGGTTTTTGGATTATGTTTTCTTATTTTCTTATTTAAAGTAGCAATCAGGAAAGTTTAAAAAGTTATTTAAGCAATACTACTAAATTTTTACATTCACAGCAGATCTGAATGAACTTCATTTTCTTAATGTTCTAGTATAAAAATATGGAAGGCTTGAGAGTGTGAACTGACCATTTATAGGAAATCTACTTTTTCCAATCATTATTTGCATTTTGAAATCACGAGAAAAGCATGATGCAACTGTCCAGAATTAAGGGACACTGTCCTGAAAACAGAAAGGACAGCATATTTTCCTAAAAAAAATGCCAGTAGATTCATTTTCTTTTAATTAAAAAAAATTACTTTTTTTTAAGGGTCCATCCAGTCTTACACAGACGCAGAAGACGAAAACAGTCTTCTGCGTCTGTCCCACTGGTTGTTCATGCCTTTGTTATTTGCGCACATGTAATTTTAATTCTTGAAGACATTTGAACTGCGCAGCGGACCATGAACAGTCATGATTCAAATATGGATCAGGTACTTATGAAATGTTTCAGTTTTGCCTACTCGTTCCACAGTCTGCTTGCATATATAGAGGAAATATAATGTGGAATTCCTAGCTATACAGTAATATTTCAAAGCAATGTTACTGGATATTAAGTAGCTATGTTGGTGGCTAAAGTTGCAAGCAATAAAGATACTAGGTCTGAAAGACTCCATGATTATTAAATACATTTTGAAACAGAAGGCTACTAAATTATGATACTGTTTTTATTTATGATGCTGTTTTACTCATGTTTTCACTAAGTGATTAAGTAGAATATTTTTATTGCACTTGATTATGCATTTCAGTATTATTGACGGGGACTTAATCATTTAATGTGATCAAAGAAGTCTTTTAAATGTTTCTTTTTGTGGGTGAATTCATTTCTGGTGACAGATGTAGTCACAGACGTCTGACAAATATTAGCAATCGGTGCTACACAAATGTAATGTATCCAAAAGTACAAGTCTGACAAACCTGAAAATACTGTTATACTAATCAAATCTAGTTGCATCAAATACTGATAGACAATTTTATATATATATATGTATATATATATATATATATATATATATATATATATATATATGTATATACACACACACACACACACACACACACACACACACACACACACACACACACACACACACACACACACACACACACACACACACACACACACACACACACACACATACACACACGCACACACGCACACACACACATATATATATATATATATATATATATATATATATGGGTCCCCCTGTATTTTGGATGAATGCTGTTTCTTCAACAAACACAGGGGGTGTGGTTTAATGTCAATGGTAAGGACAGCCACACAGTGGAAATGTTGATATTGTGTAATGCTGATATAGGTAAGTGAGGTTGGAGGGGTGAGAGTGTTTCTGCATATGTATGTGAGGTAGGGTTTGGACTGGGGATGAGTAAAGGGCAGGGGTTATATATCTGTGTGCAAGTTTGTGTATTTTAGGGTTAGCATTGTGGTTATGTTAGGGGACAAGATATATTATTGTTTGTGTCCAACTGTGTCTTGTCTAGTGGCAGTGTTAAGGGACAGATTTAATGAAGGTAAGATGAAGGGTTAAGGTTGAGGAAAGGGGCAGCATTATGGAGTTAGCACCTATTACTTAAGTGGTACAGGGTGGAAAAGCTGACTATATAACTCACTTGTGATTCCCATGCTATTGTATGACATTGCAAATAGTTTTTTTCCATAAATGTACATAATATAGTTATTGGATATTGCTGCTTATATAGCTCTACACTTTAGATATAAGGTTTATTTCTGTCCATGTTAAACCAGTTGTAAATGCACTATATGTAATATACACTATATGTAATATACACTATATGTAATATACACTATATGTAATATACACTATATGTAATATACACTATATGTAATATACACTATATGTAATATAGCTGCCAGCATTCATTTGTATCTGCTTATTTAGCCTGGGGCATGGCTGAAAAGGATTCTTAGACCAGTTTACTGACCTGTGTAACTTGTTAACTCAGTAGACTAATTCACATGCATATATCATATACTGTGGTTAACATGTCTGTATTTGTATGCTTTTCTATGTGGTCACCCGGGTTGTTCCCCTTCATGTCACTTTGTTGTTATTCATATTGAGTAGACCCGATGTTCCAGATCTGACAATATAGGGTGAAAAATATGGTCTAACTATACTAAGAAAAAATTGTTGCAGCTCTGGACTTTCTGTGGTCTAAAAGAATTTATATGTTGATATACATTTAACTTGGCTTTAGCTCTTGAAGGCAGACGTTCACCTCTTAACCCCTTCATACCTGTGCTAACATCCATTATACAGATGGCTATTTTTTTTCAGGGGCAGGTTAAGCTGAAAAGTGCAGAATTGCTCAGTACTTGGCACAGTGGCATTGTTCTGTAAATATGAAGCAGTCCCCAGGCATAGTATTACTCCATTAAGTTTTTTGAATGATGCTGTCGTTGCCTAGACTGCATTAAACTAGAGTTCAGCATATTTCTTTACCTGGTCAAATTTTTATAACTTATGTTCATTCCTATGTGAACTGCTAAAAGCTAACTAATTGCCTGGCAGACAGCTTCACCATTACACAGATTTTTAGCATGTAGGGAGCTATATAAATGACTAAATACATAAATTTGCCTTCAGTCTGGTATTTGTTTTTCAAGGTGAAGGGATTATTGTGTTAAGATCTCAGCTGGCACATTGTTTACATTAGATATCCCCCTTTTCTGGATGCTTACTAAGAAATCTAGAAGTATATACTTTCCTGCATTGAGAAGGAAGCAGAGCCCACCAAAATAAGTTGTCTTTCATCACTGCTACTGAACCAGAAACTGTGTTGTATTGTAAATACTCAGCACTGAACAAATGTTCCTCTCTAGCAGAGGCTTTTTTGAATTACTTTGTGACAACAGCTGGCAAAGACACTTAGTATTTGGGGCATTTTATGTAAACGAACGCAAATGGAATGAAATAAGAATTGCATTATATGTATTGTGCTGACTCCTGCTAGGTTGTTGTACTTAATTCTTTCGTTTGCTTTGTTTTGTTTGAAATAAACTAAGTTGTGCAAGTACTGTGCTTATTAGACTTGAATTTCAGAATGTAGCTAAACAAGATTTTCTCCAGGATGGTGGATTATCTTTTATCTAAATCATCAAACACTTCTTCTATCGAATAACAGTCAGATAAATAAGCATAAAACCACATGCGCCGGTCTGATTGGCTCAAAATTAGTTCTCTCTTCTTCTCTAGGTAGCGCATCAGCATAAAATCACTCTATGCAGATGGATAGACAGAGCAAGAGAGACAACAATTCACACCTTATTATCCAAGACATCTCCCTTTCCCAAAGTGTGATTGATGAATCACCACCCCTACTACTAATGATTTCTCTTTGTAGACACTAAAAAAAAAAATATGCATGGGACCGGTGGACTTACTATGCCTAGCTAAGGCATTTTTTTTCATTCTGTCCTGATCTGATAACATGTGCTCTCTCTCTCTCTCCATCCATCCTATTTAATTTGGTACATAAAAGCGAAAACAACCCTGAGCGGATAAATGACATTCATGGATTGGTATTGGATGCCTGAGAGTTACTATGACTAATAGTGGGTCGTGAGCAATTTATTGCACAACATATATCTAAAGGTTAGGTTTGTTCTTATAGCTAATAAGAGGTTTCGTTACCTACTATCTTACTGACAGCTGAATCTCACATCTCAATATCTCCTATCTAGTAGTCTAAGAAATTCCTTATAGCTCCAGCATCTTGTAAAAGGGGCTCAGGGAGAGGGATCATTGGAGAGGGGATTGGATATGAAAAGCAAATCTCGAAAAAAACAATCTCACTGTACCTGTTCTGTTCCTCTGACTTCACCATCCACTCCAATAAAATCAATGTATCATACCATCATTTATAACCTCTATTTATAAATAATTGATCTCTCATTCTATTCAGACTAATATGGATTTCTATTCTTTTTGCCCTTAAAATTGCTTTAAAATTGTTTGACCTTTCATGACGTATACATAGTTGGGATGCATATGGAGTAAGGCATGAGTGTTACAAGGTTTCTGTTACAAGGTTTCCTGAGGTAAGAGGTATTAGTCTCGAGAAGGCAGACATCTAAGAACACTTCTTCTATCGACTTCAAAATTTCTTAGGGACTAAATGAACCTGTTTTCAGTTTGCCATCCATTCCTTATTGCAATATTACCAGCTTACCATTTTTTAATGTGACATAGGCAGTTTATCTTCAAGGGCAGCAGGCACTGAATTTGTAGATGAAACACTAAAGTATAAAGTTGTTTGCTAGCAGCAACCTTTTTATTAGTTACATATCTCTTCAATGTGGAATTATTCAGATGACTTTTACTTCTGCAGAGATTGTGCATATTGACTGATATTGGTGGATTGTAATGACAGAAGTTTGAGTGGACTTTTATGGTTGAAATGTTCTCAGTTGGACAGTCTTGTCATTATAATTTTGTTTCCTAAAAATTCATGTAATGATTTTCATGTAATTTGGAGCTTTTCTCCCCGGGCCTCCACTGAAAATGGGTTTCAAGCCAAGTGAACTTTCCCAGTCAACAAATGTGAATAAATACATAAATAATATGTTTTGTTTTATTGCTTACTGGAAAAATGTTCAAAACTATACATTTAAAACATGCTATAACAAATGCTGCTGTATTATGCAAGGGATATAATTTGATTATCATATATTATAATTTACTACAATCAGGAAGGTGAATCAAATAATTTTTGCATGATCCTAAAAATGTGTGCAAGGGACCTATGATTTGGAAACAACCCAAAGGTAAACAATCCACCACTGGCCAGATGCATGTTCTTTGAATGTGGGTTTCAATGTTGTTTCAGAGAATGTGAGTTTCAACGGCAGAAAAATTTTAATGCCAAGTCTGTTTTCATTGTGAGACTGTATTACTTTGTTTAACAAATGTCTATCAGTGTCTGTACTATTACATTTGAAATAAAAGTTTTAAATTAAATCCAAATCTCTGTAATAATTTGAAGAAGTAAAGCATAAAACAGAATGCACTCTGAGAGTTTTGAACAGTGTTTATGGCAACTGGGAAGAAATGGAGAAATAGCCAAGTAATGGGGCACTGGAATGGCCGCATGGGAGTGGACAAGGGTATGAAAATTACACGCATTTTGCTTTCACGTACATGTCCTGAATTTTTGACATGAAAAGTTGGCAACCATATGGGCCAGGCATTTTGACTTTCCATTATAATTTCTGATGATGAGATGTATAAAATGTAATACAGGAAGCTGTAATATATGTTTATGGATAGGAATTACCCTGAGTGATTGATTATTGATGAGTTAAATGAAGTGGGGCTCCACAGTGATGATACATTTGCTCCATTTTATGTAAACCTTTGTTTTTCACGATGGCACGAAGATAAACTTTAGCAAATCAATGGTTTTACATTATTCAGTTGATATATTGTCATGACAATGTTAATGTTGGTGTCAAGAGAATACAGGAGAAGAATTAAAAGGTGACATTTAATAACGCAATGTTACTTGCAATGAGAGGCCCGTGTCCATGATTTATATGTCAATCTGTTTGTTGCAATGTCCATGAAATTCTTGAACCAAAGGGACATTCCAGGGATATTCTTGGAGGAATGTCAAAATGTGGAGGAAATAATCAATGTGGGAATATTTCTGATGGTCCTAATGTTACCGTTCAGGATTATAAAAAGTAATATCCTTTGTAGGTGAGGATGGTGGTGGTGGTGCAGTGGTTAGCATTGCTGCCTCACAGCAAGAGGTTCTCCAGTTTGATTCTTGGCTGGGGTGCCTTCTCTGCAGAGTCTGCATGTCCTCACTGTGGTTGTTTGGGTTTCCTCCGGGTGCTCTGGTTTCCTCCCAAAGACATGCTGTAGGTGGATTGAATACTCCAAATTGGCCCTAGGCATGAGTGCGTGCATGTGTGTGCCTTCTGTGGAAGGCTGGGTGCTGGGCTGGCAACTCAACACTGTAAAACTCCACTGCCAATCATGAGTGGACAGGTGCTCCACTGTGGTGACCCCTAACTGGGAAAAGAAGAATAGCCTTTGTAGGTAAACTTTAATTGTACTTCCAGCAGGGTTGTTTATATGGCTTTTTGATATAATGTGACAGTTTCTATTCTGGGGGAGATGAGAGAAGATTGCAGCAGTAGGTTTAAGACCATATGCTTAGTATTAGAAAAATGGATAATACTAATGCACATTATAAACATTCCTTATTATGCATGAATTTTAAAATGTTTGAATTCTTTATAATGGAAAAAATATGTAAGGATTCTAAAGGGGGTAACTGGAAAAACATTGCTATGCAAGGAAATGTGGCAAATTAGAATAAATGCTGATGTGCTCCCTGGTTCATATTATTGTGATTACCTCCCATATTAAGAATGAAAGATGATAGGCTATAAGAAAATTGACACGCCTTTTTATTAATCATTTATTATTTAAGTCTTATGTGTGAGTGTGCATTTGTTATTTTGATAAAGGTCTGAAATCTTAGTGAGGTAGAGGCACTCAGACTGGTTTGTGGGTTTTATGGTTACTTTTGGGTATTTTTTTATATAATTTAAAATAACAAAAGAAAGAAAAAACATTATAGTGTAGGTTAAAGGGAAGTGGTATGATCCTCCTGTTCCAATTATAGGGCAAAAGCAAAATGTTAATGAATTTTGGTACTGATTGGTCCAACCTTTTTTATTAAAATGTAGCATAACTAGAAGAAAAATAAAAGGTTATCCCTCTAGCTCTGTGGCATACAATTCTTACTCCCAGACAACCAGAGACTGATTTGCAGCTTGGGCACCAGGGGAACCTGAGAGAGGTGGGAATGACTGAATGAGTGTTTCTTAAGGCTCATCCACTCCAGGAGGGAGGTGGCTCTATTCACATATCCCCAATGTTGGAGATTTGCTGTAATCCTGGACAGATCACAAGTAAAATTAGGATATCGTAAGAGGATTTTAGATAGCTAATGATGCACACAGTGGATGCACATGACATTATTATGGAAAAATACCCTAACAAAAGTACAGGCCCAATGTTCATAACACTGCATGTTGTTCCACTCTACTTTCTCTGTCGACCTTGGCAGTGATGCAGTCCCAGTTCTAGAGATGGTGCAAAGAGAAACTAAGGAACATGGGATAGTCAGGTAGCTCATGATGAGCATGGGGCACACAAATGGGGGACAAAAAATTATTTATGGGCATCGCGGTTTATTTTCCGTAGTTAGAGAAAAACCTGTTTTAGTAAATAGAAATTATTGCTGTCTTAAAAATTTGGTAAAAAGAGATATAAACATGAATAACTGGGCAACTCAAATACCTCTAGGAAGATTTTAATGCAGATTTTAACAACAATGTAGATTAATTAAGTTTGACTATTAAAGCTAAAAAACATTGCACTATTTGGTAATATTGTTTATTTAGTATGCCAAACATGCCTTGCCTTTTATCATTGTGCAGGAAAATCTCTGTGTAGATTAAATCAGAGGATTTAGGAACAAGTTTGTGATTTAAGAAAAAAAATGTGGAGAATGCTTTAGTTGGATATAGTGTGCACTGTAAACATTTTAAACATATCACATTTGGAGACTGATGTACATGGGGCTTATAGCAGTGTTGTAGCAAAAAAGGAATTAGAATGGCAAATGTTATTGAATGTTGGGGTGACTCCTGTATTAATAAATGCTATGTCTATATAAAGCTTTAAATTTAAGCTTTGATAGGGCAAATTGATTTATAATATTATTTATGGTGATTTGACCGATGGCTTTTTATGCATGTGAGGGTGTAAACATCGAGAGTTCAAGTAATGATTTTTACTCTTCTGAAAAAGTCCAGTAAATATGAAAACACTTATCAGTATTTGTGTTCTACGTTTCAGTGTTTCACAATTGTTTACAGCATTGCTTGCGTTTGTTTTAAGATAAAGACTGGTTCTGTCTGATTTTGTTTTTATAGTTCATTGAAATAAACAGGCAGGAATGAAACTGGTATACTAAATTTGTTATTAGCAAGAAAATCAGCATTCCAGATATTCAGTATCATGTCTTGCTTATCTTTTTTTGTAAACATCCCCAGGACTAGAAGTCAAACTAACAGGCTAGTAATTGCTTGGATATTTCTAAATATACATTTATATAAGACTATATAAGACATATGCACTGCCAACTTCCAGTCCTGTAGAATCAGTAAAGTTTTTTAAGGAGAGACTGTATAGCTGATCCATGACTAATCAGGTACTACTGCCAACTCTTTCTAAGGCTTTGAGGCAATTTGTCCATTTTTTGCACATCATGTTCAAGACTGCCCTCCTCTTACCTCTAGCTGCTTCCCAATTAGTACCCTTCTCTGTCTGCTTCAATCCTTTGAGAGGTGTTTAGTTCAAAGCAGACGGAACAGTGCATGAATTGCTAAGGTGCAATGAAATAGAGCAGGTTTGCCTCACTGCCAAGCAGGTCTTTTCTTGTTGCATTCTGTGTTATACTTCCAAAGTGGGAGAAAAGAATAACTGAGCCTGTCCTCCTATAAACAACAAAATACCTCTGGAGGAGAACATCTATGTCTCAATAATATGACCAGTGAGCAATGTGCTGACAATTTTAAAATGTTTAGATTATAAACAAAATCAGCCTCCTGGAATTAGTTACCATTGGAATATATATTATGTAAAACTATGCTTATCCCTCAGGCTTGTGTGTTGCACTATGCAGAAGATTTGTGAATTCATAAAAGCCTCTACCATAATCGGATGTGTGTTGTGACACAAAAAGGGGAAGCTTCTGTGTTCAAACCAGCTTGTGTTTAATGCCTTACATTAATCCTTTATCTCTTACACTGCTCAGATGAGACATAGAATGAAAGAATATGCCTGCTGATGACTGCCAGCACTTTACAAAAGATGAAAACTATACTTTGAGGTGATTTTAAGTTTTTCTATCATGACAGCTTGCTTGAAGCTGCTGCTGGATGAGTTATACCTTAAATCACAGAAGGAAAATGTGGTACCATATAATCCCTACCATTTCATGTATTTTTACTTCAGTATAGCAGTACGAGTACTAACTGATGCATTAATACCATTTTATTTAGAGGTGCAGGTTCCTTTAACTGGCATACTAGAGCTGCATTTTAAAGCAATACACATTACAACATTATGTAAAACTGATATATGCTAATCCAAGTCTTGCAAAAAATCAAAGGAATCATTTAATCATCTTTCATTGTCTCACTTTGTGGAATTATAGATGAATAAATTAATGTAAATACTTATTAAATTATGTGTAGCTGTGTTAATGTGTCACTTCTGGACATGAATGTTTACGTATGCAAGATATGCAAAGATGAATAGAATGTGCCAGCTGTCAGTAAGTTGCAGTTAATATTTCATGTTTTAACAGTAATGACAGTACTAGGACATGCGAAAGAACATGTGGACTTTCTAATTACATTTCCTGGGTGTAATTCACATCTCTGAAATGACAGCAATGAAAAACTGGTTTGTATGATTGTTCATTTGCAAGTGTGATAGCACCTTATCTCTCATCATCATATTTTTATAAATCTTCTTTTTTTCTCAGGATCAGTTAATCAAAATTGAGGTTTGTTATTTTATATGGACGAAAGCAAACCTATTCATCTTCTATAAGAAGATATATATATATATATATATATATATATATATATATATATATATATATTTATTAGTTTATTTTTTACCCCCTAAGGTGAAATTGTTTCAACAGCTTATAAAGGTAAATAATCTTTAGTGCATCCTACAATCTATAGAATGTCACTGACAGGTCTGATCAGCTGTGAAGCCACGTAATTATTTTGTAACCTAGCATTACTGTATTTAGGGTACCTCAGTTTAATTTTATACTACACTAGTAGCCCTCTTTACACAGGGGACTGCATAGGCTGCCCAAATTTACCCAAATTTGCAGATGAGGCTTATTAAGGGCTATAGCTGTTAGGCATAATTCTGTTTGGCTGTAAGAAAAGTTATTATGGTACTGTCATTAAGACAACTTTCCATTCCCCACCAACAAATACTTAGGAAACATTTGTTAACATTTACTAGTTGAAAGATAGCTATGTGTGGAAAGGCAAGAAGAACAACATTTCCTAAGAAGATAATGTAAACAGCTAAGCACAAAAGAAAATAGTTGTAAGTGCTATTAACGAATTTACAAGTGCTTTTCTATTTACAATAAGTCATTACTATAAATGGGTTCAGTCTTAGCCTTACCACAGGATACGTGCCCAAGGAGTGGCGTACGGCAACTGTGGTCCCACTCCACAAAGGTGGTGCCTCTACGGACCCTGGTAATTACCGCCCCATAAGCTTAACAAGCCTGGTCTGCAAAGCTATGGAGAGGATCATAATGGAACTCATAAACAAAGACATAGGGGACTTGCAGACATTGGACCCGACCCAGTTTGGCTTTGTCAAGGGCAGATCATGCCTTTTGAACTTGGCCGACTTCTTCGAAACAGTCACCAAGGCCATTGATGAGGGAAAGGCAATCCATACAGCCTACCTTGACCTTGCAAAAGCTTTCGACACAATACCCCACTCGGGTATTATAGAGAAACTTACCAGCTTGAATGTAAACCCATATGTCACAAGATGGGTTGCAAACTGGCTAAAGGACAGAACCCACAGGGTTAGAGTAGCTGGCGCCATGTCAGACTCCAAGCCGGTCACAAGTGGTGTCCCACAGGGCTCAGTCCTTGGCCCCCTGTTGTTCGGCATCTACTTCTCAGAAGTACAGGCTAACATAGGAGGACTATGGCTGACAAAGTTTGCAGATGACTGCAAACTGGGAGCCATAGTGGAAAGTACATCAGACACAGATATCCTTCAGAGGGGTCTCACGGAAACTGATAGCTGGTGCCAGAGCCATGGCCTGAAGTTAAATGCCAAAAAATGTATAGTCATACCTTTCAGGAAAAACAAGGTAACCACAAGCTACCATATAGGTGGCAATCCACTAAGCACAGAAGAGGTTATCAGGGACCTGGGGACCCAGGTTGACAGTGGCCTTTCTTTTGACACTCACATTGCTAAAGTGGTTAGAAAAACCTTCTACATTGCCCACCTGATCATGAAGGGATTCACATCCAGATCAAGTGAGGTCATTGTTCCCCTGTACTCTTCACTTATCAGACCAATGATCGAGTACAATGCCCCATTCGGGATGTATCTCACCCGACACCTGCAGCAATTGGAGAGACCCTAAAAGTTCCTCACTGAAAGGATAAAGGGACTCCAAAATCTGTCATATGCTGCCAGACTGAAGAAACTCCAGCTCTATTCAGTCGCATACCGTCTGCTCAGAGGTGACCTGTGCCTGACATACAAGGCCATGTCCAACCCGAATTTAATGGACATGCTCCACCTCAAAAAATCCAAATCTACCAGATCCACTAGAGCAAGCGACTTAAACCTTAGCACGGATATAAATAGGACATACTGGAGGGATAGATTTGTCACTCAGAGACTCCCTATGTTGTGGAATAAAATCCCGGTCCATGTGAGGCAGAGCACCTCGCTGGCTCTGTTCAAGAGAAATCTTGACCGGTGGATGGGAGATCGTAGGTTTACCCCGGGAATCATCTCTGTGTCACTGCTGGACAGAGGCACAACAAACTAATGGGCACAGTATTTTTTAACATAAGGGGTGGCGTAAGCCACAAAAACTCTGGGCTAGGCTTATAAATGCCTTAGGGCAGATAGCCTAGTATAAATCTATGAACCTATGAACCTATGAACCACTCTGGCTAGACTACTTTCCCAAATCCTAAACAGCATCTACCCAAAAGGGGTACTCTGGGGTGAAAATCTTGTGTCTAGCCATTTATGGCACTACTTTGAAGCAAAACCATAAGAACCCTATGGGAATTACTCAGACAGTTGGGATCATTGGAAGCCCCAATATGGGACATTTCTTGCTGAAAAAGGAGATGGTCATATGGTAATATACTTGGAATTGAAAGAGAATCACTTTTGTAATATATACAACACAAAGATAGCAATATGAACTGTTGTTATTCTCCTTTGAATATTTAAAGGAAATATTCAAGCTGCCATCAACTGATAGTTGGACATATTTCCAAAGCTGACATATTCTCTCATGTAAATTAAGGCATTCAATTAAATTATTTCTTTTATAAGGGCGTCACCAATTTCAAGTTATTGAGCATCAAAGAAATAGAAATTCACAGACATATTCTTGAGAGACTGAGTGTTACTTTTTATTATAGGCAAGGAACTTTGATCTTAGCACTCAAAATTGTAAATAGGCTCCTTTGAAGTTATCTAAGCTGCCACTCTATTTGAAACTACTTCGGTGTTATCTGAAATACCACTTTAATGGCTGCTGGACTCTCACCAGAAGTAGCGAACATGGAGTCATCTCACATACAGCCTGTGAAGTGACTGGACAGAATAGCCAGACACAACACAAACATTGTGGGTCTAGCATTTTATTAGGCCCACATGGAACCATGCGATAAGGATAATTAGGAAGCATGCAAATAATTCTTATTGAACCATAGCAGTGAAATACATTCACTAAAACGCTACCAAAAATCTGGACAGTTCAGATTTCAGCCAACATTACACTATGCATTAGATCACAATTGAAAACACCAGCATACAGTCCTTCTCAGAGCTTAGAAGGATTATAAGATGGTACTTGACAAGAGTTGTGGCAACTGTCTAAACTAACAGCAATATTCACAAAAGTAGTTTGTGTGTCAAAAGTTACTACCCATTTTTAAATGATAGAGTAACTGTATCTAGCTGTGCATCTAATGGTAGGTCACTCATGGAGTTAGTCTACTTTGTTTCACTTGTTAACCAGCTGATTACTTTATATTGGTATGCATTACTAACCTAATGCTTTGTGTTTGCTGGCGAGGGACCAGTCTGACATGGAGACTAAGAAAGAGAAAAGCAATGGTACCTGTTTCCATGATAAAACCAAAAGCCGAAGTGGAGGCACTACGTGTTCTATGCAGTTTCCATTCTATTAAATTAGTGAGAAATGTCATAGATTTTTATAAATTGTATGCTTTAATATCTAGAGTATAAACAAGTGGGCCTCTTCGGATGTATATCTCCCAACAGCTGTGAGTGTGTAATTTTGAATTTTTAACAAGTACATTTACATCTTATAAAGATGTACTGTTACTTTAATTTTTATTTGCACCTTAATTAGGGATCATATATTTTAAACCAATGGTATAAACAGGGGGCTGGCTCTGATCATGTCCTGTACTTATGATTTTAAGAAGGAATGAAAGCGCTTATCTTTGTGTTGTTTGTGTTTGGAGAACCATAAAGGTGTGTAAGCCGTGCTACCAGTTGTTTGTATTTGGAATAAATTATTATTTTGTACTTCACAGTTAAATATTTCATTTAGCTGGTGTGGCTCTATACTCACTCTTTGACTGTGCATTTTGTTTTTAGTCACAACAGAAAACAGTAATATTATAGCTGTTACTGAGAACTGTCTTAAACATTTCTTCTTCTCTTTTACTTACATCCAAGACAACTATAGCTTCCTGGATGTCCAGGATATGTTTATGAAAAAAAAATGAAGAATATAATGAAAGCAGTAACTTCAAGCAAAGACCCAACCATGGTTTTGGAGGTCTCTGCTGATAAAATGGTGGGCTACCACAATTCAAATAATGAAATAGGTTTGAATAACGTTTAATCCCAGTAACTTTAGCAGTTATTGTAAATGAGATAAAAGACATGAAAACTACTCTACAAATATATATATAGAAAAGACTGATTTAAAGTTTCAGAACATACTTTCCACCCTCAATGCCCAGTCAGATGCTCTATAACAGTTAGGAGAAGGGGGGACAGAGGTGAGAGCCTGCATGGAAGCCTCTGAAGCAAGGTAAGATTGCATGAAATAAGTCTCATAAAATTTGAAAACAAGGGTTGTACAAAGAATATCAAGGATTGTAGAAAGAGTATCAATTTAGTTGGAGTTCCTGAACATCTTGAGGATCAGAACTGCCCTGGGTTTGTTCAAGAAATAATAACTAAATGAACTGGGTTTCCCATAACTGACATTTTAATTGACAGCACCCTTGCTCACCCTGGAAACTATGAACAGAAGACTCAGGTCAACCACGACACATTACAGTAAAATTTGAGACATAAGTACTTAAAGGAAAACTGGCAGCAAACTTTATTTGTCAGAAAAGAGAATAATTGCTGAACAGGACTATTCACTTCCCACTAGAAGATGGAGAACTAGTTTTGTACTAATTATGAAGCTGTGCAAATCACCAAGCATCAAGTACAAACGTTTGTAACCTGCTTCGCTAAAAATACTGTCGCCAGCCATGATGAAAATATTAACAGACCCCACATAAGTGATAAAGGAGCTGTTAAAACAACCATCAAGCCAAACTAATCAGTCTGAGTCAACAATAGACATCCAGAAGGGAAGTACATCAGTGAACTGGCAAGACAGAGAAGTACTCCAGACTCGAGGAAGAGATATTTTCCCTTGTTTAAATGCCAATCTGTTTTAAGGGTCAGGGCAGTATTGTTAACTAATTATACCACAACAAGAGAACAGAAAGTTAAAATACCTAGATTTTGGTAGTAAAAATCTGTTTTTAAGGGGATACTATGTGACTTTATATTTAGCATTAAACTGATGACTTTAAGACTGGGGGGATTATCTGCTTTTGAAAGCATCATACATTGGATTAACTCATATAATTGGATAAATGGCATAAGTAAAAATGCACCATAAAACTAACTAATGGGTAGAGCTGTTCAGGCCATTCCAAAGTCATTGTTGTGTACAACATTATGTTGCTCTCATGGTTTGAGATGCAGAGACCTGTGGGGGTCATTGTCAAATAACAACCTGTGCTCCCTCCTTGGAAGCTCTGTAATTATTATACATAGTTTATATATACAGTATATGTTTTTTTATTTTTGTTATTAGCTTAAAATTTCATCTGTTATAATAAGTATGAACACCTGGAGACTAAGATTATTACTGAGTATTTTCTACAATAATTGACTGCTAGTTTAGAAGCTGATGACTCAGGGTTTCCCCTAGACTCAGTGGCAACTTGGGCAGGGGGAGTTTTGATGAGATCAAAGTGCAGTCCCTTGGATATGGGATTATAATACATCATGGTCACTTAATCAGCAGTTTTGAGCTGGGCTCTCTTTTCTTGAAATGTAAATGGTTTGAAGAATCCAATTAAAAGGGTGAAAAGTTGTACCTTGGTTAAGAAATATAGTCACAAGGTGTTAGCTCTACAGGAAATGCATTTAGACAAAGTAGAACATTTGAATCTTCAGAGCGGGGTTATACAATGGACAACTAGTCTGCCTACCCTTAAGGGTGAAGAAATGGAATTATGCTCCTCCTCTTAAGAAGTTTTAACTTTATTACTGAAACACAAAGTAGTGATAGGACTGGTAGGTTTGTAGTCATTAAAGGTCATAAGGGCACATAACTGCTTCGCTTGGTTTCATTATATTTACCACCAGGAATAACAGTAGGGGAAATTAAATCAAGTTTCTCTACTATTATGGATTTTGCAGAAGCTATTATGCTGATCATGAGGGACTGGAATATAGTGTGCTCCTCAACTGAGGATTTAGGGTCCCTAAGCAAATATGTTAAAGTACTTAACGTAAACACTTAAAAAGATTTTTTTAAACCAATGGGACTAGTGGATCCATGGCAATTTTGTAACCTAAGGTCAGTCAACGCAGGGTATACTTTCTTCTTAGAAAGTCACCAGCAGTTGTCTAGAATATGTGAATTTTTTTATTATTTAAGAGAAACATTTGTTAAAATCATTATATTTGGAACCCAAGACCTTTTCAGACCATGCTTTATTGCATTTAAATGTGTCTTTGCAGTGGCCTGACTACATGGATAGGCACTGGAGATTTCCTGCTTATATGTTAGACAGTCCTGGTTTTAGGCATGAGTTAGTTGACCATATGAGAGGTTACCTGCAGATCTGACTCCCAACCATTGACTGCACAGTGTCGGGATGAATTCAAAGAAAATGTTAAACACTTTTATCAAAAATATTTCAGGGATAAGAAAACAGGGGAAAAATCTTAAATACAGAAGAATTTGACAAGAATGAAGATATTTGCAGCAACCACAAACCCCTTTAACAAGAGAAAATAAAGATAAAGTACAAGGGCAAACAGACAACAAAAAATGATGTTTAAGAAACAAACATTAAATAACTTTTATTATGCAAACAATACTAAGGCTTTATGCTCACTGGCACTGAAAGTTAGACAACATAGAATAGAACATATGATTAGTGAGATGAGAGATGTTCAGGATGGAAACTTGCAAACAACACAGATGGGAATAAAGAGGGTAACGTGAAACATTTGTAAAGTTTTGTAAGCCCAAGTCACTGTGGAGAGTCCTACTCCAGTGAGCTGGAAAATTATTTACAGAGAGTCAATGTAGCTAAGATTAACCCTTAATGTGTTCTAAGACAACAAGAGAAAAGCTGGGCTTGCCACTTAAGTCACAACAGGGAGGTAAGTTCCCAGGACCAGATGGTACTCCATTTGATGTGTGGAAGCTATTGTGTGTGGAAATAGAGGTGACCTGGGTAGACTTAATTAATCAAATTATACAAGAGGCTACCCCAACAGACTCATGGGAACAAGCAGTAGTTACTGTCCTAAAAGAGGGCAAAGATCCAGCCTTCCTGACTTCCTACCAACCCATGTTGGTCCTTAACTATGACTGCAAAGTTTTTATGTCAATTATGGCCAAGAGAATGGCCCAAAGTAAACCCACATTTATCCACCAAGACCAGTATGGTTCCATAGCAGGTAGGGATATATCTGGTAATACTCTTAGGACATTATTAATGCTTAAGGATGCTGTCTAATAAAATAAACCACTTTTACTGTAGAATATAGATGCCAAAAAAGCCTTTAACAAAGGGTCTGGGGGTTTATATTTGCAAATGTAGTAGATATTTGGCTTTCCAACCCAATTTGTAAAGCTCTTACAATGTATAGTGGTGCTTCTGCCAGAGTTAAAGTAATAGCAGGTTAGTTTTCCCCATTCCAACTATACAGAGGCACTAGGCAGGGCTGTCCATTGTCTCCCTTGTTATTTGCCCTGTATTTGGAACCCTTGACCCAAAAGATCAGCAATTCAACTATAGAAAAATGTAAATGGGTCAACATGGAACTGAAATTATCCCTCTTTGCTGATGACACTTTATTACCTTTACCCCAACTTCAAAGGGATTTAACCCCAACTTTAGAAATATTACACAAATGTGGAGTACTAGCTTGTTATAAAGTAAACAGTAAGAAAATGAAAGAAGTGTCAATACATCTGACCTATGGATACAATTTTATTCAGTGATTTATTTTTCTGTGTTCCCACAAAAATTAAAATATTTTGGTATTTTGACCTATGAGGCTATGATGGGGAAAATACAGGAACACTTAAGATGGAGTGGAATCCCACTTCATCTATACCATATGATACAGGCATTGCACTGGTTGTACTACCATTGTTACTATATAACTATTAAGTACAAGATCAACCTCCTGATCCCAGGATTTTTCAATTATTAAGAAAAAAAGATGAAAGAATTTATTTGGGAAAACCAACAGTCCCTTAACTCCTTTGACAGGGTAGAATTAAACCCATCACTGGGTGGTATTTCAGTTCACCACTTAGAGTCCTACTGGATAGCTATGGCATTCACCATGCTATTGAAACTTCAAGTGACAAATTTTTCATCAGTAGGGAAAGAGAACTTTTTATAAGTGGTGAACATATACAAAACCTCCCCCCAAAATTGTTTGATGTTAGAAAGGAGATTCTGGAAAGTTTTAGATATTTCCCTGTCTTAGATATTAAGGATATATTGCTACCTATATAACACATTGCATTTTTAAACAGGATTGAAATATGGGTCTATATTACCATGTCGACAGGGCTGTTCATTGAGTGCTCATATGTCAACACATGTACACCGAAATACCTAAATGTCGAACGGCCACAAAAGTGATTTTGTTCCCAGGAAAAAAATCATTGGGCCATTGTCAGGAATTTGCAATTTCCTCCACTGCAGTGTGATCTTGGAGTTGGTATATTTAAGTGGGGGGGCTCAGGGGATGTGGGGGAAAGACCCCTTACTTCATTGTGTTTATTGGTTTGTTTTGTTTTTTGCTGGCCTTTCAACATTTAGGTATTTCGGTGTACATGTGTCGACGTAAGGGCGTTCGAGGAACAGCCCTGTTAACATGGTAATATAGACCCCAAAATATCCTAGAAGATGGAACTTCTTTACAGATGCCTCTGAGATATTGGTATCTGCTCATGAAAGAAGGGTGAGTGATATCATGGCAAGAAATCAGACATAAATACCATCTGCATCAGAGTTCTCAACTAAAGCATTTGGGTTTAATTTCCAAACTAAAAACATTTAATTGTTCATCTCACTTAAAGCTTGTGGATTTTGATTTAATCATAATGGTGAAAGAGATCAGGAATGGAAATGATCTTAGAAAAAAGACATATATCAAAATGTGTTAGGGCCCTGAATATAACAAAACAGGAACTGGCCTTAAAATATAAGTATGAATGGGAAAGGTTACTTTAAATGTATATTCCCGAGAGACTAGTTTTCTTATCTTGCCATGTCACCCAGAGCTATGCAGGTTAGAAAATGAACATTTTTGGCTGGAAATGCCTTCAGAGATACTTTTTACACATCAGCAAGGCTAGGTAGAATGTTTCCTAATACCAACTCTGATTGATGGAGATGAGAGGAGGCTGGGCACATGTTTTCATGTTTTATATTCAAGTCCAAAGCTAAATGACTTCAAAACTGAGATGCACACACTTGTGAAGTAACTGTTGGGAGAACACATACAGATTACTCCTTCAGATATGCTCTTTCATAAGACACAAATAGTTATGTTTAGTTTTGGTCATGATTAGTTAAGAAATGTATAACAAGTTTATGGAAAAAAAAAACAGAAAGGTCCAAACATATCCCAGTTAAATAACTAACTGGATGAAGTGATGAACTAGAACTTTCACAAGCTGCAGTGAGCTCAGAGCTCAGTACTGCATTAAAATGGTTACTCTGGTCCACATATAGTTCCAGAATTAATGATGAAGATTAGCAATGTATGGGAAAGATATGACTAACAGCGCTAAATTAATTGCACTCTTGCTGTCAAGATACAGTTAGTTAACTGACATCAGCTTTGATATTCATTGCAGTGTAAACCAAAAATGTCCGTTCTAATACATGCTGGTTGTTATAAGCACTTCCAAAGTATTGTACTGAATGAGTGTATGGTAACTGAACAATGTTGTGGTGTACCACGGTTAATTGTAGTAAACAATACCTACTTAAAAAAAGCTTTACAACTCACACTATCATTATTAATAAGGCCCTCTCACAATTAAAACTATGCTATAGGATATCACATCAACTATTTCCTACTGCCAGCAAAGCCCTGGCTAAGAATGTCCATCCCTTTAAATGACAATATTGTCCTTATACCCTACTTATAATAATCAAAGACTTCAAGTAACTAAGAATAAAAATGTCAGATTTGCTGTACTTGAAGACACTTGTGTACAATATTGTAACCTTCTAACTGACATAAATTGGCTTCCCATTACTGAAAGTTCCACTTACTTTTTATGTACTTTATTATATAAAATTCTAAATGACAGATACTGCCCTCACTATAAATAAAAGTGGGCTCTCAATCAGTGAAAAATCCTACTCCCTACAAATTCCTTGGAGAATATAATGTCACTTAACCATCCTCCATTTAAAACAGTCATTGGTGAAAGAGCATTCTCACAAACAGGCTCAGGTCTGAGAAACAAACTACCAGCTGAAAACAGACACTGAGATACTTTTACCAAGTTTAAGAAGTTCCTTTCTCAGTCCCACTTCAAAGAAGTTGCTTGTATATGCTTTAAGGATCATAGATTAGCTTGTTAAAAGGCCTACAAGTCTAATCCTGTTTAGTGTTTGCCAAATGTTTCCTCTGCCATTTAACTCACCTCACTCCTTTTATCTTTTTAGTCTTATTTCCATTAGAGTATTTTTTTCTCCAAGGAAATTCAATTTTAAACCTTTATACATCTATTTCATGTAGCCAAACTGGATTGCAAGCCATGCAAACTGAGTAAACATAACATAAACCTATTTTATTAGAAATATATAAGAACTGTATAACATTCTACTTTATAAAAACTTTTTGTGAACTTTCTAACATTTTGAAACTCTGCATAACTAATAATTGGGTTGGATTTAACATAATGGTTAAGGTGTTTGCCGTGTAAACACAACATCAGAATTTTATTCTCAAATGGGATAACTAGCTAGGCTTAAAATGACCCACAAGGGTATCTAGCTTAGTGCTGAACTATGAACCTGTTATTAAAGAGCATAATTTAATCTTACTTGCACTTTTTCTTAACTCTGAGCCTGACATATGGCTAAAAATGGACCAGTACCACCAATCTGGTTAACAAATATAGTAAGTAAATGAATATTTTAGTAACCTTTGCTGAAGGTCATATGATGAACATCCTTTGAAAATGAATGGTTGAAGGGGAGAGGAATGACAGGGATACTTCCTTCAACATGGTAGGTAGGTATGTATGCATTGAAAATGCAAAGTGCGTGGAGAAATTCTATGAAAAACTAAAGTGACTCAACATAAAACTATGCTGCCTTGTTAAAATGTGCATTCATTAGTCTGTTTTGTTATTTAATGTGTTAGACTGAGCACAAGAGATCATTATTAGCTATAACCTTGTCACTGAACTTTATTTGGGATCTCTATTCTAACTTCTTTGGATTTTCTATTAACTGATGATTACTACTCCAAAAATAGGGTGATGACATGTTAATTGAAACATTTTATAAGTACTTGAAAGTAAAATACAAAAAGTATACTAGCTGACAGATTTGTATGGGTGATCTAAATCCACTCATTTGTGCTTTTGTGTGCAGAGCATAAAAGATAAATAACTAAAATCCACGATTTACTCACCAAAAAACGTAACCACTGGCTTCTAAAAACTATATATCTTGATAAGACCTTTGATGTGGATATAGTGATTTCAATATATTACAGAAATTATAGAAAGTGAAAGATGGATTGCTACAAGTATTATGAAAACATAGCCATGTGTGAAAGGGTTATGTGAATACCAATGGAATGCAGGGGCACAGAACAAGAAATGCATTATTTTATTAGACAAACCATCGCTTCCCATACAGTTTTGTTGTTTACAAGAAGAAAAGGGCAATGCTCTGGTAGATGCGGTAAAATGGCAGCCTTATGAAAACAA
Organism: Protopterus annectens; assembly: GCF_019279795.1. NCBI lineage: Eukaryota > Metazoa > Chordata > Ceratodontiformes > Protopteridae > Protopterus > Protopterus annectens. Next base: position 936,133,165 of record NC_056739.1, on the reverse strand, counting down.
TAAAGGGTTGGGGAATACCTTTCCTGGAGTGGAGTAAGAGGAAAGATCTTCGGCACTGGTACAGCAGTGAAAGAAGTGAAAACGAAGGTATAAATTAGGCAGAATAGATGATCACAGGACAGGAAATCAAGATGCAATAAGCTGCAGCCATGGAAATGAGAACGAGAGAGTGACTTGAAGAATTAGGCTTATTTGATAGGATAATGATTACCTAAAAACAGTGCAAGAAAGAATGATCACTTTTAAGATATACATTTAAAGATGGTGATAAACAGTAGGAAAAATATACCACACAAGGTGAAGTAGCTCATGCATATGTCTTAACAGCAGTATTTTGATACACAGCATACACTTTAAATTTTTATTTAAGAATATTTGCATGTTCATCTAGTCAAATCCTGTATAGGCTGCAAAGCTGGATAAAAAATAATAGGATTACAAGAATTACACGACAAGTCAATTAAGAGACCAAGATGCATCTCCTAATTCTAGTATGGCAAAATGTCAGGTCAGCAATGAATTTGCAAACAGCCATCCTATCATGTAAATTCTAAAATGATGTGAGGGTAGATGCCTCTTCCATATGTAAAGGCAATTTGTTCCAGAGATGTGGTAACAGACAAGTAAAAATCTATCCCAGTGTTTTATTTTTGTGATTGCTGATAGTTTTGAGTTTTAGTTTGAGTTTTGGTGAAATTGTCTTATCCAGGTACACAAGTTCAAGTTGGTAGCATTTTTGAAGGCAAAGAATGCAAGACATAGGTCTATTCTTTGGAGCCTGTAAGAGATAGAGCATTGAAAGAGAGCTTCAAAATCTGTCTTGGTAACTAAGGGATTTTAAGCCTTTGACGCCTGTGCACTGGCCCAGTAATTAAGGAGCCTTAATCCCCCCCACTAGCACCAGTGAGGGGCATGCATATTGGGATGATATCAAGTACACACACACAGTAAAGTACAATTTCCCTTAAGAGTACACAGAGATCACAGACAGTCTGGGGCTGGTTTATCTCTTTCTCTCCAGATCTGCACTAAAACTCCCCATTGGCACAGCTATAGGGTTCAGATCTCAGCCAAGTGGTCAAGCCAAGAACTCCAGCACCCTCTCTGTCCAACCAGTGCTTTGTGTCCCTGCCCAAGTAGCTGACACGCACACACTTTGAGATTTAAATTATATACAAACACACAGACACTCCTGGAGAAGGATGGCATAGGTTCCGTAGCTATGCTGTCTTCTGCCCAGACTATACAGTAGTACCGACTGCCACCAACCACTACTATCAGCTACTATAAAGGCCCTTTTGTCCAATTCTACTGTGGAATGTTATTATTATCCAATTGTAAGTGTGACTGAGACTTGAAGGCTATTTAGGAGTGGCCTATCCAGTATCACCAAATATATGCAAGTATGCTAAGAGCTTAAATTATCTCTACACAAAACAGCCACAGCTAAAAGGTTTAAATATATTTTAATAATAAACAATAAAAACATAAGACAATATTTGTTAACTCAACACAATGACATTAGAGAGTTCAGAAATCACAGGAAATACTTTAAAACAACAATGTAGAATAGTCTCACATAAATATAGAAAACAGCTAGACTAATCTTACTATTTCTATCTCTCTCTAAGAGAAATCACTGTTTTAAATATCTTACAGAGCAAAGTAAAGTGCTGGTGAGTTGCTGTCAGCTTCAGAATAAAATACAAAATGCTATTCTTACTTTCTGAGATAACCCTTAAATTGATAATACACATTACTGTTGAGTCATTTCAGATTACATCATTTTTGTCATATCTGCTGAAGTTTCCCAGGCTCACAGAATGCAAAAAATTAACATTTCTTTTTTATCTGCACCTGCCAGGAAGCCACAGCAATAAAAGGCACTTTGCATGTGAAACCTAGTAATTATCTATGTCTTAAGACAATAGAAAGAATTTCTAGCTGCAAACATCCTGTCTCTGAGGTTGAGATCACACACAGTTGTAAATTCTTTGCTTATCAGCTTTCTTCCGGCAGGGTGCACTGTGGTTAAATTTTTGAAGCTCATCACATAACACATTTTTACATTTGTGAAACCAGCCTGTGGAGCATATTAATATTTACAATGGCATAGAATTATTTACAAATTCTATCTGGCTGGGCTGGCAGCCTCAGTTTCTCACATCCCCCCCCCTTGAGAACTCAGGCTAGTTTTTCAAGTGTCCCTTGAGAAACATTGCTTGAGAGGGTTGAGTCTATCTGGGTGTACCTTACCCCATTCACTGCCTTGAGATCCCATCTGCATTGGCGTTGCTATCCCCACTGAGGTACTGCACTGACATATCATATACTTGCATCATCTTAGCAACTTGACATTTTGCTGGCAGGCTTGATGTAACCATATTAGGGGATTGTGATCTGTAACTACAGTGAATTTCCTTCCATGCAGATAAGGCTAAGGTTTCTGCAGTGGTCACACTACGGCTAGACACTCCTTTTCTGCAGCTGCATAGCATTCCTCCCTGGGTTGGAACCTACAACTGAGATAAACCACTGGGTGCTCTTCTCCCTCTGATGAAATCTGGTTAAGTACAGGCCTTATCCCATGGTTCAAAGCATCTACCTGCACAACAAATACTTTGCTGTAATCTGGTCTGGCTAACAGAGGGGGTTCTCCCAAAGCTTCTTTAAGCTTCTGGAATGCCTGCTAACATGCTGTGGTCCACACTTCATTATCTGGCCTGTTTTTCCTTGTCAGGTCTGTGAGGGCAGCAGCTATGGTACTATAACTGGGGACAAACCTTCTGTAGTACTTTGCTGTCCCCTAAGAATGCCTTCACCTGCTTTTTCGTAACAGGTGCAGGCCATGCCTTAATGTCTTCCACTTTGGCAGGTTCTGGCCTGATCTTACCACTCCCCACTCTATGTCCCAGGTAGGAGACCTCTGCCATACCCAGCTGACATTTGCTGGGCTTAATGGTCAACCCTGCCCTCTGTAGTCTGCTCAGCACCTCCCTGACATGTTGAAGGTACTCTTGCCAGGAATGGCTGTAGATGGCAATATCATCTAGGTAACCAGGAACAAAACCTCCTGTTCCTGCTAGGATATGAGCTACCAGCCTCTGGAAAGTTGCTGGGGCATTTTCATCACAAAGGGCATCTTTGTAAAGTCATACAGGCCAAACGGAGTCACAAAGGCTGACCTCTCTCTAGCAATGGGAGTCAAGGGCACCTGTCAATAACCCTTAGTAAGATCAATGGTGGTAAGATACTTAGTCCCACCCAGCTGCTCTAGGGCTTCATCTGTCCTAGGCATAGGGTAAGCATCTGTCTCTGTGTGACTATTTAATTTCCTGTAGTCCACACAGAACCTAGTGCTGCCATCCTTCTTTGGCACCAACACCACTGGGGAGGCCCAGGGACTGTTGGACTCCTGAGTAACCCCTAGTTCCAACATTTTCTGCATCTCCTCCCTCAGAGTCTGTTTGACTCCCTTAGGCACCCTATAAGGGGCCTGTCTGATAGGCCTTTATGGTCCTGTATCCACCTGATGCTGCACCAGGTGAGTCCACCCTAGTTTCCCAGTGAACATGTCCTCAAACTCCTGTAACACTGCTTGGATTTCTCGAACCTGGATATGAGATAGCTGCTGGGACATTGCTACCCCTTCCACTGAAGTGTCAGTCTGAGCCTCACTGAGGAGATCAGTCACTAGATCTCCCTCAGACTCCTCCTGCAATCCACTGCAAATACTCAGCACAAGGGCCTCCTTATCATGGTAAGGTTTTATCATGTTAACATGGTACAATTTGTGCCCCTGCCTCCTGCCTAGCAGTTTCACCATGTAGTTAACATCACTTACCACTTTGTAGGGTCCCTCCCAAGCTGCTTGCAGCTTGTTGTGTTTGACAGGAATGAGAGCCATTACCTGCTGCCCTACAGCATATTCTGTAGTTCTAGCATTCCTGCCATACCAGACCTTTTTTTCTGCTGTTGGGCTTCTGCCAGGTTCTCCTGGGCCAAGCCCATGAGTTCCCTGAGGCTTGTCCTGAGGTTTAAGACATATGCCACAACAGACTCCTTGTGAGATTTACACTCATCTTCTGACTCATCACGAATTAAGTCTAGAGGCCATCTCACCTTATGCTCATATAGCAGATCAAAGGGTGAAAAATATGTGGAGTCCTGGGTAACCTCTCGGTAAGCAAAGAAAAGATGGGGTAAATATTTTTCCTACTCCCTCTTACACTGGTCTGCAAATGCTCACAGCATGGGCTTGAGTGTAGGGTTTAACCTCTCACCAAGAACATTAGTCTGGGGGATGGTAGGGAGTGGTCTTTAGGTGCTTCGCCCCACAGTACTTCCACAGATAAGCCAACAGGTCTGACATGAAATTGGCATTTCTGCCAGTCAATATTTCTTTTGGGAAACCTACCCTGTTGAAAATCTCTAGCAAAGCATTTGCCACCTTTTCTGTGTAAATTGAGGACAAAGCCACTGCCCCAGGGTATCTGGTAGCATAATATACTACTGCTAGGATATACTTTTTCCCTGTGAAACTTGGGGTTCTCAGAGGCCCCACAATATCCATAGCTACCTCTGAAATGTCTCCTCAATCACAGCAAAGGCATCAAAGGAGATTTCACCTTGTCTCCTGCCGTGTCTAGCTTTTGGCACTGCTCACAGGTCCTGCAGTGTCCTGTTACATCTCTAAAAATCCCAGGCCAATAAAAGTTATGCATAATATATCTCTTTGTACTTTTTATGACCATATGATCTGCAATGGGATTATCATGGGCTATGGTTAGAAGTGCTAGATGGTATGCTCTAGCTGCTGTATTCTCTCACCCTCTAGCCCTCGCTCAGGGGTCCAGTCTCTATTCAGTAACCCTTTGTCCCAGTATACAGATTCCCCTTTCCCTTGAGAATCAGGTGCCTCACTAGCTACCTGCCTCAGGCCTTGTAATGTAGGGTTTGAGAGCTGAGCCTGTCTCAACTGTCTCTTAGTAAACCTTCCCAGCTCCCCTTCCACAGGAAGTCTGGCATCCTCTAACAGCAGTGCCTCACTGCCAGCCTGGGTACTACTATTCACCTCTAACTTTGCAGTCACTTTGTCCAAGGGAACATCAGTACCCACAAGCAGATGTGGCTCACATTTAGTCTCACTGCTAAAGGGTAGCTCCCTCCCTGAAGTAACCACCTCACCAGTCCTTGCTGTAAGTGTGCGATCTGTCTGGGTCTCCCCCAGGCTACCAGACCCACAAGCTTGTCTCCAAGCCTGACTGTATGTAACTGCATAAACCCATGGTACTGAGTCATCAAAATCCTTCCCTATCAAGGCATCTGCAGGATGGCAGTTTGAAACCCCTGTTGTCTCAAGACAACCTACTATTGGCATTTTGTCATTCCCACTTTCTGGCTCTCTCCACCTTGCCTCCATGGACATCTATATGCCACATGGCCCCACTGGTTGCATTCAAAACATTTAACTGTAGGTCCTGGACATGTACCTTGAATAGTGGCTTCCCCTGCTACTGGTAGATTCTGTTGGGGCAGTCTGGGCTGCCCAACATGGGTACCCTTAGACCCATTGGCAGCACTGAGTGTCCCTTTCCTGTGCAGGGATGCTTTGCTTGCTATGTATAGGTCTCCCTTCTTCCACAACTCATCTGCAGTAGAGCATTCTCTAGCAGCTAACCAGACCCTCATGTCCTCAGGCAAAGTGCTAAGGGCTTGTGCTCTCACCAAAAGGTCTGTCAGCTCTTCAAAAGTGGTGACCTGACATCCACTCACCCATCTATGAAAATAAGTGCTTAGTTCAGCAACATATTTACACACACTTTCATCTGCCTTGCGTCTATGCTCAGAAAACATTTCCTATAAGCTTCAGGTGTTAGCTGAAAGAATTCTAGCAAACAATTCTTTACAGCATTATAACTTAAGAAATTATTGTCAGACAGTTTGGACAAAACAGTTACAGCTTTACCATTTAGTAAGGGGGTCAGGGAACCATACCCAAAGCCTTTGGTCCACATCATACTGTTTACATATCCTCTCAAACATGTGAATGAAACTATCAAAATTACCTCCCTCTGTAAATTGTGAAAGAAATTTACTGATCTTTTGTGCTTCTGAAGTCCGGTTACTCCCTTCCCCATTACCTCCATGACTCTGGCAAAGAGCCAGCATCTCCTTTTCATGTTGCCTCTGCCTCTCCTTCTCTTCAGCTTCCAGGCATAGCAGTTTCTCATTTTCCTCACTCTCTAGATGGCTCAGTCTCTCTGCTGCTTCTATTTCCAAATGCTTCACCTCCAACTCAAGTCTCTTTAGCTTCAGATGGATTTTTAAGTCCTCTGTAGAAAGATTGGGCTGTCCATTCTCTGAGTGCTGTACATCTCCACAGCAACCTGATTGTCTTCATGGTTGCTATTGTCAGATGCAGCTGTGACCAAAGCTGCAATCATGTCTGCCTTAGTCAGGTTTCCATGCACCAGTCCTTTAGCCTGGCACATCTCAGCCAACTGGCTCCTTGTCAGCTTGCCATACTCATCTGCTGCATACCTCTCAACTGTACAGATTTTTGCAGAATGTCCAGATTTTTGCCTCATATTTTTGGTTCGTTTTTCATAAAATTGTGGTTTTCTGGCAAATTAATGTCAAATCCTTAAAGACTGAAGTTAGAAAATAATGACAGACATCTGAGTTTCAGACTTCATATCCTTCAAAAAATTCATGCTAATACAAAACCTGTTATTCTATTAACTTGCTAAGTTTGTAAGAGCAATATTTAAAAATTGCCCCTATTTTTTTAACCTTTGTCCCACATTTATTTACAGCTTTGTCCAGATTTCTTGCTCTAAGAGGTTGAGAGGTATGCTCTGCTGACATGCTTGCCTGATCTCCCTGACTAACTAAGCTAACAAAGAAATAAAACAATTGTGATTTGAACTCTGAATGTTCACTGCATGGCTGATTTAAAGTACAAAAACACCTTCAGTGATCACAGTACACAAGCTACAGGAATTCACTATCCACACCACTACAAGCCAATTAGTATGTAATGTGGCTAACTCACCACTATCAAACTATTAATATTTGATGTGGATATCCCACTACTGCCAAACGATTAATATGTGACACCCATGCACTGGCCGAGTAATCAAGGAGCCTCAATCCTCACCACTAGCACCAGTGAGGGGCATGCACATTGGGAGGATAACAAGTACACACACAGTAAAGTACAATTTCCATTAAGAGCACACAGAGATCACAGTCAGTCCGGGGCTGCTTTCTCCCTTTCTCTCCAGATCCCCCAGTAAAACTCCCCACTGGCAGAGCTATAGAGTTCAGATCTCAGCTGAGTGGTGAAGCCAAGACCTCCAGCATCCTCTCTGTCCAACCAGTGCTTCGTATCCCTGCCTAAGTAGCTGACACACACACACACACTTTGAGATTTGAGTTACTTACAAACACACAGACACTCCTGGGGAAGGCTGGCAGGTTCACTATCTATGCCCTCTTCTGCCAGACTATACGGTAGTACCTACTGCCACCAACCACTACTATCAGCTATTATAAAGGCCCTTACCAAAGGGTGTCCAATTCTACTGTGCAATGTTATTATTTTCCAATTGGTATGTGTGACTGAGACTTGAAGGCTATTTAGGAGTGGCCTATACAGTATCACCAAAACACATGCAAGTACCCAAAGAGCTTAAATTATCTCTATACCAAACAGTCACAGTTAAAAGGTTTTAATATATTTAATAATAATAAAAGCACAAGCAATACTTGTTAACTCAACACAATGACATTAGAGAGTTCAGAAATCACATGAAATACTTTAAAACAACATTGTAGGATAGTCTCACATAAATATAGAAAACAGATAGACTAATCTTATTATTTCTCTCTATCTCTAAGAGAAATCACTGTTCTAAATAACTTACTTACAGAGTAAAGCAAAGTGCCGGTGAGTTGTCAGCTTCAGAACAAAATACAAAATGCTATTCTTACTCTCTGAGTTAGCCCTTAAATTGATAATACACATTACTGCTGAGTCATTTCAGATTATATCATTCTTGTCACCTCTGCTGAAGTTTCCCAGGCTCACAGAACTCAAAATTTTAACATTTCTTTTTGATTTGCACCTGCCAGGAAGCCACAGCAATAAAATACACTTTGCATGTGAAACTTAGTAATTATCTATGTCTTAAGACAATAGAAAGAATTTCTATCTGCATACATCCTATCTCCAAGCTTGAGATCACACACATTCATAAACTCTTTACTTATCAGCTTTCTTCCAGAAGGGTACACTGTGGTTAAATTTTTGAAGCTTAGCACATAACATAGTTTTCTTACATTTGTGAAACCAGCCTGTGGATCATATTAATGTTTACAATGGCATAGAATTATTTACAAAATTCTATCTGGCTGGGCTGGCAGCGCCTCAGTTTTTCACAAGGCCAATAATATTTTAGTTGAGAGATATTTGGGCCTTTCATTTCTAGCTGCTCAGGATATCTGTGTAAGTAGATGCCAAAACTGGAACCATACTTTATTAATTTGTCTAATTAGGCCTGAGTAGCAAGGGATGATAGCTTCTTCTGACCAAGATTGGATTCCTTCTAGAAATTATTTGGCCTAGGTAGAAGTATTTTTGACTGCTCTTGCTACCTGATGCTCAGAGAAGAGGTAGTAACTGAAACAAGGTGTAAGGGTCCTTGAGTACTCCATCCATTTGTTGTGGGGTAGTGGTTATACTGCAAATTATAAATGAGAGGTTTGCACAGACCTCAACACTACAGCACTTTTTTTCCATTCAATTCAAGTCTTTTTTATGTATAGTCCTCTTTTGTAAGGATTAGTTCTTGCTGTAGTGATTTTTTTTTACTTGGGGAAGAGTAAATGATAAAACACAGCTTATAGACATCTGTTTGGTTAGCCATATGCCTGAATTTGCAATACGGAAATCAGAAAATGAATGAAGGGGTCCATCACTATGCAATGGGGTACTCTGACAGTTGCTTTATTATATTCTGAAGTACCTTCTGCTACCTTAACAATATGGGCAGTAATGTGTGACCCATTTAATCATGTAAGGGTCTTTCTTGTGATCTTTTCACTTATTTGCAATGCCTGCATATGGTATAGTGTCAATGGCCTAGGCCACAACCAGATGTACTATATGGACTGAAGGACCCTTATCCTCTGCCCTTTTTTAAGAAATGTATCAAATTATGAAGACATGACCTACCATTGATAAAACCAAACTGTTGTGGGTCTAGTTGTATGAGGTTTTGAATGTCCTAGTTTAAGAAGTGAAGAGGTAATAGTCCATGGCCTTGGAAAGCAGGCTACTTAGCCTGAAGCATCAATTGTTCCCAGGGTCTCTTGTAGGACCCTTTTGTGAAGGAACATTAAAGCAGCTGTTTTCCATACTTCAGGGACATGCCCTTTACCTAGGCTTAACTGAAACAAGGGGAGAATGGGGTTCAGCAAAGGCTTGTTTGACATTACTCATTGGGTAAAGAGGTAAACTGCCTGGGCCCAAGGAAGAGCTGGTGATGCAATCATAACCTGTTCCCTGATAATCATAATGTGTGTGTGTAGAATTTCATTGAATGCAGCAAAGTTAGCATTATAGCTGTCTACAAATCCTTTTCTAATTACATTAAAAGATTGTGGAAGTAACACCAATCTTCTGAATTAATCCTAATGGCATTACCAATTAAGATATAACTAACTTACTTGCAGTTTGTTATCCTTGACTTGCAGTGATAGTTTTAATTCATGTTTAGTCTTGATCTTACTGATGATCATTTTAAGTTCCTTGCTGACCTTCTTTGTCTTGTTTATGGGGTATTTAATGTAGATAACTTTAGATTTGCTATAGGACTTTATAATTTTTAGAGCATATTTGTAGTCATAGACCACCGTGGTGGATTATTTTTTTTAATTTCCATAATATTTCATAATACAATGGATTTATATAGCTATACACTTATATAGGTTGGAGTAGAACTCATTTGAATAAGCAACAGTTGAAAGAAGGGCCAGCAAACATACATTTTTCATCATCCCCATGGTTAAATGAAGAGCTGAACGCTAGGAATATTTTATGGCCTAAATCAGAACCGTAGGATTAATTTGTACTTTTACTTTAGATTTAAATTATTTTTAAATAATGCCATAATCTTTATGTCAACAAAACCTAACATTTAACAGATCTAATCAGAATGACCAGTTAGAACTGCATGTATGTATTTGTTTGAATAACTATTTTGATAACCTTGCTAGTCCTACTGGTCAATCCCTTTTTTAGACAGGAATTCAGAGAAAACTTCCATATCAACATGAAATCACTGCATCCAGACAAAAAAAAAATGCTTATTTGCCAAAAGTTACTCAGACCTGTTTTTGATTTTTTTTTGTTGGAAGTATTAATAAACATTTTGCACAGATACATAAAGTTGTTAGAACTTCACTCTGCCATACTTGTAAACATAAACAGAAAATTTAGTGGAACGAAGCATCTAAGCAAGCGATAATGCCCAACAGGCTGTGTGTTCTTAGTATTATATTACAAAAGGTATGAATGGACTTCTAGAGCTATACACTTATATAGGTTGGAGTAGGCCTCATTTGCATAAGCAGCAGTTGAAAGAAGTGCCAGCAAACATAATTTAACTGTTGCTGCTTTTTTTCTGGATAATTTTGCTTTGTAACTGTAGTTCTTCCTCCTTAAAATAGAGGGTTTATCAGTTTCAGTCACCTAATCAACTCCAGGAAGGTTAACTAAATGTGTTATCTTCAATCATTATTCAATGAAACACCACACCAGTGCTGAGAGGGTGTCAAGTTTCATATTTCCTTCAAGGTACAGTAATCTTATCAGTGATGTAATAGGTAAAGTATACAGAATGCAGATCTCCCTGTATGGTGATAAGGGGATGTGTTTTGTCCTAACAGATTTTTTTTAACTGATTAAGTGTATTACCTAATCTTTGCTTTTTATCAGGAGCTTACATTCAGTTTAGGTTTACTCGATGGCATACTCCTTACAATACTTGAACATGAAAAACAGAAGCATAGAGTTAATAAATAATGTCACATGTTACTACAGTTGCAGAATATGGATTCTTTATAAAACACATGGATTTGCAAACATGGCTATACTACCTGCCTTCTCACTGAATTGTATCTGCTTTTAAGTATCTCAAATGGAAAATTTGTTTCACTGTTTTTTCCCATGCTTCGCAACTCTTCAGTAAAAGTCTGAGAGCTATACAAATACTTTTTTTAAACTGTTGAAGGGTCAGAATTTAATGAAAATAGCTCATTCAAATTTAATCTCCATGACTTGTAATCCTTTATAAAAAGTGTTGTCATTGTTTTGGGAGCTACAAATACTGTTGCACTGTTGGGAAATTTTATGAATTAACTTATTTATTTCCTAAACAGAACAGAAAAGAAGTACAGATTAATATGGATTGCTAAATAAATTGTCACAAAACATAAAGCTGCCCTGTCCTTTATTAATGACATGCCTGTGCCATGTTTTTGAGTATTTGCTGAAAAGATACAGGAATTACAGCTGAAGATATATCTGAAATGGTGACTGGTAACAGCAGCAATTTTGCCAGATAGTGTATTAACAGACAACAAACCTAAACTAAGAAACAAATGAAAGGAAGTGACTGGAAGGCCCATAGACCTTATTCAATGTTTGCCTTGATAGAAGACATTATATATTTGGAACTTCAAAAACAAAATCATACCAAAAAAAAATAAAATAAAGTTCATGGTGTAGCCTATAACAAATGAAACTATGAGGCAGATAAAAAAAGATTTCCCATCATAGTTTCATAGTTTCATAGTTTCATAGTATAGTACCAGGCTATCTGCCCTGGGGCATTTGTAAGCCTAGCCATAGTGATGTGGCTTTTGCCACCCCATGAAATGGTACAAAAATGTACAGAATAAATCTAGAATACTGTGCCTCTGTCTAGTAGTGACACAATGAAGGTCCCCTTATATAATAGAATTAGTTTACTGTGCCCCTGTCTAGCAGTGACACAGATGTGACCCCTGGGGTAAACTTACGATCTCCCATCCACTCATCAAGATTTCTCTTGAAGAGAGTCAGTGAGGGGCTCTGCCTAATATGAACTGGGATCCTGTTCCAAAGCATGGGAAGCCTCTGGGTTATGAATCTATCCCCCCAGCATGTCCCATTCATACTTGTGCCGAGGTTTAAGTCTTTAGCGCTCGTGGTCCTGATGGATTTGGATTTTTTGAGGTGGAGCATGTCCATCAGATCCTGATTGGACATGGCCTTGTACGTCAGGCAGAGATCACCTCTGAGCAGGTGGTATGCTACTGAATAGAGCTGAAGTTTCTTTAGTCTGGCAGAATAAGACATATGTTGGAGACCCTTGATCCTTTTGGTGAGGTACTTTTGTGGTCTCTCCAGCTGTTGCAAATGCCGGGTGAGGTACATACCAAATGGGGCATTGTACTCAATCATGGGTCTGATGAGGGAGGAATATAGGGGTACAATGACATCCTTGGATCTGGATGTGAATCCCTTCATGATGAGGTGTGCAAGGTAGAATGTTTTTCTAACCACTTTGGCAACATGGGTGTCAAATGAGAAGTCGCTGTCTACTTGGGTCCCTAGGTCTCTGATTACTTTTTCCGTACTCAGTGGGTTGCTGTCTATGTGATAATTTGTGGGTACTTTGCTTTTTCCAAAAGGGATGACTATACATTTTTTGGCATTTAGTTTAAGGCCGTGACTACGGCACCAGTTGTCCGCTTCAGTGAGGCCTTTTGTAGGATGAGTGTGTCTGCTGGTGTATCGACTATGGCGCCTAGTTTGCAGTCATCTGCGAACTTTGTCAGCCACAGCCCTCCCATGTTTGCTTTAACATCTGAGAAATAAATGCCGAACAAGAGGGGTCCCAGGACAGATCCCTGTGGGACACCACTTGTGACTGGCTTTGAGTCTGACATTGCTCCAGCAATTTTAACTTTATGGGTTCTGTCCTTTAGCCAGTTTGCAACCCATCTAGTGACATAAGGGTTTACTTTTAAGCTGTTTAGCTTATCTATGATGCCTGAGTGGGGTATTGTGTCAAAGGCCTTAGCCAAGTCCAGGTATGCTGTATGGACTGCTTTGCCCTCATCAATGGCTCTAGTGACTGTTTCAAAAGTCAACCAGGTTTAAAAGGCAGGATCTGCCCTTTACAAAGCCGAACTGGGTGGGGTCAAGTGTCTGTAGGTCCCCTATGTCTCTGTTTATGAGTTCCATAATGATTCTTTCCATAGCTTTGCAGACCAGGCTAGTTAAGCTTATGGGGCGGTAGTTTCCAGGGTCTGTAGAGGCACCCCCCTTGTGGAGTGGGACCACTGTTGCTGTACACCAGTGTTCAGGTACATATCCCGAAGTAAGGCTAAGGTTAAATAGCATTTTTATGGGTGGGTTTAGCTCCTCTTGGAGTTCACGTAACACGCACCCCGGGATACCGTCAGGTCCCATTGACGCTGTGTTTTTTGCTTTGTTTAGGGCGGTTCTCACTTGGACATCTGAGATGACAGGGAGATTACATTCAGCTGGGATAAGTATTTCTTCTTTTGGGGTGAAGGAGGGAGAAATTTGCACTGAACCTGTCAGCCAGAATGTTAGCAATATCTGTGGGTTCAGTGTATTTTTTGTTGTTGTGAACCAACTCTGAGCATATCTGAGGGTTTCCAGGTTTCTAACATAGCTGAAGAAGGCTTTGTGGTTATCTTTAGTGTCCTTAGCGATTTTTCTCTCAAAGTTTGCCTTGGATGTTTTTATGAGAGAACGTAGTTTTCTGCTAATGTTGATCAGAGATGTCTTCCCTTCATGGGATTTCACTCTGACGTGCAGTAGCTTCCTTCTTTTATTATACAATTTGTTTATGGCTGAGGTCCACTAGACATGACGCTTACATTTGGTGAAGAGGGACTTGGATTTGTTTGGGATTGCATGATCCATGCATTCTTGGAGATGTCCATAGAAAGCATTTGTGAAGGATTCGGCATTGTGGGATGTGGTATCCACTGGCACAGTGGGCTTAAAGGATACCATCTCAGTCTTAAGAAGAGTGAAGTCTGCTTTTGAGAAGTTTTTCACTGTGGTCTTTTGTGCTGGGGGTGGAGGTGGGATATGTATATCCAGGGTGATTAGTTTGTGGTCAGATCTCACTAGTGAGGGGTATACTTCCGGTGTGGAGCATTTTGTCCCCATGTTTGTGATGATCAGGTCTAGTATATTATCTCCCCTAGTGGGAGAGGTGACTAGTTGTTCCAGTGCATTTGAATTTATGAATTCAAGGAAGGAATCAGGGTTATGAAACCTGATAAGGGTGGGGGGGTAGTGATAATGGACACCATGGAATACGAAGGCAAGATGAATGAAATATTAAGGAATGAAAATAAATATAAAGTTGTTTCTATGAATGAGATCAATCTAGCTTATAAGAAAATTGATATGATGTTAGATGACATGACAATAGAAAACATTATTGATGTAAAGATGTCATCATTCTTGAAAATGGAGAAGCCCAAGATTCCAGTTATTTTCGGGATACCGAAAATACACAAGGATGATGTAAATCCACCCTTTAGGCCTATTGTATCAGCAGAAGGCTCAAAAACAACACCATTGGTCAGATTTGTAGATGTAAAAGCCAAACATATTTGGTTAAATAAAAAAACTATACTTAGGTATTCTTGGGACCTTCTAAGAGGATTAGTTCCAGAATTATTTGACAAGGATTTAATTTTAGTGACCATCGATGTAGTGGACTTGTTTGGTTCTATACCTTACAACGAAGGTATTATGATGTTTGAGGAAGAAATTTTTGGTGACAACACCTTAACACACGAAGACAAAATAGCATGCACAGGCTTAATGGAAATAATATTAAGGAACAACTTTTTGATACATAATGGAGAATTTTTCCAACAAATCCAGGGTGTTGCGATGGGGGCAGCCTGTGCACCTACATTCGCTAACCTAGTTCTTGCGAACTGGGAAGAAAGATATATATTTCAATCAGAGTACATCAAACATTGTAAGATGTATAAGAGATTCCTAGATGACATCATAATATTTTGGAAAGGAACTTATGACAAACTGGAGGAATTCATTACTTATATAGGGGAAACTACTAATTTTCTCAGATTTACTTACACTACATCTTACAAGAACATAGCATACCTTGATGTGGAAATTATGAAAAAAGAAAATTCCTTTGAGACCAGAGTATATAGAAATGATACCTATGTAAACTCCTTCCTACATTATGACAGTGGGCATCTGAGTTATTGTAAGAAGAATTTGGTCAAAGGACAATTAGTTAGAGGTTCAAGGATGTCAAGTTTGGAAGAAGACTTCATAATTGAATGTGACAGGTTAGAAAACATGTTCTTGGAAAGGGGTTACCCCAAAGAATTCATTACCAAAATAAAAGAGGAGGTTATGGCAGCAAGGGAAGGAAGATTTAGACCTATAAAACGGGAAAAAGAAGTTGAACAAAATACCACAAATCAAACCACTACTAGTACATCCAATTACCAACAAGCACTAGTATTGGAGTGCAATGCTTTAAACATGAAAGTGAAAGAAGCATTTCAAAGGGAATGGGAAAAATTTAAAACATTAACAGATTTAAAGGGACTCCCTGAAATGACACCCAGAGTGGTGTTCAAGAACTCAGGTTGTATAAAACATATTTTAGAGACTGGGAACAATAGGAAATGTAGAATAGGGGACAGAGCAAACTCAGTTAAGGTGGGCACATATAAATGCGGCAACTGCAGACAATGTGAATTTATCATAAATCAAGAAAAATTATTTTTAGAAAGTAGACATCTTTGGTTAAGCAGTAAGGGTTACTTTAACTGTGAGTCCAGAGGACTGGTATATCTGGCTATTTGCATAAAATGCACATCATATTATGTCGGAAAAATAGAAAGAACTCTGAGAAAACGGATATATGAGCATATGTACGACATAAAAAAATGTAAAGATACAAATGCACTGTACAGACATTCCCAGGTCTGTGAAGAATATAAGTACAGATTTTTTGTACTAGACCAAATCAAAAAGGAGATGAGAGGTGGTCCGTGGGAAGAAAGTATAGGTTATAGGGAGTTGTGGTGGCAGTTAGCACTGGAAGCAAACAAAATCCCAGGACTAAACAAAAATATCTCCATCCAACCATTACTAAAATTAAAAGCAAACAGGATTTAGAAAAATGGTTCCTTCTCTAAAGGCCAGTAGAGGGAAGTATACACCTACATACACTTAAAATAGGGAATTTTAATGAACTGATCATTTTATATGGTATTATAATACAATTTGATTTTAACATAGGAAATTATTTTGAACACAACAAATTTAACATGTTTTAGAAGAATTTTACCATATTTATAAATAAAAATGAACTATCTGTTTTTAAAGAAGGATGTTTACATTTTTATGGTTTTGGTTTGTATAATTGGATGAATTTAATGATTGGTTAGGGTACTGAGGACAACAGGTATATAATAGGGCAGAATATGTTAATGAAATTGTATCTGATGAAGTCCGTGGAGGACGAAAACGCATGGATTGTTAACAACGTTCATTCATTTTTATCTTGTTATCTTGGTGGTGAATAAAATCTTTGAACAGTTGGGCTACTTCTCCTTTTGGCACACTTCTTATTTTATTGGTCAAGTCCAGGTATGCTGTATGGACTGCTTTGCCCTCATCAATGGCTCTAGTGACTGTTTCAAAAAAGTCAACCAGGTTTAAAAGGCAGGATCTGCCCTTTACAAAGCCGAACTGGGTGGGGTCAAGTGTCTGTAGGTCCCCTATGTCTCTGTTTATGAGTTCCATAATGATTCTTTCCATAGCTTTGCAGACCAGGCTAGTTAAGCTTATGGGGCGGTAGTTTCCAGGGTCTGTAGAGGCACCCCCCTTGTGGAGTGGGACCACTGTTGCTGTACACCAGTGTTCAGGTACATATCCCAAGTAAGGCTAAGGTTAAATAGCATTTTATGGGTGGGTTTAGCTCCTCTTGGAGTTCACGTAACACGCACCCGGGATACCGTCAGGTCCCATTGACGCTGTGTTTTTGCTTTGTTTAGGTGGTTCTCACTTGGACATCTGAGATGACAGGGAGATTACATTCAGCTGGGATAAGTATTTCTTCTTTTGGGGTGAAGGAGGGAGAAATTTGCACTGAACCTGTCAGCCAGAATGTTAGCAATATCTGTGGGTTCAGTGTATTTTTGTTGTTGTGAACCAACTCTGAGCATATCTGAGGGTTTCCCAGGTTTCTAACATAGCTGAAGAAGGCTTTGTGGTTATCTTTAGTGTCCTTAGCGATTTTTCTCTCAAAGTTTGCCTTGGATGTTTTTATGAGAGAACGTAGTTTTCTGCTAATGTTGATCAGAGATGTCTTCCCTTCATGGGATTTCGCTCTGACGTGCAGTAGCTTCCTTCTTTTATTATACAATTTGTTTATGGCTGAGGTCCACCAGACATGACGCTTACATTTGGTGGAGAGGGACTTGGATTTGTTTGGGATTGCATGATCCATGCATTCTTGGAGATGTCCATAGAAAGCATTTGTGAAGGATTCGGCATTGTGGGATGTGGTATCCACTGGCACAGTGGGCTTAAAGGATACCATCTCAGTCTTAAGAAGAGTGAAGTCTGCTTTTGAGAAGTTTTTCACTGTGGTCTTTTGTGCTGGGGGTGGAGGTGGGATATGTATATCCAGGGTGATTAGTTTGTGGTCAGATCTCACTAGTGAGGGGTATACTTCCGGTGTGGAGCATTTTGTCCCCATGTTTGTGATGATCAGGTCTAGTATATTATCTCCCCTAGTGGGAGAGGTGACTAGTTGTTCCAGTGCATTTGAATTTATGAATCCCAGGAAACTTTGGGCTAGGGTATTAGGGCTAGAATAATGTACCCAATCTATGTTTGGGTAGTTGAAGTCTCCCAGTATGATGGTATTTTGTGATACATTCATATCCTCCAATGTATTCAGGAAGGCTGAGTGGGGTTCTTGAGATTGGGAGGGTGGTCTGTAACATGCTACCAGTTGTATAGCAGTTTTGCCTATGGTTAGTTGCACCTGCATGGTCTCTGATGCTTCATGTGTTGCTACTAACCTGGAGGTGTGGGTGTCCTTTATGAATATGGACACTCCCCCTCCCTTTGTGGTTCGGCCCGGGTTTTGGGGCCGAAAAGCATGATACAAGGTATAGCCTGGTAGCACTGGGGTGCTCTCAGGAGCCTTGAACCAGGTCTCAGTTACTGCACAGACGTCGATGTTCTCCATGCTGAGGAGTGCATCAAGTGCCTGCATCTTGAGATTTAGACTTCTGGCGTTGAGCAGCATTACCCTTAGTTTTTTCCATTATTGTTTTCTAAGGAGGTGGGTTTGTCTTTTGAGCCTTGCCTAAAAAAGGCACTATGGGGGTGGCAAGAGCCTTAGCCAATATCCGGAAGCCCAGTGGTGACAGGTGTAAGCCATCCCTTGCGAAGCAGCGTGGCTTGTCCAACATATCATCCCAGGCAGACAGACATTGGATCCCCTTAGAATGACACCGGTACTTGAGCCAATTGTTAAAGCTGATCATCTTGTCTTTGTATTGTGGTATCATTCTTGGTGAGGGCAAGATGCTGCTCAGGGTCAGGGTCATACCAGCCTGGGCTACATAATCGGAGAGCTCCTCTATGTCTCTTTTCATGTAGTCCAGGGAGGTACATCTCAGGTCATTCACACCAGCATGGACAATGACGGAGTCATATTTTTACTTGCTTTGGAGTGACCTGAGTGCGTGTGTTATGTGGCGAATCCTAGCTCCCGATAGATAGCTCACAGTCACCTTCTCCTTGTTCAGCCTGGTCAGTGGGACATCAGTGTGTCTGACTATGGAGTCACCTATTACTAGTGTATCAGGCAAGGTGTTTGGCCTTAAGGGCTGCGATTGGTCGACACACTGATTTATTGAAGTATGTGTTGCATGTGTTTTGTTTTGAGGTGGTGGATTTTTGGATGTCTGCTTTGGGAGCCTCTGTTGTTTTGGTAAGTTTTTTTATTACAGCCTCCGAGTATGCCTTTGTGTTTTTATGTGTTTGGTTTGCAGTTGTGGTAGGTCTATGTGGGACTGGGATTGTTGTGTGTGTGGTTGCCATCTCCTCCTGTCTGGTCATGCCAGCCCTGAGTTGAGAGAGTTCAGCCTCCAGTTTGGCTATATAGTTGCATCTCTCACATGTATTTGTGTTTGTTGGGAGGAGGAGAGGGTTGTCTGTGTACATGAGACAATTGTAGCATTGTCTCAAGATACCCAGATTGACCAGCTGAACTGGAGACGCCAGTAATCTACCACTCGACATGCTAGAAAAGTATAAGGGAGTGGTATACCTTTAAGGGAAGTGGATATTCACAGGGGTGGTAAGTAGATGTAGTGCTTTACTTAGTACGAGAGTGCTTACTTAGCAGAGAAGTATTGAGAACAAGTGCTAGGCTTATAATACAGTGAGTAGTCTGGTTATACTAAGAGTAGAGCTTCCTTAAGGGAAAATTTGAAGAGCAGACTTGGCGGAGCCAGAAAAAGTTTACCCTTGTTTAACCAGCGCTGCGCTATGCGCACGAATGTGCAAAGCCGTGCAAATGCGGATTTTAAACAGTGAACTACAAAAGAGCTAGAAATGGTCCCAAACAACCAATTACTACAGCTTCTTGTGCTGAGGTCACTTCCCCCAAGGACAGGTAGGCTGCTCAAGGCTGCCCACTCCCACTGGTGAGCAAAGAAACTTCCTTCTATCCAAGTAAGGTAATGGACAACACAGGAACTACACCACAGCCCAGAATACAGCAATGCCTGTAAACTGGTATAAACTAGTCGAGGAAGGCGGGAAAACAAGGATTATTCTTTTGCTTTTTTGTTTTTTTGGTAGAAACACACAAAAAATGCAGAAACAGTGATAAATTAGTTACACAGGCTAGCACACTTTAGTGGGCAGCCTCCACAGTTAAATTAAACAAACAAACAAGCAAACTTTCAATCAAATTAGACTAAAATGTAACTTTAAGTGCAGATTTTAAAATAATGCAGCAATCAGTTAAAAAACAGTTCAGGCTAGTTCAAGGTAAGCTACAGAAGCTATTTCAAGTGAAAAAAAGCAAAGATACTTAAATCCAGAAGGTAGTCATTTTTCTGAGTTTCCTGCTGCTAGGACCACTCTGTAAACCCATGTGGAGCTTGTCTGAGCAGTATAGCCAGAAAAAAATGCCAAGAGGGGGATTTTAAACAGTGAACTACAAAAGAGCTAGAAATGGTCCCAAACAACCAATTACTACAGCTTCTTGTGCTGAGGTCACTTCCCCCAAGGACAGGTAGGCTGCTCAAGGCTCCCCACTCCCACTGGTGAGCAAAGAAACTTCCTTCTATCCAAGTAAGGTAATGGACAACACAGGAACTACACCACAGCCCAGAATACAGCAATGCCTGTAAACTGGTCTAAACTAGTCAAGGAAGGCGGGAAAACAAGGATTATTTTTTTTGTTTTTTTGGTAGAAACACACAGAAAATGCAGAAACAGTGATAAATTAGTTACACAGGCTATCACACTTTAGTGGGCAGCCTCCACAGTTAAATTAAACAAACAAACAAGCAAACTTTCGATCAAATTCGACTAAAATGTAACTTTAAGTACAGATTTTAAAATAATGCAGCAATCAGTTAAAAACAGTTCAGGCTAGTTCAAGGTAAGCTACAGAAGCTATTTCAAGTGAAAAAAAGCAAAGATACTTAAATCCAAAAGGTAGTCACTTTTCTGAGTTCCTTGCTGCTAGGACCACTCTGTAAACCCACGTGGAGCTTGTCAGAGCAGTATAGCCAGAAAAAACGCCCAGAGGTGGATTTTAAACAGTGAACTACAAAAGAGCTAGAAATGGTCCCAAACAACCAATTACTACAGCTTCTTGTGCTGAGGTCACTTCCCCCAAGGACAGGTAGGCTGCTCAAGGCTACCCACTCCCACTGGTGAGCAAAGAAACTTCCTTCTATCCAAGTAAGGTAATGGACAACACAGGAACTACACCACAGCCCAGAATACAGCAATGCCTTTAAACTGGTCTAAACTAGTCGAGGAAGGCGGGAAAACAAGGATTATTTTTTTGTTTTTTTGTTTTTTTTGGTAGAAACACACAGAAAATGCAGAAACAGTGATAAATTAGTTACACAGGCTAGCACACTTTAGTGGGCAGCCTCCACAGTTAAATTAAACAAACAAACAAGCAAACTTTCGATCAAATTCAACTAAAATGTAACTTTAAGTGCAGATTTTAAAATAATGCAGCAATCAGTTAAAAAACAGTTCAGGCTAGTTCAAGGTAAGCTACAGAAGCTATTTCAAGTGAAAAAAAGCAAAGATACTTAAATCCAGAAGGTAGTTGCTTTTCTGAGTTCTCTGCTGCTAGGACCACTCTGTAAACCCACGTGGAGCTTGTCTGAGCAGTACTGAACACACATAAACAAAAAGGGTTAATTTTTTTTTCTATTGACTGTATAAGGATAACACAGACAACAGTTTAATAGCATCTTAGATATGAGAAGATTGTAATTTCAGTTACATTTAGATGTAGGTCATTCTCATGGTCAAATGAAGAGCTCAACGCTAGGACTATTTTATGGTCTAAACCATAAAGAGACAGAACTGTAGGATTTATTTGTACTTTTACTTTAGTTTTAAATTATTTTTAAATAATGCCTTAATCTTTATGTCAACAAAACCTAACATTTAACAGATCTGATCGGATAAATTTTAATGGTTTTATGATCTGCTTATGTTAAATTAAGCAGCACTTTGTTTTTGTTTTGAGGAAGTTTCATTCTTTAGTGCTTAACTGTTTTCTGAAACTATTCATCTGCTAGAACATTTTATGAGAATTTCTGTTTTTTTCTTAAGATTCTGACACACTCGGTTTTGTACATAGTGTTTCATTTTTATTTTGAACTGTGAAATAACAGGCAAATAAATTAGCAGGTTATATATATAAATGGAGTCTAACTATTGGTGTGTATCTCTATATGAATGACCAGTTAGAAGTGTATGTATGTACTTGTTTGAATAACTGTTTTGATCACCTTGCTAGTCCTACTGGTCAAACCTCTTTTTAGACAGGAATTCAGAGAAAACCGCCAGATCAATATGAAATCACTGCATCCAGACAAAAAAAAAAATGCTTATTTCCCAAAAGTTACTCAGACATGTTTTTGAATTTTATTTTTTGTTGGAAGTATTAATAAACATTTTGCACAGATATATCAAGCTGTCAGAACTTCACTCTGCCATACTTGTAAACAGAAAGTTTAGTGGAACAAAGTATCTAAGTGAGCAATAATGCCCTCCAGGGTATCTGTTCTACACCTCTAGAAGCGCATTAATTACACATTAGCACACACCCGGGAAGTCATTATTGCACTTAGAGAATAGGCTTTCTGTAAAATCATTGTGTTTTACTTACTTATGTATTTTTTTAAGTTCTATTTTATTTTTTAATATATATTGGATGTAAAATAGTTATATACTGCAGTGGTGGTGCTGCGGTAGCGTTGTCGCCTCACAGTTAGATGTTGCCCGTTCGATTCTCAGTTAGAGCGTCTTCTGTGTGGTGACAGGCATGAATGGGTGTTCCTTCATTGAAGGTTGTGCGTTAGGCCCGGCAAGCCAGCATGTAAAACTCTACTGCCAATCATTAGCAGACCAGAGTTCCGCTGTGGCGACCCCTAACTGGGAAAATCCGAAAGACACAAACATTGGATGTAAAATAGTTCCTTCGCCTAAGGCTTCATACTTGATGTAGTATATGTTAATGGTGTTGGAGGAAGCATTTTTGCATCCAAAATATATTAAAAAAATAAAACAGTTGTTGTGTATTTCAGCTTTTCCCGGTTAGGGGTCGCCACAGCGGAACTCCGGTCCACTAATGATTGGCAGTAGAATTTTACGTGCCGAGTTGCCAGCTCTGATGCACAACCTTCAACGATGGTATGCCCATTCACGCATGTCTCCACACAGAAGACGCTTTAGCTGGGTACCTAAAAAAATACATATGTAAGTAAAACACAACAATTTTACAGATGGACTATTCTCTAAGGGCTGGCAGAGATCACTCTCTTTACTCTCTCTCACACGTGACATACATTTCACTGACATGCAAGCATACACACACACACACACACACACACACACACACACACACCTTTTTTTTTGTCTTGTTTTTTGTTTTTTACATTTTACGCTCACTAAACAGTAAAAACGCTGTTTAGTGAGTGTAAAGTAATGGTGGCCATTCATTTTCTCAGTCTGAGCTCCACAGAAGCTTGATATGCTGCCGTGATGCGGCAGACTCATTTTTTTACCGGGCATTGCTTGTACATTAATAATACTGATGTACAGTAAGCCCATTCTCTAACAAGTTTTAAAGCTATTAGTTCTGCACAGGGACTCTGTGGCAGCACTAAATGCTTTACCAGTTTAAAAAAAGGCTTTGAAAGCTGGTAAAATGCATTACATTCCTACACTTTCTTTTTTTCTCTGACTGGTAGAGCATGGAGCAGATAAAGCTCTATACTGTACAAAAAATATGATGGGATCACTGATCATAACCCTTTATTATGCTATGTTTACATGGATGTCAAATTTCACCTCTTAAAGTGAAATACTTGGCATCCACGACTCAAACATGTAATAAGCCTGTTATGATGGGAGAACTGATCATAATCTTCCTTATCTATACATTAACAGTTATGCATTAGGGCACCTGCACTGCCAGCCAGAGGCCCCCCTCCCAGTGGACTGAAAGACCAGGTAACACAACAAAATACAACTAACACCTTCCCCTATAATAGTAAAATGAATGCAGGTTTGCATTCTTGAAGCCCAAGGATCATATCTTCTTAGGAAATGTATGTAGATGAGCAAAACCATTTAAGTCTATAGCACTCATACACATATTGCCATGCATACTAGTAGTGCACTATAGAACACAAGGGCATAGTCAACAAACATACAAATCAAAATGCTAAAAATCTGAAAGTGTGTCTGAAAGGACAACTTGCTGCAGATGTACACTTCTAACTGGGATTGTGCATATGTGTATGCTTGGAAAAGGAACTAACATTACTCAGGATCTAGTCATATGTGAACACTATTGTCTTTAAATACCAAATGTTTAAAAAAAATAATTTCTTGGCTCTATATTATAAGAATGAGGTGTCACAACTTCGAACACCATATGGGCAACACCATATGAGTGAAGTTGTAAAACTTCGAAACAAAAATTAAAAATGCACAAATTAAAAACTTACCTGATCACTTTGTGCAGGGGGGAAAGCCCCCCTGCACCCCCCACACCCCCTGCTACTTAAATATATCAACTCCGAGATCACACTATGTTGAAATAAAGGGAAGAATTCCCTATGGCGATCACTGTTCACACTTGCGTGGTTTTCAATATTTGACCATTTGGTGTCGCCCATATGGTGTTCGAATATTGAAATCCTCGCTCTTATAATATAGACCCAATTTCTTGAGACACACTGTAGGCAATCCATATATCCAATACATTTTACAAACAGTTGAAAATAAAGATGCATTACCTAGTCATTCTGGAAAAGGAAGGTTATACTGTCTATTGCCTGACTTCCTCATATTTATTTTTCTCAGAAGCTACAGCAGGTAATTTAAGAGATAATTATAAAGAAATGATGTACAAATGAGGGAAGACCTGCTAATGTAGCTGGTGGCATGATATGTTTTGTTCTCAAGGGGTCAGCACTCTACAATGTATGGTATGTGTCACCTAACATGCTTACTTGCAGAACATCATGTTACCTAAAATAAAATTGCGCTTCTTTTTGTCTAAGATTCAACCACTGCACTACATAAAGAAATAGCTTGCATTTCCTTCATTAACCCCTGGAAATAACTTTCACGGGTACTCAAAAAAGTGGCTATACAGGGAAATATGTTTTTATTTTAAAAATATGTTTACCACCTCTGCTTGTGTTTACATTTGTATGTGGGTCACTAGAACATATAATGAGACTTCCCTGGTATGTAAAATGTGAGTCTGCTTTAGAGCCATAACAAAAGTCTGTAATTTCTATACATCCTCCAGGATAGACATCATTTATATGTACTGTGGAGAAATGACATAGACATACTGCAGACAGATGGCATGGTCATAGGTATACTACAGCTGCCAAGTCTGTCACTCACTACCCTACATTGTATTGCAGCCCTATCCTCAGGACTTATCATGCACATGAACAGAATCATATTTCTGATGTCCACTGCCTGGCTCTTAGGTTATATTACACAACATATGAAAATATATGAAAACAAAACTTAAAGATTTCATTACACCTCACACAGAGATGGTAATATCTTCCTAAATGCACCATGCTACAGTGTTATTGCTGTATTGCTAGAGGTTAAAGGTCCTATAAGCCTATAGCTGACATCTGAAATTGACATGACAGTCTTACCATCGTCTTAATATTGATATGGAAAAAACTGGTAATATGCATATCGACTAGGACAAATAAATGTATGTTGTTCAGAAAGTATAAATGGAAGACCTATCTTTACATAGTCAATGTTTTCCAAAAATAACTATGACAGCAACTATCACCTCCAGAAAATGTATAATGTAAGTGGGTGCTGTTGACTTATGTAGCAGTCAAGAATAAAACTGACAGTTTGAAGGAATTTAACAAAAAATTATATGATATAACTCCAACTAAAATGCAGGCCAAAATGGTCATATTGCTGAAGTTCTGTGTATTTCTAATAAGTAGAAAAGCAACTCCCCTATAGCACTTACAGAGCTGGTGGATATAGTACATATAGGTGATAGATCAAATGTATACTTTACTGTCCAGAGTAGTGTATTTAATCAAATTTAAAACAACAAAAATGTTGCATTAACCTCCCACCCAACAAAAAGCACAGTGGGAGTAGGAACACAGTGCATGTGTTTCAGACTGAATGCTAGTTATAGTATCCACATTAATGAAATTTGAGTTTATTTTTAACAACAATTAATACTAAAGCATCCATGTCTCCAAGAACCCAACATATTAGTGCATGTAGAAAAACAATACAATTGATAATGTTGTATAATAATTTATTTTCATCTTATTTCCAACAATAACAATTTTACTTCAAACCCCCTCAAATGATAGCAATGTAGGTAGATACAACAATCGTGTCAGGGTCTAAAGTGCAAACCATGGTGCCCGCATCACATTACTGCAGTTCGTGTCCAACAAGTACATAGACTCCACAACCCCACTACCCAAAATAAACACAAGGCATAAGGAGCAGTGATTATGTGCAAAAGAGTAAAAAATAAATACACATCATACTCACCCCAGTAATGTTGTTCAGCTTATTTCCAGCTACAACTCATATAACCCAAACTCTAACACCTAAACACAGTGGATATGTCTGACTGTACAAATGCAAGAAATGTTGTCAAAACTAATCTGTCACAGCTTGTTTCAATCAGTAAGGCAACAACCCTATCACCAAGATAATATTATAACTGGCAAAAGTGAACATGTTTGACTGTATGTCATAATGTCCATATGAATTTGTTATAGATTGCTTCTAATAAGAAAGCAATAAGTTCATGCACACAAGTAACAATAATGGTAGTATGTTCAGAACAGAAGTGTGACTCAAGTGGAAGCAGTGCTTCCAAGTGCAATTTACTTCAGCTTCTTTCTAACTTAATGGCAGCAACCACCTTTCCCGCACCAATAACAAGCAGTTGGCTACAGTAAAGCAACAAACTACTCCTTCACCAAAAACACTGTACCACTAGGAAAAGTTAATTTATCTGAACACGGGTAAAAATGTCTTATAATACAAAAGTTAATAAAGGTAATCCCAAAGGGAGCACCCCCATTCATAAAATAAACACAATGGTAGTGAGTACAGTGACACAGTGACATGTCTGACTGATTAGATGAAGGATTATGGGAGATGGTAATATATTATTCTTTGTTTCTTTCAATAACAACAGTAGATACCTCCATAACAATTAATTTAAAAGATATTTAAATAAATGCTGTGTGACTGACCAAATGACTGCCCATAATAATGTGTTTCATTTACTTTCTTAATAATAATACACCAATAAAGCAAATTATTGAATTAGTAATCACACTGGCATTGGGGATAACTATTGTGTGTGGCTGATAAAACCCATGAAATTCGGGCCATAGTGATGTATTTCAGCCTGCCCCTGAC
The DNA here is from genome assembly GCF_019279795.1 of Protopterus annectens. Lineage (NCBI taxonomy): Eukaryota > Metazoa > Chordata > Ceratodontiformes > Protopteridae > Protopterus > Protopterus annectens. The sequence continues at coordinate 936,105,810 of NC_056739.1, read as the reverse complement.
AATAACAAAGACATCAAACTCACATTACAGAAATGCTTAGTACTTATGTGAAGCATTAAGTCCTACAAGCTTGTGTTTTTCTTTGTTTTTTTCAATGGATACAATTGTCTCAAGACACCTTTGATAGCGCAAGCACTTCAACTCAGTTGCTTTTACTTTATCCAGCATTCTGCCTTGTTGTGATGGTATTCTGTAAACTAAATGCCTGGGCTGGCATGTATTTTCATCCTTCCAAGACTCTCTGAATGCCCTCATTACCTTTATAAACACAGCAGGAGGGCATCCCACCATTTGTACAAGCATACTCTCCAGGAATTATAGAGCATCATTACCCTCTATACCCTCTGCCGGGCTTGTCATGTACAATTTGCCTTTTTTGGAGTCCTGTTATCTACATCCTCAGCTTTCCAAAATACTTGGTCTAGCTGCTCTTTTAGTAAATGTATTCCTTAATCACAGCTAATCATCTGCTGTTCAGTCTCGTCCTCTTACAGTACTTTAATCTTGTGAGATAATAATACTAAATGCCATGTCTTTAAGACCAGATACATCTGTCGATATCTTTACAGAACAGCAAGTACAGTCTCAGTTTTCTCTGAATCATTTATTGTGTTTGCACTTTTAACCTTCCTCAAAACACTATAGCATTTATTAACACTTTCACTATAGTTAGACTCATCTGCTCACAATACAGACTCTCAGCATGTCTATTATTTCTCACAGTCGGTGTAAATCTGCAACTACCATCTTGGTCATGAGCTCTTAAGTGGTTCTGCACCCCCACATTTAATTTCCCACATGAATAATAACAATGTTTAATTGTTATGATATATTTTTATATTTTTACATTTAAGCTTGAAAAAATGTAACTTTTTGCAAATTATGTTCATTAACTGATATTTGTATATGATATATCTCAATAAATTAAGCACTTTTACTTCCATTCTGCGGAACATATATAAATCGTAGAATCATAGGCGGTTACTAGGCTAATGGCACTAGGGCCCTTACAAGCCTAGCCAAGTTAACCCTTGTTCCCATGAGTGTCTGTTATGCGTAGACTCAAAATCGGCACCTATTACCCATATCTAAGAGGAACACAGCTGGAATTCCTGGGGCGAATTACAGTTTCCCATCCAGTCTTCCAAATTATACTTAAATAGGGTCAACAAGGGGCTCTAATTTATATGGATTTGAAGTCTGTTCCACAGATGTGTTAACCTCTTCAAGATTAATCTGTCCCTACAGCAAGTTCTGTTGATGTCACATACCAGGTTAAGGTCCCTTGAGCGTATGACACCTGTACTGTTTGACTTGCAAAAGAAGGCTATTTTGTCAAAAAGAATAGAAATGCGTGCTCTTTTGAAATTTGACTTACATTTGCAGGTATGAATAAAGCTTCATTTATAGTTTAATTTTTCCAAAGACTTTACAGTGTACATATTTAAGGCCATTTAAGTTCATTCTCACAAAGTCCTATGGAGAAGAGTACTGAAGTCTTCAATGTCAAATAATTTCAGTACATCGTTTATTAATGTGGAATACAAAGTACTACATCACATAATTTACCACAAAATAAGCACTTGGTCTTTGCTGAAATCATGTTAGATCCTTTTCTTTTTAATTTATTTTGTTAAGTGCATTCCTTATTTTGTGCCATCAGCTTTGAGGAGCACACTTAAGAGTGTAGCCTGACACAAAAATATGATAGTACAGTTGTAGACATTAACTTACCAAAACTGAAGATGTTTGAATGATTACTGCTATAGTAGCCTTAGCTATATGGGTTATACCCTGATAAGTAAATAACAGACAGATAACTTCCACAAAGCTTCAGGGAACCTTACATGCACCCAAAAGTCAGGATTCGGTACCAACCCTTTCAGAGTTTTCATGTCAACAGAGAGGAGGAGGCTCAAGCCCTGGCAAGGACAAAGCTAACAAAACAAAATAAAAGTCCTCACCCAGGTAATAAAAACTTAACAAAAATAAAGAGGATGGATTGAGGAAGCGGATACTTCATCAGTGATCATTCGAGTATCTACTGTCATGGTAAGTCTGCATACACAACTGTACTATGTTCATCATACCAGAGCTTAAATGAGGAAACATGAGGGTACAGGTGCCTGTAGAATTGTCCTAGCAAAGTCTGTCCGAGACCTGGAGAAGGAATCTAGTTTATAGTACTTACCAAGATACTTAAACCCACTTGTCCAGTTCTTAATTTCCATTGTGTCTGGCACTGGGTCTTTAACTGAACCCCTTTCTGAGAATCTAGATCTTTTTCACAAACTATTACCAAGTTTTGTAAGGGCAAGGTTAAACTATACAGCTCACTTTTTCACAATTGGTTAACAACATCTCAATGGAACCTAATACAGTTCTGTGTACATCTGATATGGAAAGCCTATACGATTCCATCCCACATGATAATGGGCTTATGCCAAAACAAAGGGCTAGCAATATAGAGCATTCATATTTGCTATCAGGTCACAGTAGCCATCTAAATCCAGATGCTCTGGGAAAAGATTGATTTGTAACTACATGTGGAACTAATGCCTTCATCATCACAGATACTGTTAGCAAGTTTTGGCTGATCCCTGTAGGTAACAACATTTTATGCTTTTGGTTCCTGATTCATGTAGGTTTAGTTAAGGTACAAACAGAACTTAGGTAGAACATTTTTCAAATTTTAAGTGTACTGTCGGCACTTAAAGATGACTTTTGTTGAGGAGGGGATGGGAAATCATGGACTATTTTCTGTGTGTGAACTGTTTAATGTTCCCACATGTTCTAAGAAATGAGTGATTTACTACAGTTAACCAAATTAGATCATATGATGTCAAATGGGTTACTACTTGCAAAACTAACTATGTGAGTCTATCTTATTGCACGCACACTCGTGTGTGTGTGTGTGTGTGTGTGTGTGTGTGTGTGTGTGTGTGTGTGTGTGTGTGTGTGTCTGTGTGTCTGTGTGTGGTTCATTCAGTGTTGGACAAACCACTTGCACATTTTGGCAAATAATTTCTTTGCACATCAGTGATATTAATTATAAGATATCACAAAGCAATCACTGTAAAGATTCACTGCAACATCCAAAAGCAATTTTTACTTTCACTGTTATTGGTATGGCTCTTGCCCATATACAATATATATAAACTAAAAGTATATATTTAGGACAGGGATGAAAGGACATGGATGCTTTGCTTGGAACTTTGTATAAAAAGCTGGACTCAAGGAACTTTTCTATCCTTTTATTTACCAGTCATTTTAGTCAATTTAATTTGGTGATGGTTGCTGTATTTATTTAAGTTTCTGACATCATTTTGTTTGCATTTGTAAATGGTCTTATTACTTGGGCGTGTTTTACTTTATATAAAAATCTCACATTGTCAAAGAATTTGTTTGCACTGAAAAAGCTCCTTGAGAGTGAAAGCTGGCCTGTGTTTTATCCTCTGTGTGTGTGTGTGTGTGTGTGTGTGTGTGTGTGTGTGTGTGTGTGTGTGTATGTGTGTATACATGTATGTGTATATCTCTCTCTCTGTATATATATATATATATATATATATATATATATATATATATGCATATATATATATATATATATATATATATATATATATATATATATATATATATATATATATATATATATATATATATATATATATATATATATATATATATATATATATCTGGCTATACACACACACACACACACACACACACACACACACACACACACACACACACACATATATATATATATATATATATATATATATATATATATATACACACACACACACACACACACACACACACACACACACACACACACACACACACACACATATATATATATATATATATATGTATATAAACAAAAACAAGCTGCAGTGACCTACACAAGAAGTTGTACTAAGAAACAAAAACAGAATGCCCAGGCTGGCAGCCACACAGGAGATTTACTGCTTTTGTTTCACCACTGGAGACTTCATCAGAATAAAAACACATGCAACTATTGTGGTTTAAATACACTAAGGGACAAATCAGATAGGGTGAATAATACAAGTTAATTAAATAATCGAGTAAATTATTCCTCACAAGTACATTTAAATAAACAATGCAGCTTTGAAAGTAACTACAAATGCAAGTACACATTCTATAAAATAATAAAGTCAATAAAAGGCAAATTGAAAAACAATAAATATTAATAAAAAAATTAATAAAAATGTAATTAAAAGATAATGGGGTTATTACTGCTTTGCAATACACAATAAAAACAATAAAAACCATCAAATAGTGTTCAGAGAAACAGCTACATGGTTGAAAACACACCCACTGGCTATCTTTGTAGACAGAAAATTAAAACCTTTTCCTGGCTTATACAAACATATTTTGGTCGACTCATGGGACTGTTTGACCAAAATGCGTGAAGTAAATTTTGACCCCAACTATCTTTTTGTCACCATAGATATTAAAGGTCATTTTTCTGTAGTCCCACATTCTGTAGGTTTACAACGGTTCAAAGAGATTTTGCTTGATTTTGATTTTTTTTGTCTTAAATTTAGATTGGTTCTGGAAATATTGAAATAGTATTTAAGAACAACTATACATTTATTTGAAGGTGAATATTATAAACAAATGGATGATGTTGTTATGGGTGCTGCCTGCACTCCTGTATTTGCCAATATTGTGTTGTTATACTGGGAGCAACATTTTGTTTTTCCGTCACCTTTCTTCAAAAATATTAGATCCTATTTCCTTTACCTGGATGATATTTTTATTGTTTGGAATGGTTGCTTAGACAATATTGATGTATTCATGTCCTTCATTAATAGTACTACAGATTTTTTTGGTTTTTAATCATGCAGTGGAAAACAATGATATACACTTCTTGGATGTTAGGATTGCTAAGAACTTTTCAAACAACAAGTTTATCTCAAATCGATACATGAAGGAATACTTCTCCTCCTTATATTTACACTATAGCAGCAACCATCCCTTTCACCAAAAGAAAAACATTGTGAAAGGTCAGATGGTTAGAGCAGCCAGAATGACCTCTCTTTGGGATGACCTGGTTAATGAGTTGAATTACATAGAGACCTTTTTCTTGGCCAGGGGTTACCCCAAGACCCTCACTAATTCATTGAAATATAATATTTTACAATTAGGGTAAAATATTTATAACTTTAATCAATACCTGCCGGACCCTCTTATAAGAGACAACCTCCTATTGTGTCCTATGCAAGGTTCCCAAAATAAACTGAGTGATGGTGGACCTTTTTAGTATTAAATTATAACCAGGACACTTGGGGCATACTATCCAAGTACTGGGCTATTTTTGTCGCTATGCCCGATAGTCCCAAAGTCTTTTCCAGACCTTTAATGCTTAGTTTCAAGATAGGTTCTAATTTAAAAAATAGAGTATCTTTGAAAGTAGATTTAGGATGACCACTAGTTTGAATAATAGGGCCAAAAATAGTGCTTTTAAATGTGGTAGTTGCCCACAATGCCCTTTTATGTCAAACGTCTAGGAGTTATTTATTCCTGATTTAAAATTAAAGTTGACAGCTTCAGAATATTATAACTGTTAGACAAAGGGTGTGATTTACTTAGCCCACTATTTATTTTGTTTTTCTTTCTATGTGGGTAAGACACAGCATTTATTGAAACAAATATATGAACATCTGTATGAGATTAACAGAAAGAAGGATTCTAACACTCTGTATAGATGCACCATTACATGTAAATAAGCTAATTTCAAGTTATGGGTACTTAGATTACAGCACATGAAAGAGGAGGGGACTGGGAGACCAAATTGGAATACGGCAAACTTATTTGGCAGTTGAGGTTGAATGATTGTGTAACCCCCAGTTTAAATGATCATCTTTGCCTAACCCCTGTTCTTAAATTAAAAACTGAAATATTGATGTATTTTATATATCTCCATGAAAGAATATAAAAGGAGAATTTCTTCCTTTTTTAGTACAAGTTTTCCATTGTTGTGTGTTTCTCTGAGCACTATTTTGATGATTTATACTATTTTAATTGTGTAATGGATATCAACAATAACCACCGCAATATCTTTTAGTTACATTTTTATTAATGTTTTTGTTGGAACAATGTTTCTTACTCCTCAATTATTTCCATTAAATTTACCAGGTTACATGCTAATGGTATTACTGCATAAATTTAAATCTTATTAATAGACATAGGTCAAAATATTTGCTTTGTTTTGCATTTTTACACTATTGTATTATTGTATTCTATTGCATTATTTTATACTATTGTTAAATTATTCTTTTGTAAGTGGAGCTTTTCTCCGCAGGCCTCCACTAAAAAAGGACCTTGGCTTAGTTGGACTATCCCTATCAACAAATGTCAAATAAATAAATAATAAATAAATAAATGTTTTTATTAATATTTCTTAACAGTTTCTCTACTTGCTTTTATTGGCTTTACTATTTTTATGTATTGTGTCCTTGCATTTGTAGTTACATTCATAGCTGCATTGTTTCTTTAAATGTACTTGTGATGAATGATTTACTTGATTATTTAATTAACTTGCATTGTTCACCCTATTGGATTTGTCAGCTTCTGGTTTAAAAGCCTGCATTTACACTTGTTTCCCACCTTTCCTGTAACTAGTCTAGTCCAGATACAGATTTGCTGTATCCAGGACTGTTTGTAAGCTTCTGAGCCTCCCAAGCCTTTCTGTGTTGGAGGGTAGCCTTCTAGCTTGTCAGTTGGTGTGGTAAGCACTAGGTAGCTATCTATCACAAGAGGAGTGGTTTCTGGCCCAGAAATTGTAGTTTATTGTCCGTTAGGGGAATTTTTCCATCTCTTTCAACTTTCTGGTTTAAAAGCCCGTGTTTGCGCTTGTTTCCCACCTTTCCTGTAACTAGTCTAGTCCAGATACAGATTTGCTGTATCCAGGACTGTTTGTAGCTTCTGAGTGGTGCCAAAGTCTGCTCTTCAATTTTTCACTTAGACCTGCTAGTTCTCTCCTCCCCTGTACTTTTACTAGCTTATCAGCCTAGCACTTTACCAGACTTCTTGTAGCAATTATTGTAGCACACAAAAGTGCTACCAGCACTAAACATTTTAAAAGGAAACAGCTCTAGTACTTATTATTAATACCTTCCCATCCAGACATGTCTAAAGGACAGTTCCCTGTGCTTTCTCCTATTAACCTGGTGAACTTGGGCAACCTGAGGCAATGCAGCAACTGCCTCGCATACACCAACAACCCTCTCCTCTTACCTCCCAACACTCAGACTTGTGAGAGATGCACTTATATATCCAAATTGGAAGCCACACACTCTCCAGCCAAGACTGGAATAGATGGTCAAGTGGAGAAGGTCAACACTTGCACCACACCATAAGTTACACATATCCCTCCAGAACACACACCAGCACTGCTTTCACATAAAAACACAAACCACACATCCACCTTTGCGGAGGCTCTCAATAAAAATCTACCCAAACAGCAGAGACCTCCAAGGAAGAAATGCACTCAACCACCACAACACAACACTAATCATGAGACACATAACTCTCCTAAACAGTGTGCCACTCAACCACAGCCCCTAAGGCAAAACAGCATGCCCAACACACCAGTCATAGGTGACTTGATAGTGAAGCACACTGATGTCCCACTCACTAGGTTGAATTAGGAGAAAGTAACAGTCAGCTGCCTGTCAGGTGCCAGGATCTGCCACTTAATGCACACATTCAGGTCTCTCAACAACAGGCACAGATATGACTCACAAATATGACTCTGTCATTGTACATGTGGGTGTGAGTGACCTGAAACATACCTCCCTGGACTACATGAAAAAAGACATGGAGGAGCTCTCGGATTATGTAGCCCAGGCGGGTATGACCCTAGCCCTGAGCAGCATCCTATCATCACCCAGAATGATACCACAGTACAAGTAGAAAATGATCGAATTCAACAACTGGCTAAATTTCTGGTGTCATTCTATGGGGATCCAATATTTGTCTGCCTGGGATGACATGATTAACAGACCTCGATGCTTTGGCAGAGATGGCCTGCATCTGTCACCCCTGGGCATCTGGATATTGGCCAAGGCTCTTGCCACCCCTATAGTGCCTTTTTTAGGTTGTGTTCCAAAGACCAAATTATCACCGTAACAGCTACAAACAAATGCAATCTGAGGGTCATGCTGCTCAATGCTAGAAGTCAAAATCTGAAAATACACTCACTTGAAGCACTGCTTAAAATGGAAAACATCAGCATTTGTGCTGTAACAGAGACCTGGTTCAAAGCAGCAGTAAGCACCCCTGCACTACCAGGCTATAACTCATTCCACACCTTTTGGCCCCAGAACTTGGACCAAAGCTCCAAAGGCAGTGGTGTTTCCATATTCATAAAGGATGCGCACACCTCCAGACTGGTAGCCCAACATAATGCATCAGAGATACTTCAGGTGCAGCTAACATTGGGTAAGACAGCGATTCAGGCCATAGCCTGCTATAGGTCCCCAACAATGTCTCAAGACTCACAATCCACATTCCTAAGCACATTGGAGAACATTTGGGCCCAACCTAACACTCTCATACTTGGAGACTTCAACTACCCCTACATTAACTGGGAAACTACTCATGTACCAATACACTTGCCCAATGTTTCCTGGAATTCATTAATTCAAATGCCCTGGACCAGCTTGTTCTTACCCCTACTAGAGGTAGCAACATCCTTGACCTGGTCATTACTAACATGGATGACTGTTGCTCGACACCAATAGTTAACTCTTCCCTGGTTAGATCTGACCACAAACTAATCACACTGGAAATCAACAACCCTCCCAACCCCAAAAAGGTAACCACCATGAAAAACTTCTCCAAAGCTAATTTTGGGTTCCTAAAAACAGAGGTGGCTAACTTCATGGCACCCATGCAAATTGAGAATAGTTGCATAAACACTGAATCATACATCGATGCACTGTACAAAAGTGTACACAAATGCATGAATCTCGCCATGCCCAATACAACCAAGACTCTCTCCTCCAAAAAAAGGAAACCAATCTGGTGGTCCCCTGCCATAAACAAACTCTACAACAGAAGGAAGAAACTGATGTGGAATAAGGTGAAGTCCCAAGACTGGAAAAATTCCCTTATCAGCCTCAACAAAAAGTTGAGATCCCTCATGAAATCCTCTAAAGCTAACTATGAAAACTGAATTGCAGCAGATAGTAAAGACAACAACAAGGCCTTATATAGTTATGTAAAGAATCTCCATGGCAATAGCCAGATTTGCTCTGAGCTACTGCACAATGGTACCTCCTATACCGAGCCAACAGATATTGCCAATATACTGGCTGACAGATTCAGTGTCAACTTTACCCTTCTCACCCCCCAAAGGACCAATCACAATACCAGTAGATTGCCAGGCACCCAGTATTAACTGCTGCACAGGTTAAAACAGCAGTGTCCAAGGCCAAAAATACAGCTTTCATGGGACCTGACAATATCCCTGGCTGTGTTCTACATGAACTACAGAGTGAACTGGCATCTCATCTGTGTGCCCTGTCCAATCACAGCCTCACCTCAGGCTTTGTCCCTATCAAATGGTGCACTGCTACAGTCATCCCTCTCCACAAAGGAGGAGTGACTAAAGACCCTGGGAACTATCGCCCCATTAGCCTGACGAGTCTGATATGCAAAACTATGGAATGCATCATCATGGACCTAATAAACAAGGATATAGGGAATCTCCAAACTCTGGATCCCACACAGTTTGGTTTTATGAAAGGAAGATCACGCCTGCTCAACTTGGTCAACTTCTTTGAGTCAGTCACCAGAGCTGTATATGAAGGCAAGGTGGCTCATACAGCCTACCTTGATCTGGCCAAGGCGTTTGATACCATTCCCCATACAGGAATCATAGAAAAACTCACTAAGGTAGGCATCAACCCCTGTATTATTATGTGGGTTGCAAACTGGCTCACAGATAGAACCCACAGTGTGAAAGTAGCTGTTGACTGCCATCCAGTCATGAGTGGAGTCCCACAGAGTTCAATCCTGGGTCCTATCTTGTCTGGTATCTACTTGTCTGAAGTCCAGGCAATTACAAAGGGTCTGTGGCTGACAATGTTTGATGAAGATTGCAAGTTGGGAGCTATTATTAACTCCCCAAGTGATATTGACATCCTACAGAAAGACCTCACTGAGACCAACGACTTGTGTCAAAACCATGGCCTTAAGCTCAATGCCAAAAAATGTGTCATCATCCCCTTTGGGAAAAACCCAGTTACCATGAATTATCACATTGATGGTAGTCCACTGAACACAGAAGGTGTTATAAGAGATCTGGGTACACAGGTTGACAGCAGCCTCTCTTTTGACCACCACATTGCCACTCTGGTCAGAAAGTCCTTCTATGTGGCACATCTCATTACTAAGGGTTTTGCATTCAAGAAGAAGGAGGTCATTGATTCCCTCTACTCTTCCCTCATTAGGCCAATCATCGAATACAATGCCCCATTTGGCATCTACCTCACTAGACTCCTGTAACAACTGGAGAGGCCACAAAAGTACCTAACAAAGAGCATCCTAGGCCTTAAACACTTGTTCTATATGGACAGACAAAAAACTCCAACTATTCTCTGTCTCATATCGTCTATTAAGAGGTGATCTCTGCTTAAGTTACAAAGCCATGTCTGATCCAGCTCTGTTAGAAATGTTACACCTAAAGAAATACCCAATCCCTCCACACCACATGCTCTAGGGACCTCAACCTCATTACCACAATCAACAGAACATGCTGGAGAGACAGATTCATAACCTAGAGACTGCCCTTGCTCTAGAATAGACTTCCCATACATGTCAAGCAGAGCACCTCACTGGCCCTTTTCAAGAGAAATCTTGATGAGTGGATGGAAAATAGAAAGTTCACCCCAGGGATCACTTCAGTGGCTCTAATTGATAGAGGCACTGGGAACTAACTGTGGCATGATGCCAGGGCACTTTTATGGGTTAGGCTTGTAAAGGCTCCAGGGCTGTTGGCCTATTACACACCTATGAACCTATGATCAGCAAGTGTGCAAGACTGCACAATTCTCAGAGTAGGGAAATATGTGATCTTGGAGTTAATATATATATATTTAGTAGAGGGTCTGGGGGTGCAGGGAAGCTTGCTTAGCCTGCAAAAACATGCTTTAAACTATTTTTGTTTTTACAGGATTTGCATGCACCAAATTGTTGATGAGTGCATTAGTAGCATGTTGGCATTTGCAAAGTCAATCTTTCGGTGTTGACAAGGCATTCTTATGCTCTTCTTATTTTTCTGTAATTAATGTCAAGAAAGTAATGGCATACATCGATCTTTGCCAAGTATGTGGTCAGTGGTACTTTATTTAAATAAGCCTTTCTCTTCTTCCTTGTAGCAATGTGACATAAATCCAGATACTTTTATGACATGGATGAGGTTGTTTCTAAAGAAGGAAAGAAAGAGAGGGCTTTCATTTTAATGCAGCTCTTCATTCCATTGATGTTTGCAAATGAGTGCTAACAGGTTCTTGCGTTCCTACAGGCAATTTCTAGAAGGCATTTTATTAGCATTTAATATAGTACCAACAACAAAAAAAACAAAACATGTATATAATATTTGAAGAAAAACAGAATTCAATAGAATGCCAGTATACAAAGACACATTTGTTAAACAATATTACTAGGTCTGTAAAGAGTTAACATTTTCTTAATATCTGTGTTTTGTATGTTTTAAGGTGGCTTATGAGCCTGTCAAATTACAAAGAGCATAAATTATGAAGATATCTTGACCTTTAAACAACTTCCATGGTAAAATAATTAATCCAGTTCAAGCAATTTTCCAAAGTGCAAGTGCTCTAGTAAAATAAAAACACGAATATTGGGATAAAAGAAACAAATCTGAAGTTAAAGGTTAATCCAATTTTAATGTGTGTAAGTTGTTTGCTATCCTTATTCAATAGAAACTCTTATATAATTATGACTAAATTATAGGGTGTAAGGCCACATGCACAATGCATATTTACAGTGATTCATTTATCTTCAACAAACTTTATCAGTAAGATGTCATGGGCATGAACACAATAGTAATGGCCTGACACAGAGTAAGGTATACTGAGCATTCTGCTTTACCTGCTGAGAATGCAAATGTTTATGTCAGACTACTTGAACACAATTTGTAATTTCAAAATAAACACACCATCAGGATCATCAGGATCTTTGTAGAAAATTGCAGAGCCAAAGTATTAAATCATCATGGTAAGATAAACAGGACAGGAGGTTGTGACATCATATTTTACTAGAATGCTTTAGAAAAAGCATACAAATTATACATGCTGTCAGATCTGCAGTGAAGAATGTTGTCTGCACCTGCTGGATATCTGCACACCTGAACTGAACAAGGTCTCCTCTGTTATCTGTGGAGCTTAAGAATTATTCCTGTTGCTTGAGCTGCAGTAAAGACTGTCTGTGCATCTGCTGGGAAACTATTCTTAAAGTATCTTGGCTGAAGATTGTCACTTCAGTTACCTGAATTGGTACAGCAGATATTAAACAGTCAGTAGTTACTAAAGGTGAAAATGTGTAAAACATTATCTATATTTGCATTTGATTTCAAGTATACATTAGAATGGTAAAGGTTATATATTATGTTTGCATAATGTCAGAAGTTCAATAAACATTGAAAAAGAATGTGGGTGCACTGAAGAAGCTCAAATTAAAAAGTAGAGCAGTTTGCATGATGAATGATTGAATGGTGTTCATTCACATCCTTGTAATATAACTCTAGTTCTTATGAAATCATTTTTTAAATTCTGAAGAACAAAAACAATATGCTCAATGTGGAGATTTTTTGTGTAATTGTTCCCTGGATTTGTGATTAATTAAAAATTCCTTTGTAAAGTACGTTCATTGTCTTACTTGAGAGATCGGTGGTTTTAAAGTGTGAAGTGCTCTACTTAAAGTGAACATATTTACCTTTCCTCTACCCCATCATTTTTAATTACACTTTCTGGCTTTACAAGTGCCATTTCAAATGCCACTGTTGTGTTTCTTTTTACCATGCATTCCAATATTTCATTCCATATGTCCACACCTCTATGCAGGCCATCAGTGTCACTGATCTCTACAATCTGCTACCTATGCCCCATCCTATCACCCTCTCCTTTGAGCTCAGGATGACCCCTTTACAGCTCCTCAATATGGTCATGTATAACTGTATCACATTCGCTTCATATCACATTTCCTCTAGTGAGACAAGTAGCATATTCTCCCTACTGAAATACTGGCACTCAAAATGCAGAGTGCAGACAAGCAGAGAAAAAGACTGAAAGCACACGAGAAGAGCGAATCTTAAAGATTTGCTCTTCTCCTTTAAATTTCTTTTTTGCAAGAGGCAAGCCCCCCTGCACCCCTGATGCAAGGGACAAGCCCCACATCCCCTGAACTCATATTTATCAACTCCATGAAACCTCAGAGAAAAGCGAATATGATGGGAAACAGCCATCTTGGCCTTAGACTATGTTAATCTGTTCTTTCAGTCATTCAGTATCTGTGTTTTGGGATTTAGTCTAGTGGGTCCTGACATTTCAAATTATTACTGTATCATCACCTCTAGTCTCTTGTTAGACCCTTTCTGTTTCATCCCACACACATTTTTAAAGTTTTATTTTTTTTATTTGGACTCCTTCCTACTACCAGATATCTATCCGCAATGTACACAGATTTGAGAAGTGCATGCAGTAATGCAGTACTCAGAGTGTGACTTAATCAGGGTCCAAGAGTGTGAAGACCTTACTTCTAGCCTCTGAAGTCTATCTCATGATGTTACACAACAGCAGTGGTGCCATGATCCCCTCATGACTTTATTGATGGTTCAGTGTAAGGGTGATTAATACCGCCAAACTTACTCCATTATCAGTTTACACCTTTGAGCTGATAATTTTCAGTACAATTTATTTTCTATGCAATTATTAGTTGGCATTTGTTTGCAATGAACATCAACTGCAACTTTCATTGTTTTTGAACTTGTCTACTCACCATTGCCCTGTGGGTGCAATACCTTAAGCATACCATTGCTCCCTTCTTCAAAACCAGTTATGCCACATCTCTGCATATTATATAGGCAGCCATCTTTGCTGAATTGACTAAAAGGCCTTTGTGAAGCCCACTTGGGCAACATACACTTTTTGTATGACCCTCTGCAGTGCATTCATAAAACTAGCTCAACTTGGATTCATAGTTACTTGTGACAGTGAACCCATGTTTGTTGTTATGCAGGATATGGTTGCTCAATATTTATTTATTTTGTCTTATTTAACTCATTACATCTGAGTGACACCTCCAGGTGCATCTGCAGTTAACTCCTACTGATGCCTCTAGGCATCAAATATTGCTTGTTCATATTTGCATCAATAGTTCCAAAACCATGCTATGTACAAGGTTTTAAACAATTTCACCTTAAAGCTGAAACAATGGCAAACTCAACTGCATTAATATTTGACCTATGTCTAGTTCAGGTAGAGATATTAACTGTTGTTTTTATGATATCGATTTACATAGATAAAGTTTCACATTTTTCTGAATATCTCAACAACCAAGTAACACAGACAGAACTCCTTAGCCTCATATGAATGCTCTCAATCTGATAAATAAAATGCTACTGACAGTATGTGTCTAACTTGACTGGTTGCTGAGATATTGTAAGTTGTTTATAAAATATTGCAAATGTAATACTTACTGTGTTTACTGTGAGTTATACAATTCATTTTAACAGCTAGAATCTAAAGAATATTACCACCATAAAATAGTTTGTGCTGCAGAGTTTGTCATTTATACTTCTTTCATAACATCTATGGTTGCAGAGATATGAATATTGTTTAAATGTGAGGACACAATTTGATTCTGTGAAAAGGCTTATGCTCTGCCCATTGGAAGTTACAGTGCAAACTTCCTGAGCTCCATTGGAGTGAAGGAGTTAAATTTGTTTACCAGGGTAGTACACTGATCAAACAGTGACCAATTACAGGTTCAGTCTAGGTTACACCGTAATGTAAAAAACAATGCATGGCATACAAATACCAATGGTTTACATGTAAGAGAAAGCACATGCCATCTGACAAACAATATTGCCATAGAAGATCGAACAAACCAAATAAATATATAGTTACATGATTACAACAGAAAAGGGAGAATAGAGTTAAAGTAGATGAAGTAGAAGTGATGGACACATGGGAAGTAATTGTTATGATAGTTAAACTAACTGAGACCCATAAGTTGAAAAAGGGGAATTAGATTATGTACAGTAGATTTACAGAAGTAATGGTGTGGTAAGCTGAATCACAGTTTAGGGTGAGTGAGTTAATCAGGTGGATTATATACCGGGAGGTAAGGTTACTACGCATACCAGTTTGTAAGACATGTCTTTAGGTGAACAGTTACACTAAAACTGCTTTAGTAAGTATTGTTAGAACTGTGACCTGAACAGGAAGTACTTTTTGTGTTGAGGAAGTGATTACCATCTGACCTTTTCCTCACAACTCTTTATATGCCTATACTTTCCACGGCTGCTATGTTAATGAGCTTGCAGTTGTCTGAATGTTTCTTGTTCTGGTTTTTGTATCAGGTGTCATGCCTGCAGTTTTCCAGTCCACAGACACTTAATGGGCTTTGAGTAACCATCTATACTGTTGGCTGTGAGCTGAGTAAAGTAATACGTCAATGAAATGTGTTGAAGTTCTCTAAAATGGCCTGTAAGAAAATACATGCATGGTGCAGTAATACAGCTCTCACCATTATATCACAGATTCCTGTGAAATAACACTCAAAAGGGTTATCTGGTTGATATTTATTTATTACAAAAACTCTTCAGTTCAAAAATAATAAAAAACACATGTAGCAAGGTAGTAAACTTCTCTTTACTTCACCACAAATTCATCAGGTACCTCAGCCTCTCACCTTCAAAAATACATACATCCAAATGCATTCTACTTTTATATCAAGTGAAACCATCAATTAATTAATCAATTAACTACTAAATTACCTAAACACTTTAATATAAAATATACATCTCCCATTGCCTTCAAACCCAATAAAGTGACCCATGCATATTGTTTAAATACATTTTCCTATTTTAACTGTTATTATATTTATATTATAACATTTTATAACATTTTACAACATTTCATAATACAAACATTTTATACAAAATACAACACATCTTAAACATTTAAAAACATACTTGAATATAATCTACCTCTAGATTTAACCCTCTGTGTGTCAAAGTGCCATAATTTAAAATCATTTTACTTTCAAGCACATTTAATTTTTGCTTCAACTCACAACTTTTTGCTTGAAAAGGTCTTGCCAAAACACTAAAGAAAAAAGTGGAGTCATCTCCCCCATGTACTGTACAAAAATGATCTGCCACAGGGCTCCAAAAGTTCTTGTTTTGAGTATCACCCAAGTGTTCTAGAATTCTAACCTTAACAGCTCTTTTTGTATGACCTATGTACCATTTTATGTTTTCACATCCACATCCTATAGCATACACTACTCCACATGAGTTACAAGTAAATCTGTCCTTGCTTAAACATTTCCTATTATTTATTAGACATCCTGAAATATTCCTAATTTTATGACAAACTTTACATTCCCCCCAAGAAAATGAACCCATGACTAATTCACTTGATGCAAACAACTGCTTATTCAACAATTCCTTGAGGTTAGAGTATCTTCCATATGAAAATTTTACTACACTTGGAAATACATCACCAACTACCTCATCTAAACATACCAAATGCCATAAGCCCAGAAGCAATTCTCTCATTATGGGTGAAAAGGAAGAATATTTAGAAACAAAATAAATATCATGCCCCAAAAAAATCAGGCTTCAAATTTTGTTTCCTATGCTTACTTATTCCTTGTCCCTGATTATTATTATTAACCTGAAACTCTTCACCTGTCCGTATCCTTCTTAAGTCATGGTCAAATTTTTCTCTATCATAACCCCTTAACAATAGTCTCTTCCTTGTTTCCATCAAAAACAAAGCTCTATATTCATCCTCAGAAGTGTTATGGGCAATTCACTTATTTTCCCCCAAAGGCAATGAACTGATCAAATGTGAAGGGTGCATACTTGTTGCAAACAAAAAAATTATTCACTGCTGTAGGCTTCCTATATGGCCTGTATTGAATTGCCTGATGTTTATCCACATACAATTCAACGTCCAAAAATTGTATAACAGAATTACCAAAACTTGTGGAAAATCTAATGTCATGTGCATGCATTTCAAGCCTACAGTAAACTGCTCAAATTCTATGGGTGAGCCCTTACACAAGAAAAAGAGGTCATCAATAAATCTGCCATACAGCACTACTTGTTTCTTCCAAAAGTCAGTGTTATATAGAAAATATTTTTCAAAATAACCCATATATATATATATCACTGCATAAGAGGGTGCATAAGAAGCACCTATTGCTGTACCTTTTTCTGCAGGTAAACCTGTTTTTCAAACCTAAAGTAACTGTGAGTCAAACAAAACTCTAATAACCTCACCACAAAACTAGTTTTGGGACCATCACCCATAATCTCATGCACAGCCTCCAAACCAAATCTATTACTGATAGAAGTGTAAAGGGAACTTACATCAACCGACACCCAGTAGTAATCATCTTTCCACTGGATTTTGTTTACTTTTTCATAGAGTTCCTGAGTATTCTTAATATGAGAAGGAACCCTATTCAAATACCCTTTCAGCACAGAATTCAGAAAAATTCCAACATTACTCACAAAAGAATGTACTCCAGACACTATTGGCCTACCTGGAGGGTTAGTAATATTTTTATGTATTTTAGGTATAACATAATAATAAGGATCGGTAGCATCTTTGACTACCAATTTCTTTACATCTTCCTTAACAAAAAAAACCTAACCTCTCACCTTTCTCAAGTAGCTCCAATAGTTCTATAGTATATTCATCTACTGGGTTGTCAGTTAACAATACATAATCCTCTTCATATTTTAATAGATCTAACGCCATTTTCTCATATTGTTTCTTTGACATTACAGTCCATTTTCCACCCTTGTCAGCTTGCCTAAACACAAAATCCTTTAAACAACCTCTAAGTCTGGTTAACTCTAACCACTCAGATTTAATTAAATTGTAAGACTTTTTAACTCTCAAAAATGTATTATATTCAATAATTTTACAGTGTATAAAGTAATACAAAAAACAAATACCAAATTAGACAAAATATCAAAACATTGATTAAGAACAGATACAATTATATGACAATGATTTAATAGTTAGAGAAAATGTTGCTAGTGTATAGAGACATTAAAGGTAAATTAGTATAATACAAACAGGAATTGCAATATGAAGTAAGAAACACACAGGCCTATGGTTTATATGGAGAGAAATGGACAGAAATTAGAGCATGAGTGAAGATGGGAGCATAAGGAGATATGAAGTATTAATAAATATTTGGTAACATTTAGGGATATAGTTTATTCTGGTGTTCAGCAAGAACGGAGCAAGCATTTGGCTAGGAAGTCTTTCAGAATGGTTTTAAAGGACGGGAGGGAGGATATTGACTGATGGATAGAGATAACAAGTTCCAGGATTCAGCAAAATAGTACAAGTACAGACAATGCCGAGCAGAATTGATAGGTTTGTAGACAGACAGGAATTTTTGGTCATTGGACTGTAATGACTGACTAGGATCATAATTGTGTAGAACGTTATTTGGTGCTAGACAAGCAGATAGATTATGCATCATTTTATAGGTGGTAAGAAACTCTGTATATGTTAGTTGATTGGGTAGCTCTAATCAATTTAGACATTTTACTGCTATACACTGGTGGGTTCTGAAAGGGGTATTTGCTGCAAATCTACCAACTTTGTTATAGCATTATTCAAGTTTTGATTTTTATGATGCATGAAGGGTAATAAGGATGGGAGCACTATAAAGAAGTATGGGGAGGAGATGAGTGGTGGCAAGTGCACTTTTAGTTGCATCAGTGAGAAAGTTTTTTACTCTGTAAAGCATCCCTAGTTTTTGATTATTTTTTTCTTATGCAATTTTCTACATGCAAGTCGAATTTAAGCTTATCATCTACTATCATCTCAAAAAAATTGCTGTGAGAAGTGACTTCAATGGCTGTATTATAAAGACAGAATACTTTAATTTTTTATGTGTTTAAGGGAGCGGGACTTGGGGGGAAAAAGTAGTAGTTTTTTTTGGAGGGGTTGTTTGTTTGTTTTAGGGTTGAGCATGAATTTTGAGTTACAAAATCATGTATCAGTCACTGTTAAAGTTCCCCGAGTAATTTTTTGGAGGTGTACCACATTATCAGATGTGCAAATGAGTGTGGAGTCATCAGTGTGCTGTATCAGAGAGACCTGCTGTGTGAATATGTGGACGGTATTGATGAGAATGATAAAGAGGAGGGGATCATGGCTAGAGCCTTGTGGTACACCAGTGGTGACAATGAGGTATGGAGAGAGGATGGAGTGCCATTTTAATAACCGATACCTATTGGGTAGGTAGCTTTTGATCCATAGAACGGTGGGCTAAGAGAGACTTAGTGAGGACATTTAAAGTAGAAATTTGCTGTAACAAACTGTGTTAAAAGGATTTAGACAAGTACAGAAATAAGGAGGAGACTAAGTTGATATTATTTCTAGCTTTATTGGCAGTATCTATACCGCTTAGAAGTGCAGTATTAATACTATGGGAAGGACAACAGCCATGTTGTGTGGGAGGTAGGAGTTCATCCTGCAGGAGATTGCATTCAAAAAAAATTGCTAAACTTTTCAGGTATTTTAGAGAGGGTGGGTTAAGACTGCTATACGCCTAAAGTTAGTAATGTCTGTAGAATTTCCTCCTTTGTGCAGATGGATAATATGCAGCTCTTTCCAGAGAGAGTGAATGAGGGATTCCTGGAATGACCTATTTAAGGACTGATACAGGGTAGGCAATGCTTTCGGCTATTTTAAGATAATTGCTTGGAAGGTCATCAGCTGAAGTACGGCATGGTTTGAGTTTGTTTAAGAGTAGTTTTTTATAGTATGTGGGCACAGGTTTGAAGGTGAAAGTGGATGTGGTAATACATAGCTGCTGGACATGGTTAGGATTAGATGTTGGTGAATCTGTAGTTAGAGATGCTATACTACCTCTGAAATAAGAGTTGAACTGTATAGCAGTTTTGAGTGTTGAGTTATTGGGATAGGGGTTATGGTTAAATTTATGACTGGAATGTGCAATTTCTTTAATGGCTGTCCAGAAGTTTTTAGTGTTATGTTTACAGTTATTCTGAAAGTTATTAAAATATAGTTTTTTGTCTTCATTAAGTTGCTTTTTAGTAATACCACAAAGCATTCTGAAGTTTTCAAGATATTATGGTGGTTTATATTTTTGCCATTCTTTCCATGCTTTTTATCTAACTTGCATTAACATAATCTTTTTGGATAGTCAAATTGCATTATTTGTTTTTAGCCTCTTCCATCTAGCAGGTGCAAGGCTATTTCGGATATTCAGGAAAGTTGTGTAGAATTCATTTACATCATCATCTAAAGCAAGGATTTTTGGAAAGTTCCAGTTAATAGAAGATAGATTAGTAATGAATATTTCTGGGTTAAACCTGGAAAGGTTGCATGTTGTTTTATAAACATGATGTTCAAGTGGATGGGTGAGATATCAGGCTGTATAAATTGGGAGATGATCACTGAGATAGTCAAATATTGTATATGATGTGGTGTATTTGCTAGGGTCTGATACTAAGATCCAATTTAATGGTAAATTTGATGTCTTGATATAATGTGTCAGACTATTAATTAGTTGTGTGAAACCAAATAAGTTCATAGTAAATGTAGGGAAGTTAGAGTTTATGTTCAACAAATTGGCATTCTTCTCACTTAATAGTAGTATTTCTTGTAGAACTGTTGTGGATATCCAATGTATGATACTTTTCAGTATAGCTGTATTGTTGCCAGAAGGGATATAAAGAACAGTAATACATATTTGTTTATAATTATTTAATTTCAGGAAAGTAATAAGAAGCTCTGTTGAACTGAATTTTGGTATTGGTTTATTAAAAGGGGAAATGTGGTAGTTGTTGGGAGATATTAAAACAATACCACCACATTTCCTCATTATATGGTCATTAATGATGATATTATAGCTGGTAGGTGTAATTTCAGAGTCATTTATGCTGGAATTAGGTCAAGTTTTAGTTACAGTGAGAATATTGTGCTTATATTGGGTAATCTAGGCATGTAGTTCAGCAATTTTATTTCTTATACTTCTAACATTAATGGCAGAGAAGTTAGATCACTGATATTGAGTGCTGACAATTGTAGGGACATAGTACTGTGTGTGTGTGTGTGTGTGTGTGTGTGTGTGTGTGTGTGTGTGTGTGTGTGTGTGTGTGTGTGTGTGTGTGTATGTGTGTGTCTGTGTGTGCATGTGTGTGTGGAAGAGAATAGTCTTAATGTTGATTGTGATAGGTGGGACCAGGTATAGGGTGAATTTCCTCCTAGAAGAATTTTTGTATATGGGGGAATTATTGATACTTGTCTTTTGGAGAGTACTTAATTATGTTTTGGTTTGAGTTTAAATGGAGTTAATCAGTTTATATTTGGAGTGAAGGTAAAGGCAATCATTAAATAGGTTTGGTGCAATGTGTGGAGAATATAGGGAGGATGTATCAGTAGTTGGTTGGGACAGAGTTGGAGATATGTTCAGAGCTATTACAGAGTCATGGTAAGATGCAAGATGGTCAAGTAGCATGAGAAGAATAGAGGATAAGCTGAGTATTAACATAATTAAGTAAGGGATCTGTATGTTATAGCTGGCAAGTAGTGGCAAAGTACTGATCAAGAAGGAAAAAAGAATTTGCAGGATAGAAGGATATTATGTTGTGGTGGAGTCTGAAAGCTGGCATAGGGTAGATAGGAAAGAAGCATTTTCTATAAAGAAAGAGAGTTATGTAGTTGTAGTATCATCTCTGTAATGTAAGCAATAGGGGGAGTTTAAAAGGCCAGAGTATGAGAATGTAGGTAAAATAGGAAGAAGTGAGGATTTATTTGGGAAAAGCAGAAGATACAATGTAGAAGAGATAGGTGCTATTAGGGAGAGGGGAAGCTATGAATGTATATAATGCAAAGCAGTATGGGAGGGAAAAGATAGTTGGAAATGGTGCTACAAGATTAAATGGAAGTTGGGAACTAGGTAAAAAGAAACATAAGTGTTTGTATGATAGTAGTAAGGTTGTTTGGGAGGGTTAGGGAATAGGTGTAACAAGTGTAATGTGAGTGAAGTATATATATAATAGTACAGTAAGAATGTGTGGGTGAGAATTGGAGGTAGGGTAAGGGAGAAAAGTGAAGCCAAGCATAGTGGGCTTCCACCCTCAGATCAAAGTGGAACAGGTTTCAACTCATTTCCTGAATGCAGAAATCTGTCAGCCAGGAAGACTAAGTAACTAGCATATACATTGTAATCTATTAGTCAAGAGAATCAGCAGTGATCAGCCTACTAAGTGATTTTCAGCATGCTAGCATATACATTGTAATCTATTCGTCAAGAGAATCAGCAGTTATCAACCTACTAAGTGATTTTCAGCATGCAAGGACAAGTCTATCAAGGCCATGGTAAAAACTAATTTCCAGCACAAGCAGGCATGTATTTGACTAGATGAATTTAATACACAGCAAGGTTCTTCAAGTTAGATTTGCTTACATTTTAAAGACAAATTCATCAAGGAAAAGAAGGACCACAGTGAGTCAGAGCAAGAGAATATGGGGAAAGTATAAGAATAATGAGATGGTAAAAAAAAATATCAATGTAAACTGAAAGTAGGTCAGCAGTAGGTATACTGATAGAGAACCACAGTAATATGTAAGTAAATTTATATAAAACAAGTTATCATAACAGAGCACTACAGTGATAAGCACAATATAACCAATCACTTAGTAACATTTGTGAGATTAACCAGTATATTGAAAGAGTGTTTATATATCTCAACCATCAGAAAGTGACATTACATACTTGTTAAAGGGCACAAGGATAACATAAATAAAACTTATATAATTTGAATAAATTTATACAAATACAACACACTAGCATGTATTCACACTACTGAAGGGACATTTCCAGTGTCTAAGCAACTCAGGGGTATTACAATACAGTCTAGGCAACGTCAGAAATATTTTTGTTTTCTTGTATCATGCTGAACAACATGGCATTTTTAAATAGCTGGAGCAGCAGGTGAATATTTTGGCAGGATCTTTCATATAATTAATAGCAACAGCTGAAGGGTAGGATGGAATGTCAGTGGAGTAATATGCATCAGCAATACCATCGCAGAGGAATAGGTTGGCACAATATATTGTAGAGCTAGTAAAGAGGTGGTGTGTGGACAAAAGTATAGATGATGATGCAGACAAATAAGAATAAAACTAGGCATATATTATTACACAAACTGTGCAGGATAGTGGATAGTCTGGATACAATGTGCATCAGACATGATCATACTATGCAGGTTAGTTGGTGGACAGGACAGAATCATCATTACCTTCACTGGTGGGAGTGAGACACAGTGACAGTGGAATACAACAATGGTTACAAGGTAGGGCTATGGTGGGTGAGCCATGTACTTTAAGAAGATGTGCAGAGTCCGTTATCATACTGTTTAGTGAAGGTCAAACTGCCACATTACCAGTGGTTGTATCCTTTATTTTGGCACGAGGCATACAGAGTTGATGCAATCCATGGTAGTGAAGGAGTAAAACTATTGCGCCATGCACATGCAGCCAAACAGCAGAGTACCACATGTTAATCCTGATGAACACTCCTACCCATGTCCTGGCTGACATCCATGAAAATGCCAGTTGGTGATAGGGAATGTGCACATGAAGCTCAGTCAGGTTTACCTATGTTTCACTGAGTAAGCAGTAATAATGTCACATTGTTCCAAAAATTAAAAAAAATTGTAACTTGAGAAAACTATTAAACACACACACACAGACACACACACACACACACACACACACACACACACACACACACACACACACACACACACACACAGCAAAAAGAACAACAGTGTAATAGTTGGCTATGAAATGTATGTAAGACATTTGGTGAGGCATAACAAGTGCTGCTAGGGAAGACACTCCATTGCAAATTATCTGGACCCTGCCCATGTCCTATGTTGGAAGACTGTGTGCTCATGGGAGACAGTGAGGTTTTTTCAACAATAAAGTGTGTAGTTTGACTTGGGTTTCTCTGTGGCTCTGTGACCTTCTCAAATCAGGAACCGCATGTAGTCAAAGAATGCATAGCCTATGGAGGCAGGCCAGATGTGGGTTGTAGTGTTTCAAATAGATGGGCTTATGGAGGAAATATCTGTCTCCAGTGACCTCAGCAAACTTGTGTACTACCTGGCCCTATACTCTGCCCTATAGCCTGCCACTTTGCTACATGTCATCTTGTAAGACGCAGGAAGTGCACAACTACTTTTCAGTGCTGCCAGCAGGAGCAGATTGTGCCTGGATCATGCACTGCATGTTAAGGATTATCCAGTAGTCACATCAGCACCTAAAACCTCCATATCTGTCCTTATGGTAGGACTAAGTGTACTTCAGAAGTGATGCTCATTTTTTGGATACTTTGTGTGCTGGGTCATAGTCAAAGCTCATGAGGGACTATCATATAGAATATGTCTTTCATGCAAAGCTGGATCATGGTCAAATGGGGTCCTAAGCAGGGGAATAGACCAATAACCCTTGCCAGCAGCCATTCTGGTGTTCCAATACTTGTCTCTCTCCTCCCAGTTACCAAAAACACTGGTCAAAACTGTCAACATGCATAATATTTTCTTTCTTTACTTTTGAAATGAAGACAGAAATATAGATTTTATTTAAAACTTTTAATGTAAATATTCTTTGTTGACCATGTTAGTCCCACTAGGCTAGTGGCATATTTTCATGGAAGGCTCTTGGTGGTATTTATATTACTAGACAAAATTTGTCCAGGGCAGTGGGGACTTCCCCTACTCTTGGTAGTCAGGGGAAGGCTTTGTGTGTTACACACCCTGACTTCCTGTTTCCTGTCCAGGCATGGAGGCAGCCAGGATGAACAGGGAAAAATCATGTCTGATTCAGGTTTTACTGCAAATGTAGTTGAAATGGTAGAATCACTGCCAGAAGTTTTATTCTGATGATGTGGGTGCAGAAAAAACAGTGACATTGGAGGAAAAGGAGACTGTAGAAGTAACTGAGATGAATTCAGAGGAAAACTTTCAGAGGAAATTGTTTGAAGGAGAAATAGTTACATCTGAAAAATGCATAATTACAAAGCTCCAATTGGGGAGGGGGGGGTGCGGGATGATTATTTGAAAGTAATGGTAAACCAAAGTGAGACAGAAAGTGGAGCAGTGGGGTGGAGTTTAGATAGCCAACTGAGAGCAGTGAATTTTGAGAGCTCCATAAACTAGTATAATAATATAGGAACATTTTATTATTTTCAAGTTTAAAATGTCAGAAATCTATAAACTACTAAACTACATAACTATCAGGTAACTTGGAGATAGATTGAGTCACTGAATATGAATGACTCAAGAAATTCTCATCCAGATGCTGCTTTGAAAAAAGAAATGCAATTGATGGCATCTACCTTACATGAGCTATCTTTGAAGATGGATGGCTTTAAAAATGACTTGAAAACCTGAAATTAAATTCTCAAAAACAGACTGATTCTCTTAAGGAACTATTACAGCAACACCATACAAAAATAACAAATATAGAGACTCCTCTAAATTACATTGAAGGGAGACTCAAAGAGGAAGAATTCCAAAAATAATTTCTGCTTAAACAGAATACATGGCTGCTTAACAAAATAGATGACTTAGAAAACAGGGAATGGAGAAACAACATAAGTGTCTTTGGTCTGCCTGAAAACACTGAAGGAGAAGACATTATTTCATTCTTAACAACCTGGATTCCTGAATTTTTAGACTTGAAAGAGGGACTTACATTTGGAATTGAAAGGGTGCATTGAGCACTGAGGAAACCTGCTTCTAACTCAACAAATACTCCACCTAGATCTCTAGTTATAAAATTTCTTTCATTTCTGGGCAAGGAACTAATATTAAATTCTGCTTGGAGAAAATCACCCTTAAAATACAATCAAAACCTGATAAGGTTTGACAATGATTATTCTTCCAGAATACTAGAACAAAGAAAAAAGGTCTGGCCAATAATAAAACTGTTGAAACAAAAGAACATTAAAGCACACCTGGCCTTTCCAGCCAAGAGAAAAATATGTTTTTTTCCAATGAGATGAGAACCTTTAGTGACTTAGAAGAATCTACTATATTCATCAAAAACAACAACATAGTGTCTATCCCAGAAGAAATGGAATGGATGGCCCCTACTCTTAAAATAATATAAGAAACAAATCCTTGGACTGATACTAGAAAGAAGAAACAAAAAACTGATTCCAAGGTAGCTGTCCCAAAAAATAACTCTTACAACTACACCTCTCAAAGTATCAACTGATATGGTACATTGCTTGTCATCTGTTTTTATTTAAAACAAAGGAGGGTTTCTTAAACAACTGTGAAACAGTAATGATTTATTCAGAATGTTCAAAGAGTCCAATAATTCTTCACAAAGGTAGGTCAAGATGGGTTGCTATTTACATTATATATAAACAAAACAAAGCAACATATAATACAGACATAGAAGTTTCTATTCCCCTGCTTGAACTGAATGAATACATATCTTGTTCATTTTTCATTAATTTTGCTTATAATAATTTAAGTAATTAATTAACTAATTCAACACGGTACCATTCATCAGTGTTCAGACTCAAATGTAACAAATTAACATCATATATAATAGCAGTAACAGTAGAGTGTTTTGAAAAAAAAATGCTGCCATGGAGACTGATACCTTCTTCAGTTAAAGTATGATTTAGAAATATCACGTATATCCCGGTTAAATAATAGTAGCAAGCTCTTAGTACAAATGTCATCATTATTCTGTCTAAATATAATTAATATCAATTATGGCAAGTATCACAGCTATGAGTGCTGTTTGATCGATCCAGATATGTGGCATGGAAGCAGCTGTGTCTGGCAGCTAGTACAAATGTCATTATTATTCTGCCTAAACATAGTTAATATCAATTATGGCAGGTATCATAGCTTCAAGTGCTGTTTGATCAATCCTTATATGGTGTGTGTGGATGCAGCCATGTCTGGCAGCTAGTACAAATGTCATTATTATTCTGTCTAAACATAGTTAATATCAATTATGGCAGATATTATAGCTTTTAGTGTTGTTTGATTAAGCCTAACATGGTGTGTGTGGATGAAGCTGTATCTGACAGCTGTTGTATGTTGCCGTTTTCATCTCCAGGAAGCTGTGGGTTGCAGCTTGTGATTGAGGTTTACTGATGTTTATGTATTAGGAAGAGACATTTGGTGTTTTAAATTGGATCCAGGGGATGGGGGTGGATAAAACTGTGATTTGGGATATTTTGGCAGAGAATAGTTTGTTTAAACATCTGCTGAGTGGTGTCCATATCACGTTATAAAAAGTCTACTTAATCTAATCAATGAAGGTTGAACTTTATTGATCGATTAAGTAAAATATTGAATAATGTAAAAAAAAACAAATTAAAAAAAACTAAATGGTGTAGTAAAGGGGGCAAGCCCCCCTGCACTCTCCACACCCCGCTACTTAAATATACCAACTCTGAGACCACACTACATTGAGGTAAATGAAAATCTCCCCTTACGGAGATTTCCATTTACTTGCACGATTTTCTTCACTTTCGATAGTGTAGTGCCAACAGTATCAGACTCGATATTGTCAGCTTATGACAATGTGAGTAGACCCACTGAGTGAGAGGTAAGAAGGCTGGAAGAATGTGTTATCTCTTGTTGTGGCGGCTTGTTGGGAGTTTTTTTTTTTTTTCTCTTTGCTCTCCGTTCTTTTCCTGGCTGCTGCCTCATTGAAAGGGAGGGAATTTAGGCTTGAAGTTGCAGTGAAGTGAAGCTTTGCTGCAGGTGCATCGCGAGCCTCTGGTATGCAGTACACAGACACACTAACAGAAGCAGATGCTCCTAGGTTGCTATGGTAATGAAGACAGAGTGATGATAATGCTTAATGGTTCTGAGGAGCCTCTGAGATGATTCTTGACACACACACACACATATATATATATATATATATATATATATATATATATATATAAAATAAAGGGGCTGTTTTAAACCACATGTGCACATATTGATGGTCTCCCAACACTTTGTTTAGCTCATTAAGTTGATTCTTGATAAAAGAAAAAAATTTATAATAATAAGAGCAATTTTATATTTAAAGTGTATTTTGGACCAAACACATTAAGGACTTACATAAGAGTGGAAGTCTGAGTTATTGTGAAAGACTAGGAGCACTTGGTCTTGTGCAGTACCCTTTGCAGTGATCTGGGATGTGAGCTTGCTCGGATGTGTTGGGCATATGGGGATAGCTTATTCTAGGGGTGTTTGGTGTTGCTGGGGCGTGCTTGAGAGTCATCAGATTTCCTTTGTGGAAATATCTGTGGAAATGGAAGGTGTGTTGAGTGGTTCACTGGCAGAGTGGCCACTGCATGGAACAGGCTGGTAAAATGGAACAGGACAAATATTGGTTTGGATATTTTAAGAACAGCCTGGAAACACACCACATGAACTAGTGAATGGTATTCTGACAAAACTAAACTGGGTGGGCATTTTTACCCATGCTTGAAGTACTGATACATGTGTATGTATGGATGGAAATATACTTATAACAAACAAGAAACTAGAAGGGTCTCATAATTTAAAGTTTATGCACTGTATAAACATGCTTGGAAGGAGCTAGTAATAAGAATAATCATTACAGCTTGTGATCTCTCAAAAAACTAAGCAACAGCCAAAAAAAGCACAATAGTTATGTAATGTATGATTTTAGTAAATCTAGACATAAAATGTATAATTGTCATATAAGATGAAGCAGTCTTCTGAATTTAGATATTAAAGACAGAATTTAATAACATGGGCTTGTGTATAATAACACTACTTTCTTAACTTGCCATAAATGACATATACTACATTGAACATCAAGAGGAAGCATGATGATTTTCTTATATAAGTAAATATACATAACAAGTCATGTAATTGCTTTAACTTGAATTGTAGTTTTTGTAACCCATCTTGACCATATATAATACTTAAGCGGTTACCAGGGTAACTAATGTTTATACATGACATCAAACTGACAAAGTTGTTCAAGAGAAACAATAGAAGCCTGAACTTGAAATGTCACAGAATGTAACAATCATATTCTGAACAAAGAGTATTAAATTGACAATAGGGACTCAGTTTAATAACATGGGCTTGTGTATACTGTTTTAACTTGTCATAAATGACATACACTATATTGAACATCAAGGGGAAGCATGATGATGTTTTCATATGCGTAATATTTATACATGACATCAAACTGACAAAGTTGTTCAAGGAAACAATAGAAGCCTGAACTAGGAATGTCACAGAATGTAACAATCACATTCTGAACAAGTAGTATTAAATTGACAATAATCACTCAGTTTAACCTTTGCTGATTATACAAAATAGAATGTTGCCATTTAAATCTAAAAACTTTCAGTATATGCCATAAAATGGCAATTTATGAATATAGGTTCCTAGGTAGGTACTAAGCTATTAGCCCTAGGGCCTATATAAACCTAGCCAAAAAGGTACCCTAGCTTTCACCACTCAAGAAAATTATTTTCCTGTGCCCCTGTCGATCAGAGCCACAGAAGTGATCCCTGGGGTGAATTTCCTATTTCCCATCTGGAAAGGGAACTTGTAATCATTAATCACAATAAGTGAATTTGTTGTTTTTAACCTATCATTTCACTCATTTTATAATAAGAAATGACAGATATGAAAATCCTTATGTGTGTAAGAAATGGGGGAAGAGGGATGTACTGATAATTAAAATGCACTAACTTTCATCAATGTTCACATAAAACAAACTTGATGCTTTAAGTAAGTTAGCAACAAACAAAGTGATTACTTAAATACTGGCAAACAATGAAATAGAACTTCTGATATATCCAGTAAAATAGATTGTATTATAAACATTAGGTATAAATATTATTACCATCTATTTATATTAAGTAATAAGTTTTGAAAGACTTCATCAATAAGGGTGAATATGTTAAATAACTGTGTTATAATCTTTTATTGAGGTTTTATACATGATACATCCCACTTTACTAGGATTGAATTTCTTGTCATCTATCTTTTATGTAAATATTAATTTCGTATACAATAAGTTGACATTTATATTGTATTAGAATTCTGTCTAATCTACAATAGTACTATATCTGTTCAAAATAATATAAATATTGCTTATTCCTATTGCAAATATTCTCCATATGATAATTCGGTTTATGAAGCTGAGATGTTCTGGATTATCAATGTTTGGTTTGTCTTCCGGCTTTTCCCAGTTGGGGGTTGCCACAGCGGAACTCTGGTCCACTAATGATTGGCAGTAGATTTTACGGTTTCGAGTTACCAGCCCAATGCCCAACTTTCAAAGAAGGCACACCCATTCATGCACGCAGCTACCTACATGTCTTTAAACATCATATGACCACAAGGAGGACATGCAGACTCCACACAGAAGGTGCTCCAGCCGAGAATCAAATGGGACAACCTCTTGCTGTGAGGCGACAATGCTAACCACTGCAGCCTGTCTGGATTGTCAAGGTATGAGTGATAATCTGATAGACTTAGGTTTATCCATCAGATTAGGAATGATTTTCATTCCATGGCTAGTGCGGATCTTAGTTTTAACATTTATTAATTTAAATGTGTTATTTCACAAAAACATTTTTAGTATGCCTGACCAAAACATTACTTTATTGGTAAATGCTCAAAGTATAAAACTGATAATTTCCTTTAAAAGCTCAAACATATACTTTATAGTTTTCAGAGGAAAATGTTTAATTGTCACAATAAAACAAAAAAAATACATAGTCTAAATAAACTAAGATGGATTTAACTTTATTATTTTTAAATACCAATGGCCTAAACAATCCTAGCAAGTGATCAAATCTACTGAAATATTTAAAACTGAACAAAGCACAAATTGTCTTCTTTCAAGAAACTCATGTCAAAACAAATGACAATTACAAATTTTATTGAAAACAAATGTGATTAACCCAGAAATCATTTATAATTATGAAGATAAAGAAGGTTTTATGGCATTAGTAATAGTTAAATATAAAAACAGAATATGGACCCTAGTCAATCTATACTGGTTCCCAGGCATCAGATCAGGAACTGATAAAAAACACTTTGATTTCATATCCAGTAATTATAAATACAACTTAATATTAGGAGGAGCTTTTAACTGCATATGTGATATTTCTGAAACTACAAATAAAAGACCATTGCATACATCTCATGTATCAAAAGCTTTAAACGAGTGGGTAGAATAATTTCATCTTGTAGATACTTTCAAATTTAAAGAAGCTAAATGTTTGTTGTTTACCCATCAAGATCACAGATTTGTTACCCAAACTAGAATAAATAAAATATTTCCTGCCCATGACTTACACTCTAAAATCATTAATTTCTCAGTCACTCCCTGCCCCTTTTCAGACCACAATTCATTAATACTAAAACTTTAAAATGGGTACAAACCATTAATCTTAAACTCCAGTATGCCAGCATATATAACTAAAATTAAAGAGTTCAAACCCTGGTTATTATCTGAATTACAGTTCTTCTTAGATATTAATTACAGCACAGAGATAAATAAAATAATGATATGGGACTCATTAAAAACTTACATATATGGTAAAACTGTAACTTGGTATAAAAATAAATCAGAAAATGAGATTCTGAATTAGTATTTCTACAATCCAAACTTTTGTCAGAAAAGCTGAAAAAAATCAAAATCATTTGGAGATGAAAAAGAAAGCAGAAGTATTAAACAATAAATACATGAAATTCTAGCACTTAAAACTAGTTTAGCTTTAGAAAAACTAAAAATTAATACCTTGGTGACTTCTCCCAAATATCTACATAATTTATCCACAAGAATCAAAATACAATCAAAAGCTAATAACATTAAAAGTATCTTCTGTGAAAAGGAAGGGAAGAATGTCTTGGGTGTAGGTGACATTCTTGATGCCTATAGAAATCACTATATGGAACATTTCCAAAAAGAAAATACACATATTAAATCTAGATGAAAAATGTTCTAATTAAAAAAAAATACCAGAAAAATTAAAACTAGATCTGCAAACACCCATATCCTACAAAGAAATTACAGATACACTAAAATAGGGTAAAAATAATAAAGCACAAGATATAGATGGCATAATTATGGAAATATATAAACACTTTCCTTCAAAGATACTATCCCTCTTCTATAAAACTCAATTAGAAATTCAGTCACAAGCTTTAATACAACTGTCTTGGTGATATTCCTTAATCACACCAATCCTAAAGGAAAACAAATCCCCAAACCTCTGTACCTCATATAGACTTATATCATTATTAAATAATGACTATAAGATATTTATGACAATATTAAATAACAGAAAGAAAATACCACCATCCACAACACTAAATAATGATCAAACTGGATTTCTATATCATAGACACACACATGACAATATTAAAAGGATAATGTCTCTTATAGATTATGTTAATAAAGAAAATAAAGAAACACTCATAATTGGCTTAGATTGGAGAAAGCCTTTGATTCCACATATTGGGACTGTTTATTCAAAATCCTAATGCTATTTGAATTTCCTCCATCCTTTGTTCATCTACTAAAGAATATATATACAAATAATTTAGCGTATGTCAAGTTAGGTCCTTTTACCTCTGAATCTATACATATAACAAAAGGCACTAAACAAGGATGTCTCATGTCACCAATTCTATTTGCTCTAACTATTGAAATATTGGCAGATTCAATTTGTAATAATATAAAAATCAAAGGAATAGATGTTTATGAACAATACAATTCTAAAGCAATGCTATTTGCTGATTACACATTGCTAACATTATCTAATACAAAAGAGACATTACAAGAATTAGATATATTAATTGACAAATTTCACAACTTCATGACTCCATTTCAATAAAACAAAATCAAACTTTTTTACTTTTAAATAAAAAAAAACTGCAGACTAAGGGGATCACATCATAGGGAAACAAGAATCTACTGTAAAATATCTAAAAATTGAGTTATGCAAGGATAATAATGAATTAGTCTCAAAAACTGCAATAATATCATCAATACAATTAAAATTTCTCTGGAAAAATGGAACAAAATAATATTAAAATTTGAAGATAGACTACAATTAATAAAAATAGTTTTACTGCCCAAGATTCTATATATAGCCTTGGCAATACAGCTGTTACCAGAAAGGAATATACTTAAAGAAATAAATTCATGCTTAATAAAATTTTTATGGTTTCCCAAAAGAAACAGCATAGCTTTACTACATCATATCAGACCATGGAAACAGGTAGGATTAGACTTTCCTGATATAGAAACATATATAAAAGCACCAGTATTAAAAACAATCTCAGATTGGATAAGTCCAAATTACTCTGCAAATTGGAAAAAATTACTAACTGTAATATCAATACATAAATTAGTTTTACAAAAAAATTTTCAAATAGATACAAATTTTTCATGGCACATATTATGTATTAGTATGCAATATAACATAACTAAACTCACTAAAACTCATATGGTTAATTATTACATTGACTCATTTAGGAAAATTATTAATGCAAATATAGTTTTGAAAATCTGGTTTGATCTTTTAACACCATTTGTCCTGGTCCCCTTCAATAAACACATCACACCGAATGACATTTGATGACCTTTATTAAACTTCCATAACTTTGAATACCAATTTTATTTACAACTGGAGATAGTATAGTTGATTCTAAACACAGCATAAATATCCTTGTAATGTTAATCAGGACAGCGTACCTGCTCATCCTGCCCAGTAAGCAGCATACATACCTTTGCTCGCTTACTTTACTTATAAACCTCCTTGTAATGTTAATCAGGGCAGTGTACCTGCTCATCCTGCCCAGTAAGCAGCGTCCATACCTTTGCTCGCTTACTTTATTTATGAAGCAGCGTCCCATCTCACTTCATAAACCATTCATCAAATTACCAACCAAATAAGCAGCATCCTTACCTCCGTTTGCTTACCTATTCAGCAAACTTCCTCCAGCAGCTCATTTCCTTTCCACAAATTCTTGCAATAAACCTCCACACACCGGAGGTGGAACAGAAGAGAGCAAGCCTGTCCCTCTTCACCAACCAGCCTGACCAGGCTGTTCTTCCTCCCTTCTACCCAAAATTGTTCAACCAACTACCTCCCATGATGGGAAGGGTTAAGCCAAACATCATTCGGTGTACCCATCATCTGTAAAGCCCTTAGATACCTGCATACCATCCCTGAAACATGCCCTAATAAAAGTAAATAAAGTAGGATTACCCATGACTCCACTGTACCTCCACTGTACCACCGAGACCTCCACTCCCAGAGAATACATTCTTTTTAGACCGCTTCCTTCCTGCCATTAATCATGGCTCAACCTGAATGGAATGACAACCTATAGCCATAACCCTGTCAACTGTAGCATATCACCTTAGACCAACAAATTACTCAGTTCTGGCTGTGCATTAACCAGATTGCTGTAGGGAATATTCTAACTCCAAAACTATTAATGCCCTAACCCTAAATGGCAGAAAACCAGCACCCCTTGACCTAAGTCCTGAAAGCTCGCCTATGCTCACCAATGAAGTACTCTAAGTGCCCAGCCATAAACACCCCCAGTTCACTCATTACCAAATGACAATCCAGACTAGAACCCTCAGACTTCCTAGCAACCATCCAAACCAGAACACTCAAACTACTAACCATCCTTAACCACTGCCTGTCCCTGGCCATTCCCCTCGAAGGATCTCTTCCCCTAAATTGAACACAAAGCTCTAATATGCCTTAATAATGTAATTACTCAACCCCACATTGTGCCCCATTCTGGTGGCAAGAACCTCCTATCAAAAACGTCATCTTTCAGATCCCATTTTCAAGCCACCGCATGATGCCTTCTAGCCTTCAGCAATCTGCAAAGAAAAGAAAATAATAAATTCTATGTGCACACATATCAATAATTATTTAACATGGATGCACTGATAAGGACCCCTGCCCCCCATCAAGTGAATGCCAAACTCTGCACCAAAGTATGAAACCAGCTCCCTCTTTTTATTTATGCTGCAACTCATATCCCCAGAAATAAGAGCCAAACTTGTCTAGCTTGTAATCATCCCCGAGCCAGTAGCCTAATAACTTTCTATGACACTGAGTGCTGTGATCCACGCCACCTACCTGAACCCCATCCACCTTAATGTGCCTTAATGAGCAATAACTAAAATGCATTGCATGTAACCTCATTCAGCCCACTGCAGGAACCCCAAACTCTTACCTATGGCCAATGTCTATTGCTCCCTTTTACTATTGAATGCAAACACCCAAAAGCAGGGACAACATTCAAACATTGATCTAACATACTGAACGGTAATTAGCCCTGAGATCACCAACTCAAATGCCTATCCTTCCCTGGCTAGCAGTGAAAATCCTCTACCAAAACTCAACTTTGAAATCCACTTGCTTCAGTCAGTACCTGTTGCCACCTTGCGCTCCCCATGTGTAACCTTGTTGCTCGCCACTGCTTCCATCACCTGTGAATTCCCTGCATATCACCACAGCTGGTACTTGTTACAACACTGTCTACAATGAAAAGGACAAAAGTAAATCCTCTAATATGTAAAGAGAAGGCTCTACCAGATACCCACCTATTCCAAATTATAGCAGCAGCATTCTAAAGCCCCCAGCTGTAAAAAAAGAAAAGCCATGTAAATCATCGAAAATACATAATGCACATTCCAAGAAATCTTCAAATACAAACTATCCTGCCAACCCGGGAATGAATGCAACACCTTCACACACATCCATGACAAAGCAGCAATAATTGATGCTAGGTTTCCAATGACCCTATCAAATACCCAATATAAATTTAACTACCAGACAAGTATGTTAAAACCTAACCCCCACATGAAGGGACCTATCAATATCCACAACCATTTGCCTAGCTCTTAACCTTCCATCTCCAAATGAGACACACTAACCAACATATCAGATCTTAGATGGCCTGATCTCTTGTATGATACAGATGATGGCTGGTAGTCTATTCATTTAATCAGGGTGCTGACCACTGGTCACTCAGCACATGACCATCTCTGGCCTTTCTGCGCCCACCCAAGCAGTGGTGGCATCCATTGAAATGGCTCCAACCCTCCAACTCTTTCCCTCTGATCACCAATCATGCCCACTTGATTAAGTACCTCCACAATTTCATCAGTAACTGTTGCCTACTTGTGCTCCCCATGTTTAACCTCCTCGATTGCCACTGCTTCCATCATCTGCGAATTCAGTGTGTATCACCACAACTGGTACTCAGCATGCACCATTTATAAAGAAAAGGACAAAATTAAACCCTCTAATATGTAAAGAGAAGGCTCCACCTTATACCCACCTATTCCAAATTATAGCCACAGCATTCCAAGACTGCTAGCATTCCAAGACCCCATCTGCAAGAAAGAAAAAGACATTTAAAACATCCAAAATACATAACACACATTCCAAGACATCTTCAAGGACAACCTAACCTGCCAACCCGGGAAGGAATGTACCACCGTCACTCCCATCTATAACAAAGTAGCCATGGACTAACAACAGCTCTGATAAAGTTAGCTTGTATTTTGCTTAATTTAGTTCTTTCACCAATTTTAAAAAATCCTTCCAATTTCTCTCTTTCCTTTCCACTTCATTTATAGCTATTTGGACAATGACATACACCTCATTTATCACTGCAGATGTTCTCCATCTAATGATTTGCTTATTGCGCCTTACATCTGTTGCGTCATTCATGTACCTACCTGCCCTAGTTTCTTTCACCTTAGGGGCCCTGTTAATAATCTCTCAAGAAGTTACCAAGCATCCTCCTGTTTATCTATTGTTTGTTCCTACAGTGGGGTATCTCTCATTTATATAACTGCATAACATAAGTAGAGCTATAGAGCTGGTAGAATACACATCTTATCACTTTTCCCTTTCTGTCTACCAATGCTATAAAAGAAATATCTTGCTTATAAAAACTGAGCCTTCAGGCTACTTTAGTATTTGTGCTTTGTGAACTTAGAGAGGAATAGAGTCACCTTAGATTCCTTTCTCTAAGAAACATCCTCTTTGTTAAAAACTAAGATTCTGCTATCTTTTCAAAGTTTTGTTTTACTATAGAGGTCATTGACCGGTGAAAAGAAAACAAAACTCATAGCAAGTTATATGCCACTCAAGCAGGGAAACATCAAAGCACAAGACCAGCCCGCCACAACACAGACAATCTCCACCTGCATCCACAACTGCCGTACCTCTAAAAAGTCAAACCGACTTGATCAATTGCTGGCTACAACAAAGCAGATGCTGCATACCCTGCAAGGGCAGTCATCCACCATGTGTCCTCAACTGCACTGACATATTCATGTGCAGGTTCACTGTTTGCACTTTGCAACATGTGGTACTGAAACCCAAATGCTGAACCTGGCTTTGTTTTACTATATACCATTTTAAAGAGCTTCTGCTGTTTCAAGCATGACTCCCTCGAGAGTCAAAGGTCATTTCAGCAGGATTCTTTATGCACCACTTGGGCATCACCACGTCATCAAGGTTTATAGTGCAGCTAAAGTACTCTTGGGTGAGAAAAGTGTAGAATGGTTCTCTAAAATAGCCAATGTAAGAGTCAGTCACTTGACTAAACTCATAAAGAAAACACTCATTAAAAGCTCACATTGGTTAACAAATAACACCCCATCTAACATGATGGAAAAGGGTCGTTGTCATCCATACACAGCACTTGGACTGGGTTCTCAATGGAAAACAAAACAAAAAGCTGAGCAAAGCATGACAAATAAATAGTTAACTTGTGGAAGCATCTTCAAACCACTTGCACTAGATCTCTATGCATTATTTAAAGAAAACATTCTACATGCATACAAAATCACGACTATGGAGTAAAACATAACTTCATTTGGCCCTCACTAACAGGTAACAGACAAAACCAAATATTACAATTTCTGTAGTGATGTGACCAACTATCTCATCTAGGTTTATAATAAAGGTTAGCCCCTAGCACCCTATTTTCTTTTTTTTTTTTTATCGGGACAGCTGAGAGAAATACTTGCTATGCAATTACAGCAGCTGAAAAGTGCAGACATGATTGTTCAACCTGCAACCACGCCTTATCTCTTCCCTTTCCTCCTGTCCCCCCCCACCTTTTTTTTTTTTTTACCGAGGAAGAGTCAAAGAAGCCAGATCCCTGCCCTGACAGTGCCAAATGAAACAGCTCAATCACCAACACAGTTCTCTGGGTAGTTTTCCCTCTCTCATTTCTCATTTATCTATTTTTTGTTTGTTCAGCCATTCCAATGGAGTATTATCAGTCTACAAGTTGAAGCATCTACCTAACAGATACAACTTTAATAACTAGAAGTTCCACTTCATAGACAAACACTGACTCTCTTTTCCCATGTTATATAGCTCACAGAGTGCTCTTCACTTTGAATATCTTACGAAAGCACTGCTCCAAAGCCTACCTCTCATGCATACATATAGGGTAAATTTCTTAGTGAAAACAGAAGTTTTTTTGTGTTTTTTTAAATGAAGCCCCTCGCAATCTGCACATGCGCCCTGTGCCTCCCATCACAGGGGTGCCCCTAAGCCCATGAAGCATTCAACACACACCGGAAGAGGACCAGCACAGTCCCGGGAAAACCTTCCACCCGAAAACACAAGCCGACAGTGATTGATGTGAGCAGCAGACACTCTCATCACTATTATAAATGTTTAGGCCAAGCAAGAGGCAAACACTCAACATACCCTTGCTCACCATTTACACCACAACATGCAAGACCAACCGGAAGACATTAGAAAAAACTCCACACAACCACAAGCTCGTATCCAGCCCTCTATGTGACACCAAACAGTTCCCATACACCAAACAGTTCCTGTTCACCCAACAGTCAACAGAAAATCAGCCCCTCATGTCTGTGTGTGTGTGTACATGAATGGAGGCACAGATAGGTAACAAATTACAGGTGATGGAAACGCATTGCTAATTCAAGGCTTGTTTTTTTTTTTTATATATATATAAAATTACCTTAAAAGAAAATTGCCTCAAAAGAAGCACCGAGTAGCCAGAGCATGCACACTGCCCCCTGACCCTTGCACCTCAAGCACACAAAAGCAAACAGGGCACATTGAAGAGGAGCTGGCACTGATTAAGCACTACAGGAATGCTAGCAGGAAACACAGGAAAACCCACCTTC
The DNA here is from genome assembly GCF_019279795.1 of Protopterus annectens. NCBI lineage: Eukaryota > Metazoa > Chordata > Ceratodontiformes > Protopteridae > Protopterus > Protopterus annectens. The sequence goes on along the minus strand of NC_056739.1, from coordinate 936,066,256 downwards.
CTCCTCCTGACCACAAGTATAGCCCACCCCCTCCTGACCATAAGTGTAGCTTTCACCAAAAAAAAAAAAAAACTTTACATATATGAGTAATATCTATCACTACAACCAACTCTTGGTACTAACATCACTACTACCAATCCTTGGTATTGAACATCACTCACCTCGTCCATCCAATCATTCCAAGGCCTACCTGACCACCAAAATCTGCAGGTCGCCATGGACGAGAACCTGCTGTAGCAAGTTCACACCAAAATGTGATTACTTACCCAGCTACACTTGTCTAAACACCTTAAGCCCCTCCCCACCCTTATCTCATTTCCTTCCAATCATCCCTCCCTCCATTTAAACCTTTCACCTCCCCAAACCCGCTTAACTCCCATTAATATATCAGCCTAACCCCTTTAGAAGATGTCTCAGGACAACTTGGTTTGTTACCAAATCTCATTTTAGTCACAAAGAACTTTCCACATAAAATATATAGAGAAATTAATTCCTGAGAACAGAAAGGATTTGTTTGTTGGCTCCAATGTATCAAAAAACTAAAATTTTAGATATGCAAGAAATAAAAACAACATACAAAATTCTACAACAGGACTGGCTAACTTTACAGACTATTCTGTCATATTTGTAAGATTTAAGCAGAATAGTTAACAGTTCTTCATTTAAAGAAATACCTAAATTTACAAAATACATATATGAAATCATATATAATGACTTTGACATGGGAAACAGTATTTCAAAATTTTACAAAATATTGATAAACTATAAAACAACACCCAAAACCTCATATTGGAAATATATAACAAAAGGACACTCAATACAGTTAACTGATGATATTAAAACAAATATCTTATAGTTGATAAAATATACATCTGTTGCACAATACTGGAAAGTTTTTAATTGGAAATGCTTGCACAGAGCATTCTTAACCCCGGACAGAATCAGTAAAATTAATTCTTCCATATAAGGAATATGTTGGAGATGTGAGCAAGTACACAATGCAGATTGGAACCACATTTTCTTTGATTGTGTTAAAATTAAGACATTTTGGAATGGTATTAATAACTTTCTACAAGCTTTATTTAATGAATCGTTTTATTTAAATAAAGCTCTTGTATTATTAAATGTGAATGAAGGTCCTTATTTGAATAGGTCAAACATGCATCTAGTATGGATTATACTTGCAATCTCGAGGAGGTGTATAACAAGAAGATGGAATACAAACACAATACCAACTTTGGAAGACTTCTACAGCGTACTGAAGACCACAGCATTATTGGAAATTAAAATTAAAAAAACTAAGAATTTATCCAAAGCCATTTATCAACAACCCTTGGGTAAAATTCTTATAGTTAATTGACAATATACAATAATTGATCAGACACTCTGATAATGGATTGGACATACTTATAAAGTAACTGTATACATTAAGATATGTTATAGTGTCAGGCTAATGCAAATAGTGTACATAGTTATTCAAGATGTTATGCATAAATACTATGGAATTCATTCAAATGCATTTGAAAAATAAAAAAAAAGAAAGTGGAGCAGCAATTTCACGAAGTGACATCAGGGAAAAAATAGAAGAAGAAAAAGGAGAAGAACAGACTATGCCAGAAATGTTCCAGAGACAAAACCTTATGCACAAACTGTTGGAGAAGGAGCAGAAAAGAAAGAAGAAACAAAAGAAACAAAAAAGTATACAGTACATGTGAGCAGTAAAAAAGAATAATGTTTGGACAGGTATGAGGTTTAGTACCTCTGGGTGTGAAAGCAAAAGAGGCAAGAGCATTCATTTTAATTAATAAATAGACATATTGTGACTTGATATTTGAGACTGGGCAAACCATGGACAATGTTTGGGTGCATATGAGCAAAAGAAAAATATTTATCCATGGTCAGAATATGTGGTGCAAGCTTTTTTTACAGACAAAAAAATAATAATATTCCAGTTTAGAACTGAATTTGAAGCAAAAGCACTGCAAGAACATTTGTTAACTATTTGTAAAGAAGTAATGGATACTATAAAATATATGATGAAAGAAGACTATGGACTGGGGGATGGGAATGTGGAGTAATACTGAAAATGGGAAATGATCTTATGCATGTATCTAGTATTATTAATGTTCACAGTAATATAGGTTTTGTAAAATACAGGGGTCAACCAAAGACTTGTTATTTTTGTGGAAAAAATGATAAATTAATCAATGCATGTGATAGGAAAAAGATGGTATTTATGTGGTAAAACAAAATATAATGCAAAAATGTGATTTTAAAGTACAAAAAAATGTGGCAATACATTTATGGCTAGAATCTGAAATTAATGTGCAACAAAATGAAAATGTAAATAAAGTTATACAGGAGAGACAAAAATGTGTTATACAAGAAAATGTACAAAAATAAGTGACTAATAAAGAACTTATACATGAAGTTAAAAAAGTAACAAGGGAAAAGAAACAGAGGAGACAAGTGGGGAAGAAGCTGATTGGTGCACGGTAAGAAATAAAAATAATTTGATTGGGAAAAGAGTTAAAGAAAGGAAAAGAACATTCAAAAATAGAATGCTTAGAGAAAATAAGAAAGGAAAGGAGTAAACATTTTATTATACTAACTGTTTTTAAAGGCTGAAAATAGCTTTAACTGTGAACAATATGAAAAATATTAAGAGGAAACTAGGTATATTAAAATGATGTGTTGCAGTAGATGCACATATTATTCTTTTAGAAAATATCAGATTATTAACAGAGGAAGAAAGAACACAAACTGAAAAAAACTTTGGAATGGTGATGTAGTTTGGAACATGGGTAAAGAAACGTGTTTGGGCACATGCATATTATGTCAAGAAAGCATTTAAATATTAGACGTAACCATAGTGGCACTAGGACAAATTATGGTAATATACTTGAGATGGAAAATATGTGTATAGAATTATAGTTTTAGATACATATGTAACAAAAAAGAGAGAGAAAAGATGTTTAAAAATATTGTTGAATATGTTTGTGTAAATATGGACATTATGGTGTTGGGTGATTTTAATTGTAATTTAACAAAAAATAAGAGCAATTGCGATGTTAAAATGGTTAAACAAATTATGAGAAGTAGAAAGTTAAGTGTATGGGAGAATAACCACTGGACCTACAAAAAGAATGAATTTAGGACAGAAATTTATTATTTTTTAATATCTGATGGTTTAAAAGTTATAAAAAAAGGAATTAAGCATGCTGGATTTTTGGATCATGTGGCTATATAGGTTAAATAACAGGAAAATTAAGAATATATAATAATAGGGAAAGGAATAAAGAGAATTAATGAAAAGGAATTAGAAAAGGAATTAGATTTAGAAGAGAAAAGAAAACTTATGGAATTATGGAAAAATCATATGAATATGAGAGAATTTTATGAGAATTGGACTCTTTGGTGGCTTAATTTTAAACAGAAATATAAAAAGTATTTTTAGAATGTATAAGGAAAAAAGAAACAAAAAAAGAGAGATTTAAGATATTAAGTCAAGAAACATTTAGAGACTTAGTAGAGAAGAAAAATTCTTTTTATGGAAAAGAAAGAGAAATACATAAAAATTAATCAAATTAAAATTAATAAGTTGTTATATAAGCAAAAATATTGTTTACAAGGTAAGAAAGATGAGGTAGCACCATATTTAAGTAAAATAAACAAAGGAAAAATAAAAAGAGAATTAAATAAGGAAGGCAAGCAAATAAGATAGGAAGAAGGAATATATGAAATAATTAAAGAATATGTATTGGAATTATTTCTTAAAAGAGAAGAAAACATACAAAAAATTATAAAAGTGAAAAATTAAATAATGAAGATAATGGGTATTTAGAACAAGAAAGGAAAGAGTGGCAACAAAATTATTTTTATAGAAGTTGTGAATGAATGGTTAGAAACTGGAATTAAAGAGAAAAAGATATGTACAGGAGTTATAAAATTTGTATTTAAAAAAGAAAATAAAGAGGAGATAAAAAACTGGAGACCTCTAACACTGAATAATATGGATTATAATTTTTTTATGAGAACAATAACAAAAAGGTTATAAAATGGATATAATATATGACGAAAATGTATTCAGAAGAAAAGGAAAAGGAAGTCAAGAGTTATTATGGATAATAAGAAAAATAATTGCTAATATCATTAATAAAAATGTAGAGTCAAAGGTTATGATATGGATATAAGTAAAGTCTATGATAATATTTAATATAAATCATTATGGAGAATTTTGCAGGCATATAATGTAAGCAAAAAATATTATAAGTAATGAAATCTGTTTATGAGAGGAACTATGTGAAACTAAATGTAAATGGCTGGATTGGGGAAGACATAAAAATAGAATGTGGGATAAAGCAGGGCTTCACATCTAGTAGTGTAATTTTATCATTAGTTATGAATGTAATAGTGAAGGAAATTAATAAAATGTCAAGTAGCGGTGGATGCAAAATTATGAAAGAACTTCAGTTTCCTATAATGTATAATTATGTGGATGACATTGCACTAATTGTTAAAAATAAAGTATGGATGGAAGAAGTAAATAAAAAATTAAGTATAAATTAAAAAACATTTTTTTAAGTATAAAAAAAAAGTAAAGGATTTGGTTTTGAAGGTATGATAGGAGGTATTGAGTTCAATGAAAACTATATAGTTATATTAGGAATAATATTTGGAAGGAGTGAATACAGACACAGACAACAATGGGATAATTTACTCAATCAAGTAAAGGATATGACTATTTTTTGGAAATCATATAGATTTTCATATAAAAAGCACACTTGTTTAACACTATGGTAATAGGAAAAAAATGCTTATGTTGCTAACATTTATATCACTCCTATTAAGTATAAAAAGGAACTAATGATGATTATATTTTCTTTTATAAGGAGCTCTAGACTGAATCCAGTCAAGAGAGGGATTCTATATATGAAAGAAGAGCAATAAGACTTGGGTTTAATAAATCCAATAGCACATGCAGCATCTTTAATTTTATATAATGTATTTAAAGAAATTATGAAGGAAAATAAAAACTTGATAGAAATAATACTGTATTGTAAACACAAATAATTGTAGGAAGGAATGGAAGTTAAAAATAAGTAAAAGCATTGTAAATGAAAAAAATGGAAGAGTGCCAAAACAAAATTGTGTTATGGAAAATATAAAATAATATATGTGAAAAAATAAAAAAGAAATGGTACTTAAATATTTTGAAAGCATTTTATTACATGGATCCATGGAAAGATTTAGAAATAGATAAGAAAAAAGCCGTAATAATGATATATAATAATTATAAAAAGATTAAAAGACTGTAATGATTTTTATGGTGAATGTCTATTAGAAAACTGCCTGTTAAGGCAAATATGCCTTAAAAGAAAAAGTAAGGTAGAATATATAATAAATGTGGAGTGTTTGAGACTACTGATCATGTGTTTTTGAAATGTGAAAGAGTTAATAATTTGTGGAAAGAAATATGCAAACATAATAGGGTGAAAAGTTTGTTAAAATTTGAGCAAATAAATATGGACATAATAGAGTTTAGTTATTATGGTGCATGAATCAATATCTTGTTATTGTATTAAAGCCAACAACCTGTAATGTTGTTTACTATTACTGCAACTTTGTATCTCTATCATGTACATGATGTGGAGCTTTTCTCCCCGTGCATCTGCTGAAAAAGGATCTGCGTCCAGTTGGTATTTCCTGGTAAACAAATGTAAATAAATAAATAAATAAATGAAAACAGGAAGAAGTAAAACAAATGGAATGGACAGAGTAATAGTTTATGTTTCATGGACTATATGGAATGAGAGACTAAATGAAATCAAATACAATGGAAAATGGACATTGAGAAAGATTCTGGAGATAATAATGTTTTGGTTGTGGATAAAAGAGTGTAGGGGAATGCTTAAATTGAAGTTTAGAATGTATGGAGATTTGTAAATAGATGCAAATAATGTAAATATGTAAATAATATGTAATGTATACATTAAATAAAAAAAACTTTCTCTTTTCAATAGCTCAGGTATATGTAAATGAACTCACAACACCTACAAGTAATGCAAACAGATGGGGCCTCAGTTTAACATTTCATCCAAAGGAAGAGACACTCAGGAGTGCAACCCCCCCTTAAAGTGCACTGCATTATCAACATTCCATCTACATGGTGTGGGAGTAGAAACCACAATCTCCTGCACCAAAGGTAAGTATGCTATCTGTTGTGATCCTGTTTTCAGATTCATAGCACAAATGCTGATAGCCATTTGCTAAACAAAACAGCTGCACAATGAAAAGACACTTTGCATGAGCAACAGTAAACATCTCCCTTCAAGCTCACATTCCTTGAAAATGCACTGAAATTCACATTCATTGAAAATGGACCCTTATAATTTTGAAGATTTTTTCCATTAAGCAGTGAAACAAAATATTTGAACCAATAAAAGACAACATGACCAATTTCAGCACATTTCATGAGGATTTAGACGTTTGTCTCCTGCAGCTAAGTATGAGGTTTGAGCCTGAGCAAGATAATTAGCTAATCTAACATCCCTAACTAGGGCATTTTTCACACACACACATGTGCACCTACTGAAGGAGGAGAGACTAATTTTACACACCTGCTGAAGGGAGGAACACTCTTTCTTCTTACACACCTGCTGAAGGAAGGAATGCTCATCTAACATACCTTCTGAAGGAAGGAATGCTCGTCTCACACACAATGGCATTATAATCAGCCAAGTCTAGTGCATCCAAAAGGACGGTAGTAGTTCTCTGCTTCCAAAACAACACTTTTATGGTTCATGCATTTGAAAAATCAAATGGCAGCTTAGCCCTAAATGTGCTGTGTATGCATGTGCATCCTTAAAGTAAAATGTAATTTTTTTTTAACTGTCTAATTTTAATTCAAAATTAAATGCTGTGACAGTCCCTCTGAACAATGGGCAACTGCCTCGGTCACCTTCTGGTGGATCTGGCACAACTCTTATGCACTTGTATGGTTGTGTGGCCAACCTGCACCTCTACAGAAGCATGTCTAATAGTGCTTTTTGGTGACCCTTCCATGTACAGCTGCAACCAATGTCACTTTAGAATTGGACAGTGTAAAGTGCATATTGCTGTCATTGTTGGAAATGGGTGCCCTGCTGACTTCCGCCCTATACTGAATTCTTGGGGAATCTGTTAAAGCAGGAATACACATAAAACCATTTTCTGACCACTCACATATACCCTTAGCATACATTGATAAGATATATTATTATGCTGATTGTTGCAGTTGCAGATAAGAGATGACTGGAAGGCCAGATATGCAATTAGGTCTTGGTCACTCTTTCTATTCAAATATGTAGTTGCGTGTACTGTACTGTAACGGACATTACTAACTTGGTGCTTCCCTGAATAAAATGAGTGGTTGGCAGCAGCCAAGCATGACTATCCAAGCCACCCTCTTGGTATGAGCTGTCAATCTTTTGACCAATAAGACCAAAAACACAACAACTTCAGTGATTCTATTTACTATTGGTGGCCCTTATGGATCTCTCTTTCATAGTATCCCATATCACTTGCTTTACATGCTGTATCAAATAACTAGCTCTTCATTCTGCATTATTTAGAGATCTGTTATAGCCACCAACGGCATTCACATCTTGCACCAATCTCTGCCAAAATCTAGTTCCAAAAATGCTCATCTGTGGCACTTTTTCCCAAGGATAATGATTCTGTGTGCATGAAGGGCCCATGCTTGCAGTTGCATTTCATTATCCTGGACTTCTGATCTTTTCCAGGTGATGCCTCCCTGAGGGAATCATGGCGGTACATGTATACCTGTAGGCAAAATGAGTCAGTTAGTGGTTATGTATATTATGATCTGAGATGCAAATTCGTATGCTTACAGTCACTCATATTTTGTTTCTTAGTTATCCACAGACTTCCACCTATCATGCATTGTAGACCTGTGTCAACATACAGCCACTGGGACCCCATATCTTCTGTGTCCTTACCAATGTTTCCAGTTTCTGTGGTTTTCCCCATCCACGCCAAATGTAAAGTGCCATTTTAAACATATACTAGAACATTTTTCTGTCTGTTAAGGATTTGCTATTCTTACAGAGCCACTTTACCAGGAAGGACTCCTTACTTATCTTTAGAGAACTCCAAGTCTACAAAATCTTTACTGAAATTCTGTTTTACGGCTGTGTGGTACTGATTGGTGTTATGGAAAATGGCACTAGCACTTTGTCTCATGTTATCAACAAGCAGTTAGCAGAGAAAGTATGTTAATGAAAGTAGCCTTTGAAGACTGCATCATCTAAACATGATTGAGCTAGCCATCTACATCATAATGGATGAAAAGCATATGACCAGTATGTTCATGTGTATTGTATGTGCATGCCGCATTATGGCCACATGTTACCACTGCAGTTCCTACAGTCATTTATTTGCACTGTGGTGCAGTGCAGTGCTGCACTCTATAATCTGATTCACAAAATATACACCTGTGCTCATGGGGCTATCATTTTACTCATTGAAAGTTCTGAGTGAATGAGCCTGCCTCAGGCTCTGAAGAATACAAAGCTCCAGTATGGTGTCCATATGAACCGGGATTTTCCAGCTCTTCATACACAGGATGTTCAGGAAGTATCTGCTGGACTACTGCAATACCCCTGCTGGGATGAAGCATGATCCCACTGCCATTGCCTTTTCTGGAGAACAGTTGCAGCATAGGTACCTGAAGCAACATCACCTGACCTGCTTTATCGCTATTAAGCAGAAGTTCAGGAAAGGCAGCTTGATGTTTACTGTAAGCATCCTTTTTTCAGTCGAATTGTCTTCTAATATTTAACTGCTGTCTGTGTATACTTAAGAGAACATACTTTGTTTTATAGTGTTGGAGGAATAAATGCTATATATTATTACATGACAGAGATAGAGGAAGCACCTCTCAAAACAGTGAGATGTTTAAGGCATCATTGCCAGTCAGCTCTGTAAGTGGGAATTTGTTTGTAGCAGTTGTGTAATCATTTTCCTCACTCTATCATTCTTCTGCAGATCCAAGGATAGTAAAGGAGGAGGACGTACAGCAGTTGCAACCTCTCTGGTGCTGGGTCACCCATGACTGTCTGGTCTCTCTCTCTCTCTCATCACGGGGACATTGCCCTGCTGGAGGTGAATTGAAAGGGTCAATGACATCTTCCTTGTCTACTCACTTGGGTGGGGGAGATGCTTCTATTCTGAATGTCGAACAGAGAAATGTCTCTCACAAGTTGCTTGGCATCAGCTGCAATGGTTTCTAGCCAACAAAGTGTTCTGGCAGCTGGATGTTCATATTGATAATATGGAGTTGTACATCTAGTTAAGTTAAATGACTAGCAGGCTCAAAACTTAAGGCCACCAGGGTATTAATTGACACATAACTTCACCCACCAGGGTATGTACTGGATAGGTTTGTTGCTCTGTGCACTTGTCTTTCACAGAAAAATGCCAAGACGTTGCCCGGGTTCCATCCTAGTGTTTTCTTTCCATGTGTGTCATTGCTCATTCCCTGTCCCTTGTGGAGTTCTCTCCATTATCATTTGTCCACTCTGTTTATGGCTTTGTCCATCTGCTGTCCACCCAATACTTGAGTGTATATCGCTCCTATCGGTTTCAGCTTGTTTTCTCTGTTTTCTTGCCTGTCTGCACTTGATACCTGCTGTTCTCCCACTATCACATCCATTGCCAACCCTCTCTACCTTCACTATCTTCATTTCTATAAATCTCACTCCATTCAGTTTCACATACCATACCCTAGTATGTACTTCTACTTGCTGTTCTGCCATCTTCTACTTCCCAATCTACCACATTTCCACCATATTTATAAGATGATCCAGGATCAGTCTTTCGTTTACACATCCACACTCATCTATGTGGTGGCCATTGTGCTTCCCTTCATGTGTCAAATGAATCTGACATGTGACTGTGTCCTATTATATTACACATGAGCCTCCCCCTGACTTGGCTACACTAGTTTGTCTTAGTGGTAACATCCATCACATCAGTGAGGCAAATATCTGATTATAAGGTGAAGCTTCTTCTGTAGTTGTTGACAGTGTTGTGCAATGTATTTGTCATGTTTTTAGTTATTAATATTCATTTTTACTATTACAATTCCATTGTCTTGTATTAGCTCATGCATTACTTATTTCCAGGCACATACTTTCAGATAGTACTATAAGAGATATTGTCTTACTGACCAGGCAGAGGTCACCTCTATATAATTTATAAAAGACAGAAGACAATTACATTTCTGATTTTTTGAAGATTTCAAAAGTCACTGATGCATTTAATAAAGGATCAGTAAGATATAAAGTGACAAAATTATTTCAGTGGATTAACTTCACATGTCATTTAGAATCAGATAGACTGCAGAATATATATTTCTGTCTTAAGAAGCTCCATGGTCTTAAAAGATTGAATTATTGTGTGCCACATTTCCTAGATCTTTAGTGGTGGTTTCTTTTGTTATGATTAAAATGTTTATTTAGTATTCATAATTTATACTGTTTTGCCACCTTTCATGATGCTGCACTAATTTACATTAAAGCTGAATGATGTACTGCTGCATCATAGGTTCATAGGTAGGTACTAGGCTATTGTCCCTAGGGCCAATATAAGCATAGCCAAAAGGTACCCTGGCATTCGCCACCAAAGAAAATAATTTTCCTGTGCCCCTGTCGAGCAGAGCCACAGAGGTGATCCCCGGGGTGAATTTCCTATTTCCCATTCAATCATAAAGATTTTTCTTGAAGAGTGCTAATGAGGAGCTTTGTTAGATATAGATAGGTAGTTTGTTCCAGAGTATGGGAAGTCTCTGGGACAGGAATCTATCCCTCCAGCATGTTCTGTTTATTGTGGTGACAAGGTTTAGGTCCCTAGAGCATGTAGCTCGGAGGGATTGGGATTTCTTTAAGTGGAGCATGTCCAACAGCTCTGGTCTTGACATAGCTTTGTATGTTAGGCAGATATCGTCTCTGAGTAGGCGATATGCGACAGAGTAAAGCTGGAGTTTTTTGAGACGGTCTGCACAGGGCATCTGTTTGAGGCCGGTAATCCTCTTTGTGAAGTATTTCTGTGGCCTTTCTAATTATTGTAGATGTCTTGTGAGGTATATACCAAAAGGGGCGTTGTACTCTATAATGGGTCTAATGAGTGATGAGTAGAGGGGAATAATGACCTCTTTTTTCCTGGATGAGAAACCTTTTGTGATGAGGTGTGCCACGTAGAACAATTTCCTGTCTACTGTGGCAATGTAATTATCAAAGCAGAAACTACTGTCAACCTGTGTCCCAAGGTCTCTTATCACACTTTCAGTGTTAAGTAGACTACCACCTATGTGGTAGCTCATGGGTACAGAGTTTTTACCAAAGGGGATGACAATGCACTTTTTGGCATTGAGCTTGAGGCCATGGCTTTGACACCAGACATCTGTCTCAGTGAGGCCCTTTTGTAGGATGTCCACATCGTTAGGAGTTTTGATTATGGCTCCTAGTTTGCAGTCATCTGTGAACTTCATTAGCCAAAGACCTTCTGTGTTAGCCTGTATTTCAGAAAAGTAGATACCAAACAGGAGAGGACCCAAGACTGAACCGTGTGGTACTCCACTTGTCACTGGTCTGAAGTCGAATTTGGAGTCTGCTACCTTCACAGTGTGGGTTCTGTCAGTGAGCCAGTTGGCAACCCATCTTGTGACATAGGGATTTATACCTAGTTTAGTGACTTTATCTATAATTCCAGAGTGGGGGATGGTGTCAAAAGCCTTGTCGAGATCTAGATAGGCTGTGTGAACCACCTCATCAGATATATACCAAACATATAATTCACAGGCTCCACCTAGGTGGTGTCTCATTTGTATTTCATTAAGCACTCCTGCAAATGCGCTACAAAATGTGCTGCTTCCTCCATTGTACAACCATGATCTGTCTGAGAATTACCCATACTCTGCAATTGGCTAATACCTGCACCAGTATGTATTGAGTGTTGTGCTACACCTCTATGCATCCTCAGCTGAAGTGTTCCCAAGTGCTGAAGTAGAGGCAGAGCCATAGCTGGTACATCCTGCACCCAGTGTCACTCACAAATATATCCCCCCACTCATTAGCTTAGAAATAACTTCAATAGCCACCCCCACCCCCAGTTGAAATGAACAGCAAAGAAAGAAAAAAAAACACTGAGGTGCCTTTCTCTGTTGGGATTTCAGTACAGAGAAAGGCATCCTGCAGGAAGCCTCAATCATGCCCCCCTAAGACATTGTACCTGGAGCAATTGCCTCCTTAACTCTACCCTTGCTATGCTTCTGTCTACAGGCAATCAGAGAATGAAAAGTGTCAACATTACCAATAAAGTAAGACACAAAAGGAATATGACAGGTAAATGATGCAACTACTAGATAGCTAGTGGTAGCATGGATTCAACTTAAATAGGAACAAAATTAAAATAAGTGTAGTAAGTCTGAAGACAGTTTCTCAAAAAAAAAGCTGTTAAAGCAAGATGAAACTAGGAAATGGAGCTAAGAAAAGGACGAGAGTTTTGAAATGGTCAGGAAAGTATGCAGAGATGCACAAGTTTTAAACGTGATGATGTGAATAAGCCTATTATATTGCAAACAGCTTCCAGACAAAATACATTACTGGGTCAAGAGCTTTTAAAGATGCACATAATATAAATAATCAGACAAACAAAAGAAAAGGAAAAAAAAAAACTGTTAACCTATGGTTCAGGTGAAACAGACCACTGAAAGCATACTGTAAATGTCATTGCACACAACTTTCGATTACAAAGAATGTTACATAACATACATAAATATGACAAATGTAAACATCGACTAACAAGGAGCTATACATCGCACATATATTAAATATGATATATTTACTGCAGAATAAAATGTTAAAAGTACAGTTAAATATTCTGTGAATAATTCCAAAGTTAAGCATAGCTTAAGAAAAAGTGAAAAAAATCTGTGAACTCTACTGAAATGTCTTAGCTAGAGAGTCACAAAAATAAGTTGCATTCAGAGGCTGGCCAGAACAAAAATGACCACAAAATAAAGAATATGAGTCTTAGTTTAATTTCCTGAAGAAATAAGCCATGTTCATAAGTTAATGTTCAAATCCAATGGGACAATAGCTCCAAATTAAACATGAAGCCAAATGTTTGACAGGATACATGAATCACATGCAGGAATAGTCAAATTCAAAGAAAAGCAAGAGCCCTAGTGTACTGACTAGGAATGATGACTGAAATAGAATGAGCACAGAGATTTTCAATAAGCAATTCTTAATATAATAATAATCCAAATAAGTAGATGCTAATATATTCAATACCATGTTGTTCATATTCTCATACAAACACAATCATCAGATCTGATGAGGCATAGGTAAAAGCAAAGGTGACAACTATTTAATATCTTATATGTTTTTATAAAGAAATATCACTTTCTTAACAAATTAAATGTAGCTGATTACTTTGAAGTCTCAGTTGAGCTTGTTTATAGTTCATGATTCCTTAATCCTGATTTTACAAAGTCTGGGCCTGCAGCTTTGTTGCTCACATAGTACCTGTTTTCCCCGTGGTTCCTTTTTCTTAATTTGCTTTTTCTACTTTTAGCCAGACTTTGGGTATACTGCTGCTGCAGTGTAGAACTGCACACAATATATGTGAATCTCTTCACCAGTAAAAAACATTTTGCAAGCCTCTAAACTCTGCAGACTCTGAGACAAGAATTAGCCATTTCTTTGTCTGTGATTTTAAACATTTAAGGAGCACCCCGGCTTTATTCACTTTGCTTTTGATTGCCTTTACCTTCTTTTAATTAGTTCTAGATTTTGCCTGGTCTTTAGCAACATGGTGTCTTCTGTATGCATCCTTTCTATGTCCCTACACTACTTTTTTTTCCCCATATGGTTTTCTCTCCAGACCATCACCCACATAATTTGTATTGCTCTTTCCTACTCTTAGCCAGGGAAGTAAGGATATTCTTCAATGTGTTAACTTTCTGAACTTTATTTAATTTCAGCATTACTTTGTTTTATTTTGCTTTATTTGTAATGATACATACAGATGTTGGCAAGTTTTGCCCAACTAATCTCAGTTTTGCTTTATTCCCCTACTGTGTCCCCAATTTACTCTATCCCTAGTCCTATATCTGATCCCAAAACTGCACATTCCAAGCATTATACCTCCTTGTCATTCTATCAACAGCTACTCTATATTTATATTATCCAATCAAATCAGCACAGTTAGAACATTCACACCTAAACTAAAAAAAAAAAAAAAAAAAAAAAAAGTTCTAAGCTTGTTTCCTACCTTTCCTGTAACTAGTCTAGTCCAGATAAAGATTTGCTGTATCCAGGACTGTTTTTTTTTAAGTTTCTGAGCTCCCCAGACCTTTCTGTGTTGTAGGGAAGCCTTCTAGATTATCAGTGGGAGTGGCAAGCACTAGGTAGCCTATCTACCACAAGAGGAGTGGTTTCTGGTCCAGAAATTGTAGCTTATTGGCTGTTTGGGCAGTTATTCCTTCCCTTTCAACTTTGTGGTTTAAAAGCCCATGTTTGCATGGGTTTGCACACCACGCAGTGGCACTCAGCTGAGTTAAATTATTACCGGTGCCAGAAAGTCTGGTCTTCAATTTTTCCCTTAGAACATGCTTGTTCTTTTACTTCTTGCACTTCAATTAGCTTAATCAGCTAGCACTTTAACAGGCTTTTGTAGCATTTATTGTAGGACACTTAGGTGCTATCAGCAGTAGCTGTTCCTGCACAGCAACAGCACCAGTACTTATTAGTTATGATCGCTCCTTCTGGTATGATTTCCTTTGCTTTCTCCTGCTAACCTGGTGCACTTGGGCATTCTGAGACAGTGTGGCAACTGTCTAATGTACACAGATAACTCTCTCCTCTTACCTCCCCATACTCATACATGTGAGAGCTGCACTTATATCACCAAACTGGAAGCAGTGCAAGCTGCAACCAAGACTGGACTAGCTGGTCAAGAGGAGAAGGTCAACACCTGCAACTCACCACATAGAACATACAGCCCTCCAAAACACCAACCATTACAACCCACAGATAGAAACTCAAACCATACACCCACCTTTGCAGAAGATCTCAATAAAAATTTACCAAAACAACAGAGAACCCCCCAAGACAGAAACACACTTGACCACCACAACACAACACCAACCCCAGAACACATAGTTCACCAATACAGTGTGCCCCTCAACCTAAGCCCTTAAGGCAAAATACTTTGCCCAATGTACCAATCATAGGAGACTCAATTGTGAGGCATACTGATGTCCAACTCACTAGGCTGAGCAAGGAAAAGGTGACAGTCAGTTGTCTATCAGGTGCCAGGATCCATCACATAACACATGCACTCAGGTCACTCCACAGCAAGTACAAATATGACTCAGTCACTGTCCATGTGGGTGTGAATAACCTGAGACGTACCTCTCTGGACTACTTGAAAAGAGATGTGATGGAGCTCTTGGATTATGTGGTCCAGGCAGATATGACCCTAGCCCTAAGCAGTATTCTACCATCATGCAGAATTATACCACAGTATGAGCAGAAAATGATTGACTTTAACAACTGGCTAAGTTTCTGGTTTCATTCTTAGGGGATCCAGTATCTGTCTGCCTGGGATGACATGATCTACAGACCTCGATGCTTTGCCAGAGATGGCCAGCATCTGTCACCCCTTGGATTCTAGGTACTGGCTAAGGCTCTTGCCAACCCTATAGTACCTTTTTAGGCAGTGTTCAAAAGATACAACAAGGAAGCGACTGGAAGACGAAAACTGAAAAATCCAACAGTGTGTAAAAGTTAAGCACACAATTTTATTCAAATCGCTTTTCGTCCAGCTAATAGCCAAACTTCTTCAGACAACATCATAAACTACTACATCCAGCTCCATTTATACTTCATTTGAATCATGTGTTATACAAATTAATTGATGAAGAAACCAATTTAAAGGAACATGTTCCTCAAAAATGAAGTGAAATACATTCCTCTCATTTAAACACTTCTTATAAATACATATAAACACATATCAAAAATAATCTAATACTCTAAAAACAAAAGAGTGTGTAGGGTGTTGGTCACAATGCTTGGCTAAAGCATTTTCCAACTTACTTTTTCTTATACTGTACAGATGCTCGTAGATCCTGTCTTTAAGTTTCCTGTCAGTTTTGCCCACATAAAACACAGGGCAAAGCTGACATGAAGCAAGATAAACCACTGACTTAGATGAACAAGAATATCTTCCTATAAGTTTATATATCTTATTATTAATGGCAACACTGCTCCCAGTTGCTAGATGTCTACAAAACTTACAAGACTCGCATTTAAATGTCCCAACAATTCTACAAAAGTAAGTTGGAAAATGCCTTAGCCAAGCATTGTGACCAACACCCTGCACACTCTTTTGTTTTTAGAGTATTAGATCAAATTATGCCTGATGTTAAAGGGGGCCATTTCAATTCCTGTTGGAAAGACAAGAGTTGATTTGGCAGTTAAAGTTACACTCTTATAGAGCTCCTGGTTTGAATGACAAAGTTTCCTTGTCTTGTATATTAAAATTAAGAAGTCTTTTACGGTGAATGTGTTTTTATGCAAACACAAGGAAAGCCTTAGGGCCATGTATGGTTTAAATAGGTATTTATGGTATATTTTTTATTTTTGATATGTGTTTATATGTATTTATAAGAAGTGTTTAAATGAGAGGAATGTATTTCACTTCATTTTTGAGAAACATTTTCCTTTAAATTGGTCTCTTCATCAATTAATTTGTATAACACATGATTCAAATGAAGTATAAATGGAGCTGGATGTAGTAGTTTATGATGTTGTCTGAAGAAGTTTGACTATTAGCTGGATGAAAAGCAATTCAAATAAAATTGTGTGCTTAACTTTTACACACTGTTGGATTTTTCAGTTTTTGTCTTCCAGTCGCTTCCTTGTTGTATCTTTTGGGTTTGCTTTTCCGTTCGCTTAGTTTGATTTGTGGTTTTGTTTATGGCTACTGGGAGTACCAAAAATTTGTTGCCTGACTGTCCTACCCTGTTTTCTGCTTCCACGCAAAAGAGTTTGGATGATTGGGGAATTTAACCACTTTGATAAATATCATGAATGAGAGACTGGAAAGTCTGAGCACTAGACTCGACAAGTTATCGCAGACAATGGTCAATTGTAGGAAGAGTGAAGGTATGACGAGCAACAAGAATGTTTCTTCAAACGGAATCAACAATGGAGTTATGGAAAGTGGGGCAAGAAGTAAAAGACTGTGTATACAGTTCCACTGTCTATGACTACACCAGCAACATCAGTGCTTTCTCTGGGACCTGTTGATTTGCCAGATGTCACCTCCTGGCTTAAGGTACAGCCACCTTTGGTGAAGTCTGTTGGGGTGACAGCTGCTGAACAGTCGGGTGGAGGTAGCGCTTCTTTGGTGAACCAACTGAAGACTTTGGATCAGAAGTCTTTGAGAGCTAAAAAACTACAATTAGAAATTAATTATTTTGATGAATGTAAAAAAGTGGGAGTGATTCCCAAAGGTCTGCGTTCTTGGCAGTATCTTTCGGGGTTGGTGGCTGAGTCAGAGTTTCACCTAGATTTGTTGAACCTCTTTGATAAACCTGGGTTCGAACTGATGAATTTAATGAGTAAACAATACCAACTGACTGTCAATAACCTTAATGCCAAGATAGTGCAAATAGATCAGGACATTAGGTCACACAAAGATTTTGTTAGGCATAAATTTGATTATACCAGAATTTTGACTACAACTGACCAACACCTTATCAAGAATTCAGAAATTAAGGCAAAAAAATTAAAAAGGGATATAGAGGCATACAAGAACCATGCTGCTTATCCAACCCCACCCCCTTCACAAACCAGAACTTTGCAGGTCAACGATTATCCTCTCCCCACCAAAACAAAGGTAATGAGTGTAGGGGTGAGCAAAGTGGTACAACAGAGAACGCACTTGTCAACAATTTAGGAGACAGTAGAAGAGAGGAGGATGAATTGTCACCAGCAAACACAGATGAGTGTTTCAAACACACAGACAATTTGAGGGGAAGAGAGCAGAGTTTTTTTTCCAACAATGGTCAGAATCATCAGAAACGCTACAATATGAGGGGGCAGTACAACGGCAATGCATACAACAAGAAAGGAGGAAACAACAGAAGGAAGAAGTAACTAGTAATCATTTGAAAATTCTGTTAAACAAAAATGGAGATTTCAAAGTTTATAACTTTACCAGCCACACCATTAGTGCAGAATTATGTGAACTTTTTTCTAAGGGACTGACTTTTGTTCCAACACAACATTTTGATTTATCCAGGACATTGATAGATCTTAAATTATTCATACGAAGGATGAACTTGACTTTGCTCTTAGGGAATAATGATAGTTTAAATGCTGATATGAGGGTGCCTAGTACGTTTAACCCTCCCATACACCCCTTGTTGAATTTGTACGAACATCTGTGTGAAATTGATATAAGGAATCTGTGCGGGAAACAGTTGAATGGTGGTTGTTTTAACCTCTCCAAAGGGGAGAAGGAAGCTTTGCAAGCATTCAAATTGCTACCAGTGCATGTTTTAAAACCAGATAAAGGTGGAGGTCTGGTTTTAATGGACATAAATGACTATAATGAAAAAATGAGGAGTGTGCTAGGTGGTAATACGTATGAATTATCTAGTATAAATGAGTTGAACATTGCTTATAAATGCATTAATGTTTTTTTGAATGACTTGTTTTTAGAGGGAACTATCGATTTGGGAACGTTAAATTATTTAACAGTGGTATCACAAAAATTCCAAGTTTGTTTGGATTGCCAAAGTTGCATAAAGATATTTTGAACCCCCCTATGTGAGTTTTGGCTAATGCTAGGTCTTCCATCACTTATGCTATGGCCAAATTGGTGGACAATATTTTAAAGAAATATGTGAAAAAAGAGTCTCAGATATGTAAAGAATCTTGGTCTTTTTTAGCAGCAATTGAAAATTTTCCTTATCAGGAAAATATAAAATTTTTAACTGTGGATGTTATTGATTTATATTTTTCAATCCCGCATGGTTTAGGTATGGAATAGTTAATTGAACGGATGTTGGCACACAGGGCTGATGGAGGGAAGTGTGCTTAATTCAGGAACTTTTAGACATTATTTTAGTCAACAACTTTGTGGTGTTTGATAACGACATTTACCTGCAAAAGGTGGGGGTGGCTATGGGTTCCCCATGTGGGGCCAGTTTTTCGAATTTTGTAATGGCCCAATGGGAACACCAGTACATATTGAATGTCCCTAAAATCAAATGATGGTTAAGTTTTACACCAGGTTTTTAGATGATGTCTTCATTTTGTTTGATGGAACTAGTTCAGAGGTGGACAGCTTTCTGGAGGAAATTAATGGCAACACTGACTTTCTGAAATTCACTCATAAGTGCACTGATGAAAGGATAATGTATTTGGATATAGAGTTGAGTAACAATGTTTCTAATAAACGTTTTGTGGCTGCTATTTATAGTAAGGAAACCTACTCTAATTCGATGTTACACTATATGAGTGCTCAACCCCAGTACCCGAAGAAATCTGTAGTAAAGGGCCAAATGGTCCGTGCTGCATGCAGGGGAGGCTCGTGTTATTGGACTGCAGGACTGCAGCCCTCCCAGCTGTAAAACAAGAAAAATTAAACAAAATATAAAATAAAATAACAAAAAGAAAATTATAAAAGCAACCGCAAGTCTAGGAAAATTGTGCATGCGCACTTGCGGCATTTCCCGATATTCGGACTGCTGGTGAACCAGTCTGGAGTATGCGCACAGAATCCAGACTGTCTCCACCAGCAGTCAAGATTACAAAAACAACATGTACATCTACATTTTCCCAGCAGTCTATACAGTCAGAACTGCATAGACTGGAAGGGGATCGGACTGCAACGTCCGCAGGCAGGGTGGTCTCCCGGGACAGATGGGATGATCCTTAGGTGCTCTCGCGGGAAGTGTTTGCCTCCTGCATGGATTGAACAGCTCGGCCGGTGATGATGGTGCAGGAATGGATTTTGAAGAGCTCGGCGACGATGGAGCTTGCTGCGTTTGACGGACTTTGCAGGTAAGGTACAGTGCAGCATACCCCCAATCCATAGTACCACCATCTAGGGACATAAGCAAGCACATGCTACATACAATACTGTGTACATATAGAAAGCCACGGGGTAGCAAATATATTTAATCACTCCCTTAAAAACAAAAACAAAAAAGTTTGTCTTCTCAGGTCTTGTCTTCCCCTCCATACATAGGAACGTCATCCAATGTAGCTTGACAATAACTGAAAACAAGCCTCCGAGGCATGCACTTGTTGGCAATTAACACTTCTTTAATTTTTAAAAAGAAGCTACTGTTACAGTTCCACGTGCCTTTTATTTTTCACAGTTTGCTTCTTTGTGGGAAGGGGATTGTGTGAGTAATGAGGTAAATCACCTAACTTATTTGACTGTAAGGTGGGTGAGGGTAGTAAGCAAAACTGTGTACTCAGCTCATGAAATCAACAAGTAGATGAGGACTGTGTGCTTGTATGGGGAGAGGAGCTATGCTGCGAAGTTTAAACTATAACTTATGTTTTATTGGTTGCAGGTGTTTTGGCAGGGTTCTTTGAATTATCAATCAACACAGCTGCAGCTAGCCATATTTCTTGTGTACTGTGTTTGTGTTACGATATTGCCTTCTTGTTGCCAAAAGTTGATTACATTATTCTTCTGTTTATGCACATTTGCGAAATGCCGCTGTTTCTTTTTAAGTACTTGCTGAGAGGTAATCGCATTATTCTTCCGTTTATGCACTTTTGTGTAATGCCACTATTTCTTTTAAAGTATGCAAATATCAGAAGGGACTCCTTACTTTTCAGATGTAGCAGTTGGTGCTTTTATTTACTTATTTTTCTGTTGGCTTTTGTTGTCTTACTGCCTCTTTGTTTCTGTTGGCATTGTTGTCCTGCCAAGGAAGCATCAGGAGAAATGTGTTTTTTCTTCTTTTACAGTGTAGTGAGCCAGACTCTAAACAAAAAAGCTCCACCATAAACAGGTGAAATGTAGCAGTTACAACATAGGACAGGAGCATGCCTTCATTCCCTGATGCTCTTCCTCTTTAGCTACTCAGTTTAATACCATTCATTCTTTCTGAGTAACGTTTTCATAATTCGTGTAGGAGTTGCACGTTTATATATGCTTTGTATGCATTTTTGTAGTTTTACTGTGAAAAGAAGATAATTTCCTTCCACAGTTTGTGACTGTTTGCTTATATGTAATATATACATGTGTGTGATCCTTTCACAGATTTTTATTTATTAATTAATTTGTGTATTTATTTAATTTAAAGAAAACTGTGTGAAACTTCCTAGGGTGGGGAGGAGGTGCTCTGCATTACCAGGGTTTGGTAGTAAAATCACTGTTTGTTTGTGTGCATATAGTGTAGTGCATTGTGTCTTTGGTCTGTGCAGCAGTTTATTAACCTTATGATGATTAGTATGAGGTTTCTTTGCTTATTTTGCTAGATAGGCAGCATGAAGCACCCATGTGCATAGTCCCTTTCTGTTTAGTCTTATTATGAATTTGGTCTCCCAAGTAGTTATTTGAAAGTAATTTATTTTTATTCATTATTAACTTTTATGTAGGTTCTATGGTGCAAGTAAATGTGTTTGTGGAATAGTTATTGATTATTACTTTATCAGATAAACATTAAATGTTTTATCTGAAAAAAGTGAAATATTTCTGAATGTAATATTTATTTTCTAACTGTAATATCTACATGCAATATAATTTTGATTGTATTTCAGGAAGATGAAAAAAACACATTAGTTACTCTGATTCTATGACTTCTACTACTTCAGCTTTTTCACTGGCTCTGTACTGGTGGAAAGACTCCACTTTCTCTAACAGAAAATGTAATATTTTATTTATTTATCACAAAAAACACTAACACTGTAAACTAAGAAAAAAATGCCAAAGTAGTCTGTAAACTGGTTGCACCATTTAATTACAAGTTCTATAATAACACACTAAGCGCTTTCACCCATCCAGTCCGTGGGTTTCATCAGAGTAAAAAAACAATGAAAGCCTTTTCTTTTATTACAAAGCAAACCAATATCTATCCAAAAATAAAAATAATAATACAACATAAGTATTAATATTACCATTTAATGAGACCACATGTACAATAATTAGTACAGTAAAAGAAGCATGGGAAAAAGTATTTAATAATAAAGTGGACATTACGAATATTTTAGGTAACTACCCCAGTATTACATACAGTAGGGGAAATAATTTGAAACAACACTTTGAAAATAACCCACCCTACAGGAAGACAAAAATGAGAAAATGTGGGTTATGTAGAACATGTAAATTTATTAATGATGGTCCCTATGTTATGATACAAATTTTTAACAGATCTATTAGATGCCCAGGACATGTCAATTGTAATACCAAGATTGTGGTATACTTAGCAACCTGTTTATCATGTCCAGCGTACTATGTTGGTAAAACTATAAGGAAGTTAAGAGAGCATATAATGGAACACAATAGAGATATCAAAAACAAGAAGACAACAAGTTCCCTATACCTACATAGTACAAAATGTCTGGATTTTAAAAGGTTCGTATTTTTTGTAATCGATAGGATCTCAGACAATATGAATAAAGAAGGAGATGTGAATAACTTACTGGAAACAAAGGAATGTTTATGGCAACTCAGACTTAATGCCAGCAACACACCTGGCATTAATGAACACATCTCCATTTCTAATATTTTAAAATACAAATCATATTGTATCTAAACAAGTTTTCAAATTCATTAAGGATGAACTTTATTTTAGTAGGTATATTAAACTAAATAAAAGGAGTACACATACAAATCAATATTTTTTAACAATTTTAATTTTAATTTTTAGTATTAGTACTCTTAATTATACACACACACACATATATATATATATATATATATATATATATATATAGATAGATATTTATAAAGACATACTTATTAACTATCAACTATTAATTATCAACTATTAACTATTATAAACACACTTTTGTTCAGTTTATTAGTCTTGTACAACAATTGACTAGACACAGGAACGTTGACTGGATTAATTTTAGTACAAGACTGTTTTATTCAATATTTTATTGTATATTAAGGAGGCGTTGTGTTGTTTCATTAATTATTTTACTAATTTATTCAATTAATTGTTGGAATTTTAACTTGATTGGAGTGGAAATGTGATTGGATAGAGATTGGTTTGCTTTGTAATAAAAGAAAAGGCTTTCATTGTTTTTTTACTCTGATGAAACCCACGGACTGGATGGGTGAAAGCGCTTAGTGTGTTATTATAGAACTTGTAATTAAACGGTGCTACCAGTTTACGGACTACTTTGGTATTTTATTTATTTACTTTTGTTGAGTAGCATTGTCTGACTGAAGCAGTATGTAGGCAATGAGCTGTACATATGGTGATTTGCAGCCGCTAGAGTTCCATTTGGTAGTGTGTGTGTGTGTGTGTGTGTGTGTGTGTGTGTGTGTGTGTGTGTGTGTGTGTGTGTGTGTGTGTGTGTGTGTGTGTGTGTGTGGCCCCAGCTGCTACATGGTGGTGGGTAGAGAATAAGGCCTGAACCCTGTACCTTGGGCCCAAATGGCAAGAGTCTAAATTCCCTACTCACCGCCATTTGTAAAAAAAAAAATGCAGATTTTTGCTTCATATTTGTTCTGTTCCTCATAAAATCTGTGGTTTCTGTATTTTTGTTTCTCAACACAGCCAGTTCTACAGTGGTACCATTGCTGCCTAACAGCTACAGGTTATCTGGTTTGATTCTTGGCTGGGCTGCCTTCTATGTGGAGTCTGTATGTCCTCCCTGTGTTTGTGTGGGTTTGCTCTGGTGTCCTCTCATCTTACAACGACTTGTCGGGAGTGTTTCTTCCTCTGCCAAAAATTGGCTTTTGTTTCAAATTAGCCTTTCCTGGTTAACAAATGTTAAATAAATAAAAATGACAAGAACTGGAATTTCAGACTTCATATTCTTCAGAAAGTACAGGGTAACACAAATCCTATTATTACAGCAAATTTCTAAGTTTATAAGATGGATATTTGAAATTTGTCTCCCATTATTGGCTTCATCCAGGTTTTTTGTGCCAAGGTTGAGAGCTATGGTGATAAATTAACTCACTGAATATGTATGGGGGCTGTATTCCTGCATTACTGGCTTTGTCTATGTGTTTTTGCTAAGAGGTTGAGAGCTATGGTGAGAACTGAATTCAATATATGAAATTTGTCCCTATTTTTGGGACTGTATTCCCCCATTATTGGCTTTGTCCAGGTTTTTTGTGCCAAGGTTGAAAGCTATGGTGATAACTGAACTCACTGAATATGTCTGGGGGCTGTATTCCCGCATAACTGGCTTTGTATATGTGTTTTTGCTAAGAGGTTGAGAGCTATGGTGAGAACTGAATTCACTGAATATGTTTGGAGGCTGTATTACCCTATTATTCGCTTTGTTCAGGTGTTTTGTGCTAAGATGTTGACAGCTATGGTGAGAACTGAATTCACTGAATGAAGCCATTTAAGTTTCAATCTTCCTCTTTCATAAAATAGATGATTGATTTGGCATAGTGGTATGTTGCTCTGTTTTGCACAGGGTCCTGGGTTTAATGCTTGGCAGCGAAATGTATGGTGGTAACACAGCATTTTATTCTAGCAACTTTCCAATATTATACAAGCATTGTTTAAAATGTGTCCCTGTTTTTTGGTCTTTTCTCCCCCCACCCCTAAATTTGGGCTTTTTCCAGATTTCTTGTGCTGCAAAGTTCAGAGATACAGCTGAGTGTCAAGTAGATTTTACTAGAAGCTGAGAGCTGCAGGGGAAGAAAAGTTTAGTGATGCTTATGCTGAGTTTGCTTGCATTGTTAATAGTACAACAGGTAGTGTACTTGCTTTTGATGCAGAAGGCTGTAGGTTCTACTTCCACAGAAGGTAGATGCATTGCTGATACTGTACTGTATTGTAAAGGTGGTGGATGCTGCAGTCCTTTTTGGTGAAGATACCTAGTAACTCTGAATCAGTTTGCCATCCATTCCCTATTGCAATATTACTAGCTTATCATTTTTTAATGAAACATGGGCAATTTAGTCCACAAGGGCAACAGACACTTTATTTGTAGATGAAACAATGAAATATAAAGTTGTTTGCTAGCAGCAACCTCTTCATTAATTACAGATTTCTTTAATGTGAAATTATTTAGATGACTTTTACTTCTTCAGAGATTGTGCATATTTACTGATACTGGTGGACTGTAGAAGTTTGAGTAGACTTTTATGATAGAAATGTTCTGAATTGGGCAGTTTTGTCGTTATTGGTGCATGCATTTTTTTTCATTGTTTACTGGAAAAATGTTCTGAATTGGGCAGTTTTGTCATTATTGGTGCATGCATTTTGTTTCATTGTTTACTGGAAAAATGTTCAAAACAAATTTAAAACACCCCCTACAACTGTGCTATATTGTACAAGGAATATAATTTAATAAAATCAGAAAGGTGTATCAAAGACCACGTGTATGTTTCATGTGCAAGGGGCCTATGATTTGAAAACAGCCCAAAGTTAATCTTTATCTGCCACTGGCAAAATGTATTTTCTTTGAATGTGGGTTTCAATGTTGTTTCAATGAATGTGAGTTTCAAGGGCAGAGAAGTTTTAATGCTGTCTGTTTTCATTGTGAGTTTGCATTGCTTTGTTTAGCAGATGTCTTAGTGTTTGCGCTGCAAAATGCAAAATAAAACTTTCAAATGAAGTCCAAATCATTGTAGAAGTAAAGCAGTATGCACATTAGTCTTTATGGTAAATGGGGTGAAATAGCCAAGTAATGGTTCATTGGAATAGCTGAAGGGGGGAGGCTCCATTCGACCATGATTTTGTGAGGGGGAAGGGCGGCAAACTCAAAGACAGCCCACCTGAACTATACCTCTCAATTGTCAAGATTTTCACAGAATGAATAGATTTTTGCTTCTTATTTTTGGTTTGTTCCTCATTAAATGTGTGATTTTCTGGCAAATAATTTAGGAACTAAGTCACTAAATAATGAGACACTGAGTTTCAGACTTCATAACCTTCAGAAAAATGCATGCTAAAGCAACACCTGTTATTCTATCAACTGTCTCAGTTTATACAACAAATTTTGTACTGTTTATAAGTATATTTGGCCTTGTCCATATTTCCTGCATTAACAGGTTGAAAGGTACGTGCAAATAAATTGCTTTAAAGAATTAGGCATATCCTAACCTCTCAACTGTCCCCGATTTTGGCTCAAAATATTGCTCTTCCCCTAATAATCCTGCTGCAAAATGGCAATTTTGGAAGAAAACGTGGAGGGTTTACAATTAAGAAATAACTGTAATAGTCAGTTATAGATTACTTTTATTTCAGAAATGCATGTAGATTCTTTTATTTTGTCAGCTGCTCAAGTTAGCAGTACTAATATTAAAAAAGTGTCCCTTCTTTGACATGTTCCCAGCTGTATTGTGTGGATATTTTATATTATTGCATCACATGTTTGGTCCATTTTTCATAAAAATTGTGTTTTTTGGCAAATTAGTAGCAAATCATTAAAGACTGAAGTTGGAAAATAATGACAGACATTTGTGTTTCAGATGTCATACCCTTCAGAAATTCATACTAATGCAAGACCTACTACTCTATTACCTTTCTAAGTTTATAAGAGCAATATTTAAAATTGTCCTTATTTTTGGGCCTTGTCACACTTCTATGCATGGCTTTGTCCAGATTTCTTGCTCTGAGGTTGAGAGGTATGACAAATGTGTCAGGGCCATCACAGTCAGCCAGAGACATTTCAAATTGTGACATACTTGTTGCTCCCCACTGACCCATGTAGTGTGACTCTGGATGTGTCCAAGCAAGGCAAGGAGAAGTTATGCAGTGTAAATGTGCAGAGTATCCCCCCATCCTAGGTAGATGCAAGTACTACTTTTATTATGTCCTTGATTTTGCAGAATGCTCTGGTTTGTCATATTTTTATACTGTTGATTTATGCTTATTATTACTCAAAGTGCCTGTTACTCTGTGTTTAAGTAGCAATGCTTTAATGACCATCAGGTAAGCTTGTCTGAGATTGTAAGATGCAAGTAAGCTTTAATAAGCATACAGTTAAAAGAATTGCCAACAGTGAAAGCCTTTCTGTTGCCATGCAGAGAATACTTGCATAACTAGATAATGTATAAACCTTGGGTATTGAAATGCATATGACAGTATTTGTAATAAAGGACAGGATTACATTATTTTAAGAAACTCATTACATTTGTTAGAGACTTGCAGTCATCATTGCAGGCTTTACCTGTAAGCCAAACAGAATGACAATCTATCATGTGTGGTCTATTACCTGTATAGTAATCCTTTAAGCAATGTATCTTGAGCTTGTTTCTTGTTTGCTTTTCATTTTTTACTTTGATCATGTTTTCCCCATGAAACAAGTAGATAGTTGTCAGGCAGCAGGTCTTTTTTTGGATAAGAAACATTTTTACAAGTGGGGTATCACAGAGATTGCTACTTTCAGCAGGTTACTTGGTACTTTAATAAAGCTGAATATAAATTATAATTAGAACTGCAGGGCAAGGAGAAGTGGTTTGAGTTGAGTGCTGCTTGTTTTTCTTGTGCTTGATTTTGACTGGCATTCCAGTAATGTATTTAAAAAGTAATTTATCTTTTCATGCTCACAGCCTTTTTGTTTCCATCTAGATATTAAGTAAGCTGTCATGCAGCTAATGCATTGAAATATTCTTCAACACTTCACATTGTCTTGATTGGACTCTCATAATGACGGTTTGGCACCCAGGGCATCGTATTTAATTAAAGTTCCAGTTTTTGTGGCTTTGTGCAAAGCTCCTCCCCTTTCTGGTTGACCACACCCCTTTCCCATTGGCCCCACCCATTCAGCTGTCTCCTACAGCCCCCCTTCGATTTAAACTCACCAGTCACCACTGGCTGCATGTATGGTAACAGAAGAGGATAGATTTCTTGAGGCATATGAGTTACTTAAGGGTATGTTACTGATGAGATGGTACCCTGAGGTATTGGTATTGGGCATTTGGGCATTTTTGAGGAAGTTTGGAGTAAAAGGAAAGCAGGTATATATAAGCCCATACTGACAGGGCATAACAGTGTTTTGGATAAGGTCGAAAGTAAAACAACTGGTTTGTGTCCCCGTTGTAATGAGATTGTTTTGGATGACCAGAAGTCAAAATACTCAATGAGTTTTATTACAGTATTTAGTTTGGAGGCTGATGTAATAAGGTCAATTTTACAAAGGAATTGGAGTGTGTTTACCTTTGAGATGGATTTAACTGACAAGTTAGGTGATAGACCTACAGTAATATATAAAAGGGGTAACAACTTAAAGGGTATAATAGAAATGAGTAAAAGAGTTTGATGTAGAATTGCTGGGATATTTAAATGCGAGTCTTGTAAATTTTGTAGACATCTAGCAAATGGGAGCAGTGTTGCCATTGATAATACGATATATAAACTTAAAGGAAGATATTCTTGTTCATCTAAGTCAGTGGTTTATCTTGCTTCATGTCAGCTTTGTTCTGCATTTTATGTGGGCAAAACTGACAGGAAACTTAAAGACAGGATCTACGAGCATCTGCACAGTATAAGAAAAAGTAAGTTGGAAAATGCCATAGCCAAGCATTGTGACCAACACCCTACACACTCTTTTGTTTTTAGAGTATTAGATCAAATTATGCCTGATGTTAAAGGGGGCCCATTTCAACTCCTGTTGGAAAGACAAGAGTTGATTTGGCAGTTAAAGTTACACTCTTATAGGGCTCCTGGTTTGAATGACAAAGTTTCCTTGTCTTGTATATTAAAATTAAGAAGTCTTTTACGGTGAATGTGTTTTTATGCAAACACAAGGAAAGCCTTAGGGCCATGTATGGTTTAAATAGGTATTTATGGTATATTTTTTTTATTTTTGATATGTGTTTATATGTATTTATAAGATGTGTTTAAATGAGAGGAATGTATTTCACTTCATTTTTGAGGAACATGCTCCTTTATATTGGTTTCTTCATCAATTAATTTGTATAACACATGATTCAAATGAAGTATAAATGGAGCTGGATGTAGTAGTTTATGATGCTGTCTGAAGAAATTTGGCTATTAGCTGGATAAAAAGTGATTTGAATAAAATTGTGTGCTTAACTTTTACACTCTGTTGGATTTTTCAGTTTTCGTCTTCCAGTCGCTTCTTTGTTGTATCTCTTGGGTTTGCTTTTCCGTTCGCTTAGTTTGATTAGTGTTCCAAAAATCGAAATTCCACCATAACAGCTACAGACAAATGCAGTCTGAGGGTCATGCTGCTCAATGCTAGAAGTCTAAATCTCAAGATGCACTCACTCGAAGCTCTCTTCAAAATGGAGAATGTCAACATCTGTGCTGTAATGGAGACCTGATTTAAAGAGGCAGAAAGCACCCCTGCACTCCCAGGCTACATCTCATTCCATACCTTTTGGCCCCAGGATATGGCCAGAAGCTCCAAAAGCAGTTGTGTCTCCATATTCTTAAAGGATACACACACCTCTAGACATGTAGCCCAACATAATGCATCCAAGATACTTCAGGTACAACTAACACTGGGTAAGGCAGCGATACAAGTCATAGCCTGTTGCAGAACCCAAAACATGTCCCTAGACTCTCACTCCAAGTTCCTAAGTACCCTGGAATCTATCAAGGCCCAACCTAATACTCTCATACTAGGTGACTTCAACTACCCTTCCATCAACTGGGAGAACTATTCAAGTACCAATGTACAGGCCCAACACTTTCCGGAATTTATCAATTCCAATCCCTGGACCAGCTCATTCTGACCCCCACTAGAGAAAGCAACATCCTTGACCAGGTTATCACCAACATAGGAGACTGTTGCTCCACACTTATAGTCAATTTCTCCCTGGTTAAATCCGACCACAAACTGATCACCATGGAAATCTCCATCTCACCTACAACCCCCGCTTAGGTGACCACCCTGAAAAACTTCTCTAAAGCCGACTTTGAGGTCCTAAAAACAGAGGTGGCTAACTTCTTGGCACCCATGGCAATGGAAAATAGCTGCATGACTGCCAAATCATACACCAGTGCACTGTATGAGCACATAAACAAATGCATGGACCTTGCCATACCAAATAGAACTAAGACGGTCTCTTCCAAAAAAGGAAGCCAATCTGGTGGCCCCCAACCATCAATAAACTCTACAACAGAAGAAAGAAACTGTTGCAGAAAAAAATGAAATCACAATACTGGAAAACCTCCCTTATCAGTCTCAACAGAATGCAAAGATCCCTTATCAAATCCTCTAAAGCTATCTATGAAGGCAGAATTGCAGCTGACACCAAAAATAACCACAAAGCCTTTTATAGCTATATCAAATACCTCCAAGGCAATACCCAGATTTGCTCTGTGTTATTGCACGATGGCACCTCCTATACTGAGCCAACAGATATAGCCAACATACTGGCTGACAGATTTAGTGCAAACTTTACCCCTCTCCCCCCTCCCCCCTAGGGCCCTATCACAATACCAGAAGAAAGCCTGGTACCCACCATTTCTGTGACACAGGTAAAAGCTGCATTGTCAAGAATACAGCACCCATGGGACCTGATAATACCCCTAGCTGTATCCTACATGAGCTACAAAATGAACTGGCTCCACATGTGTGTGCCCTGTTCAATCACAGCCTTACTTCAGGCTATGTCCTTAATGAATGGTGCACTGCTGCACTCATTCCACTCCATAAAGGGAGAGCAACTACAGACCCTGGGAACTATCACCCCATTAGCCTGATAAGTCTAGTATGCAAAACTATGGAGCGCATCATCATGGACCTACTTAACAAAGATATAGCCAATCTCCAAACTCTTGATCCCACATAGTTTGGCTTTGTCAAGGGTAGATCCTGCCTGCTGAACCTGGCTGACTTCTTTGAGGCAGGCACCAAGGCTGTGGATGTGGGTAAGACAGTGAATACAGCCAACCTCAACCTGGCCAAGGCCTTTGATACCATTCCCCACTCAGGTATCATTGATAAATTCATCAAATTAGGCATCAATCCTTACATCACTAGGTGGGTTGCAAATTGGCGTACAGATGGGACCCACAGAGTGAAATCTGTGGATTCCAAGTCAGACTGTCAACCAGTCATGAGTGGAGTCCCACAGGGCTCGGTCCTGGGCCCTCTCCTGTTTGGCATCTACTTCTCAGACGTTCAGGCCAACACAGAAGGACTCTGGCTGACCAAGTTCACTGATGACTGCAAGCTAGGAGTCATTATAAACTCACCAAGTGATGCAGACATCCTACAGAAGCGCCTCCCTGAGACCCATGACTGGTGTCAGAACCATGGCCTGAAGCTTAGTGCCAAAACATGCTTTATCATCTCCTTTGGAAAAAAACTCAGTTCCCACGAATTATCATGATGATAGGTGCCCGCTGAACACTGAAGGGTTTATAAGAGACCTGGGCTCCCAGGTCGACAGCCACCTCACCTTCGACCACCACATTGCCACTGTGGTCAGAAAGTCCTTCTATGTGGCACATCTTATAACCAAAGGTTTCGCATCCAGGAAGAACAAGGTTATCATCCCTCTCTACTCATCCCTCATTAGACCAATCATCAAATATAACACCCCGTTTGGCATGTACCTGACCAGACACCTACAACAGCTGGACAGGCCACAAAAGTACCTCACAAAAAGGATCCTAGGCCTTAAACACATGTCCTACATGGACAGACTCAGGAAACTTCAGCTGTTCTCAGTCTCTTATCATCTACTTAGAGGTGATCTCTGCTTGACTTACAAAGCCATGTCTGACCCAGCCCTACTTGAAATGCTACAACTAAAGAA
The DNA here is from genome assembly GCF_019279795.1 of Protopterus annectens. Taxonomy (NCBI): domain Eukaryota; kingdom Metazoa; phylum Chordata; order Ceratodontiformes; family Protopteridae; genus Protopterus; species Protopterus annectens. Next base: position 936,034,270 of record NC_056739.1, on the reverse strand, counting down.
ATCCCAATCCCCCCACTCCATACACTGCAGAGATGACAATCTCATTACCACAAATAACGAACATGGTGGAGGGACAGGTTCATCACCCAATGACTGCCTATACTCTGGAATAAGATTCCCATTCATGTCAAGCAGACCACCTCACTGTCCCTAAGAGAAATCTTGATGAGTGGATGGGTAACAGAAATTTCACCCCAGGGATCACTCCAGTTGCCCTACTGGATAGGGGCACTGTGAACTAACATCAGATGGCATGGTGCCTGGGCATTTTTTTTTTTGGGCTAGGCTTGTAAAGGCTCCAGTGCCATTAGCCTAGTACACACCTATGAACCTATGAACTAATGCTTCCTTTCTATATAACCTTTACTAACTTTACACTCTCACAGTTACTTTTCTTCCAAAAACCTAAAAAAAATGCTCTATGTAACAGCTACTTAAAAGTAATTGAATATCAGTGCTAACTTACAATATAGTACTAACTTCCCATACAACATTTTAGCTATATCACCTCCACCTGTATTCTAGATAGCTATTCTGCCTTACTATCCCACACTGCTAATTCCTGTGCTGACCTTGAATACATTTACCATTCCTTCCCATCCTATGACTAAATGTTTATCAAAGACACTTTCCAAATCTTACATCATGTAAACTATAGAACAGCATCTATACCAGTAATAATCCCATTTCTTTTCTTCTTGCACATGACACTTCTTACATCTCTCACTAGCATACCATTCTCAAAAACCTCATCCCCAGACCCATCCTTAAGTATCATTTACTTTACATAACATCTCAGCTTTATAATTCACAATCAATACTTTACTTAAAGGTGAGATATCAGCCCTTGCAAATCTAAACACTGGTGCTTGTACTCTTCCCTGCTTCGCTGAAAACAATTAATTCTCCACAGTCTTTATAATCCTTATCAGACTACAAAGTTCTTGGGATATATATCCCAGCCCTAGTCCCATCTCCACTCAAAGCAGTCTGTCCAACACTCAAAGTTCAAAACCAAACATAAATAATAAAATAAATCCAAAGTCCAGAATACAGCTTTAGGCATACAATTTATTAATCTAAACATACAAAGTCTTTGTTGTAAAGTAACCATACTCCATTCATGAGTAGCATAAGAAATCTTTATATACCCAGAAACCTGCATAAAACCATCTATTAAAAATTAAGACATTCTACAGCAATAGTACTCTATGTCTTGACAGCTAAACAAAATGAGCTGAAAGTGTAGCCATCATACGCCTAAATGTTAACATGAGACAGCTCAGATCAGCAGTGATTAACTTTTAATTGGCCTTTTTATATTAACAGAAAGAAAACAATATATATCATATCCCTATGCATTACCTATAAATATAATTTACAAATGCTAGGGGAAATCCTATTCTGGCTATTATAAATGGTGACTCCAATATCAACTGGATAAACTCAACATATCCATCTCGAGTGCACTCACTGAACCTCTATAATTTTACCCAGTTGACAAGCCCAACAACCCGATTAAATAAGGCCACACACACTTTTACAACCATAGACTAGATTGTTACATCTAATTCTGACAAAAACAGAGTGGTGGGTATCTTCCCTTTTACCCTAAGTGATCATCATTCTACATAGTCCATTAGACAATTCAGTTCCACCCTTGCTTCTCCACATGAAAGTGTGGTTCATAATTCAACAAACTTTAATCCTGAAACGTTCATATCAACTCTATGGAAACATTACTGCCACCCGATAAAGTATCTCACTGTAGAAAAGGCAGTTGAAGCCTTTAATAACATTAACAACATATTCCTAACCATTATGAATGTACAAGCTCCTTTTAACAAAAAAAAGTTGCATCTAGTCCATTGACTTACTAGGTTAACAAAGAATTATAGCATGAGACAGTTGTGGATCATTAAAACCCTCTATAATTATCAAAGCTGAACTACATAGGAAGAAAATGGGAATTGTGGGAACAATACATACAGAGGAGGAATGAGGTTTAAAAGAAGGCAGGACTTAAATGAACTATGTAATGTTTGACTGAAAATGATTGTTTAGATTATAAATGATGTATAATGTTTGCAACCGGGAGTGTGCCCATATGGTTTGTGATGTAAAATGCTTGCAACCAGGAATGTGTCGGTGTGGTTCATTTTCATTTATATAAATGTATGATTGCCTGTGTTGTAAGTGATGATTTAATAAAGATGTTTCTTGTTTAACAAAAAGGAGGCAGGAATTGAATAATTTATGTAATGTTGCTTAGGTTATATGATATATAGCAATATATGTAAAGTATAATGTTTGTAAACATGAACTTGTTAATTCAGTTTGATTACTTTTATATAAATGTAGTTAATGAACAGCAAGAGATCCCACAAGATTTACTGGACACTGCTGTCAGGGATAGAGAAGTGTGGGCTGTTCTGTTCAACTTGCTATCACTGGCCCTCTACTCAGGACAAGTGGTTTAGAAGATGGCTGTAAGTGTGGATGGATAGAGGAACAGACAGAAAAATGAACCAACAAAATGTTAGTCTCAGCATGTTATACACTTCTTGATGATTTGTTTGTTCAATACTCACTTATGATTATTTTTAGCAGTTCTGTCAGGGAAATGTGTTATTGTATTGCAGCACATACATTTATATTGATAATCTTACCATATGAAGTTGGCAGTGAATTAAAGAAATGCAGGAGACTGTTCTCAAAGGATTGCTGCTTTGTCTTCCTGATAATGATATTGTGCTCCATTCCATCCATTCTCTTGTTACTCATTTTGGAATTCAGCATGGAGGTGTAATGCACTACTTCCTCTGCATCAGGTATAGAGTTTAATTTCTTCTCCCCTCATTTCCATACTGTATGATTCTGAGCAAGTGACTTAACCAGTGTTCCAGTTTACATTAGAAGAGGGACAGTTGGCTTACCTGGATGACAAATAGGTAAAATAAATAAAATTCTCCTGAGTTTACCTAATGAATTTGATACTACCTCATAGCCAGTGCACCTTTTCATATGTTGGATTAATTCACCGTTCTTTCTTTTTGTTGCATCTGAATGAAGTACTATTGTTGCTACTATTTATATACTTTTGAAAACCTAGTTAGTGGCAGGTACAAAGCATTTTTAATACCTCCTATGAGCAACAGTCTAGCCAGTTAGTCAGTGCCCTTATTTGTTGTTTCATTTTGCTGTAGTAAGAAAGCATTCCTATACATACCTCTCCAGAAAGAAGAGTTGATCATTCATGACAGAAATCCCTCATAGTTTTTCCTTATTAAGCCAACAAATAAGCTTACTTTTTCAATTTGTCATATACAACAGCTTGATTAGAAGAATGCCACCTAACAAAAATGAATCACATTGTATTGTTTTTAATAGAACACTTGTTATAAAAAAAAAAAACACTTAGGATCCGCACAGTAAAAATATAATGGGTTCATGGGTGTGTACAGGACTATGAACCACTTGGACCTTTTAACCCTAGTCATTCATCCCAAACCTGTGACAAGTTTTTGTACCATAGGTAAATGTAAGCAGGGGCTAATACATTTACAGGCAGGGGCTTGGTAGATGAACTGTTTACAGGCTGCCTGTGACCATTCAAGACATAGATGCCAAACCAGGGATGAATTTCATGTTCCCCACCCAGCTGTCCAAGTTATACTTGAATTGGGATGGGAGAACTTTGATTCACATGGATAATGACCTTGTTCCAGACATGGGAAAGTCTCTGGGATACATACCTGTTTCCCCAGCATGTCTTATTTATATTACTGGCAAGGCTTAAATCTTTAAAATGGGTAATTCTGGTGCTCTTCATTCTGTGGATATGCAGGAGGTCCATCAGAGTGGGTTCAGTTGATGGCTTGTTTACCAGGCATAGATCTCCCCTCAACAGCTAGTAAAAGATGGAATAGAGTGATATGGCTTTGAGGTGGTCTGCATAAGACATGTTATGTATGCCCTGTATTCTTTTTGCGTGGATGCTATAATTGTCGGATGTCCTGGTTAGGTGATAAGGAACATGTAATTTGCTTTCAGTGCGTATATGCTCTTCCCTAAGAAGTCATATTTCTGTAAGAAAATTCACACCTGGTAGCTGTAGAAGTATTAATCTTATTCAGGCTATATGCAAAAGTACAGAAAATCTGTAAGTGTGGAAAACTACATAACTGTCTAGTGAGAAAATGGCTGACTGTTGTGGACACTACTCTTGATATCTGAGATGCTTGCAGCATTATTTCTAATGTAGAGCATACTAAAGTAATTCCAAAGCAAGAAAATGCATAACTGTAAAATTATGGAAAGGGAAACATTAACAACCTATGAATGTTGTATGAATGGACAATGGTTGTTCTCTTTATATGAAGTGAAACATGGAATGTACCAGTTCCTGGACTGATAACAGATCCATATTTAATTCACTAAAAGCAAGACTGATAGATAAAGTGAAACTAGATTTTCAGCAGTTCTAAACCATAACTTGGTGTGATTTTTTTTTATTGATGACATAAGTCGCAAAGCTGAGAAACCTTACTTGAGCATCCTTCCATATTATCTGATACACATTTTAACATCATGCTCTCCTGTTACCTATGTAATGATTATTGTATTCCTAATATATCTCTGGGTTTTCATTACCACTCAGTATTTAATAATTTTAATCTCCTGTTACCTGTGTAATGACTACTTTACCCCTAATATATTTCTAGATATTTATTACCACTCAACATTTAATAATACTTACATTTTATATTTTTTAATAATCTTTAATAATCTTTAGAGATAATTACATATTGTCACCTTTTGTTTTTCTTAATTTTAAAGTCTCATGTTTTAATATCAGTGTTTCATATTTGGTTCTGCTACGAGAGATCATAACATGATCCCACATATCTTAATCCTTCAAACAAATCTCTGTAAAATCTGCGACTTAGATATAAAACAATAGAATTATTAATAAATTGTTTTGTGAAGGGGAAAATCCCACAACCCTCACCCTCCATATTTATATATTCACCAACATAATGTTAGAATAACACTGTAAAAGGGAGACACCCCCATAAACTGTGCAGCATGGTCTTCAAGGAAAGGAATGACTTGTTTCACAATAGCATGAGTAAGAAAGTGATTTACAAGCTATTGTACATTAAGGACTTGATATTGTCAATTTCTGTTATTTATTTCCATTTTACTTGTATTTATTCATATCCTATTCTCTCTCTTCTTCCACCATCTTGACTTGAAATCTCTTCATTTCATCACCTCCAAAGTAAATGGTCAACAAATACCACGTTTTATAGTTGTGCATAGTGTTTTCACTGCATTAATATTCTGTTTCTCATTTTCTCTAAAAACATGAAGAGAATGAACCTTTCTTGCTTTAATACTAGTCCATAAGTGCACACTTGACAGTGCTAAAACCAGTGAAAAATAAATAACATGCCTTATTCAAATATGTTTTTTTTTATTTCTGTTATAAATATAGAACGATAGCTATTTCAGTGTATTCTCGACAATTACTTTTGAATTCAAAGAGAGATGGTATGTATTTTTTTTCACAGGCTCATATGGTGTAGAAAAGTAGATTTATTGAATAATAAACCAAAATGTGGAATTGACTTCAAAGAGCTATCAGTAAAACAAACAAAATATATATATATATATATATATATATATATATATATATATATATATATATATATATATATATAAATTGGTATAATCTGAACTACATCTAACCAGCATTATTGTACAGGCTTCTCCATGGCAGTGTCTATAAAAGGATGTAGCACAGTAGGAAATATAAAACACAAAAAATGAAAATAACTTTACTAGTCTTTTATATTGTGATTCACTATTCCATGTAAACGATTTATCCATATTAAAAGGTATTTGGCTACTAATACACTACAGTTGCAGGAAATAAATGTATAACTTCTTGCAATATTCTCGTATTCCAATTGTTTTAATGTTTTGAATAATTAAATGCAAATATCTGATGCTATTGCACAGTATTGTATATTTGTTCAGATTATGCCACAGTTGATCATAAGGAAAAGCAAGAGCAGTAATTTCATTCAAAAGTAAATTAAATGTTGCTTTACAAGTTATTTCAAAGCGACAAAATAAAGGTCATGGCATTATCATCTAGTTTCCAGTTTATTTTGAACATGGTGCAGAGAAGTATTATTTTTTAATGATGACCTTAAAAAACATTAGTTGATGAACTAATTAATCCCAACAATAATCCAGCTGCTACATGGAAGCAGGTTACTTAAGCCTTGCCATCGTTCTTTATCTCCACAGCTGGTTAATGACTGAATAGCAACACTCTGTTATGTTATTACTACTATCACCTAAATAGCACACCTTGTTTGCCATTTTCCAGTAAGTGGTCAACTTGTCTATTAAACTTCCCTTACTACAGTCTTTTGTTTTATTTCTTAATATGGCACATACTGCTTTCAGCCTTATATACAGATACACATTAATCACTACATACCAGTACAGTTGTCCCATCATGTTTCCAGCATTGTCATAGCTGGCACACCTACATATGCTTCATGTTCTCTGTTACTGTCAGCCATACAATTCTTGAAAAACTGAGCATAATCAAGGATGTCTGAAAGACACCAAGGGTAAATGATATAGGTATGTATAAAGATTTCAGCTGTACATCCAAATTACTAAGGCTTATCTGAAATTCTTATCCAGTAAGGTAGGAATAGTATTTAAGACTGCCAGTGATCGACATAAAGAGATCCTCAAGTATCAGCTATTAATTCATACATAAGCAGCTCCCCTAAGCCATAAAAATATCCAATTAGATAAGTCAACAATAGGTTTATGGGTGTATATTAGGCTAATGACCACTAGCGCCCTTATAAGCCTAGTCATCTTCCCCAAATGTGACCCACTAATATGATTTATATAGGGGCTGGTTTACTGACTGCTTCTGTCTATCAGATACAAAGACACCAGACCAGAAGGTTACATTTCGAATTATCCATCTAAAGGTGAGGGAGGAACTCTGCTTCACATGGATGGGGAGTCTACTAAAGAGAATACAAATTCTCTGAGAAACATATTTCTCTCTCCAACATGACATATGTAAATTGCAAGCAAAATTTAGGTCTTTTATTATAGTAGTTCTGATACCATCTGTTTTGTGGATGTGCAAAAGATTCAACAAAACAGGGTCAAGGAATGCCTTGTATGCCTGGCAATGATAACCTCTCAGAGGTTTGTATGATAATAAGCAATGAGAAAGGGCTTTGAGGCAATTAGTGTAGTACCTTTTGTTTATTTCCTGTATTCTTTTTGTAAAGAAATGTTGTATATATATTCCAGTTGCTGCATGTGTCTAGTCAGGTACATATGGAAGGGGGCATTATACTTTGATAAGGGCCAGGTAAAATGGTTTTATGACCTCCCCTGATATAGATGACATGCCCTTACTTACAAGTTTAGCAACAAAGTAGGACTTTTTTACTACCTTAGACACATGTTGCTTGAAGGCTAGGTAACTATCTACATGAATTCCTACAACCCTGACTATTGAATCAATTTTTGGGGATCTTTTTCTGATGACATAGCAAATCAGGGTGGTAGACTTCCTAAAAGGTATGATGATGAGTTTTTAATATTGAGTTTTAAGCCATGACTTTGACACCAAGGGTTTGTCTGTCTTAGTTCTTCCTGAAGGGTGCTCCCATCTTGGGGAGATTCAATGATTGCTCTCAGTTGGCAATCATCTGTGAACTTGGTTATCCAGAGGCCTTTGACATTGCTCTGACATCCGAGAAGTAGATGTCAAAGTAAACTGGGCCCAGCACAGATCCCTGAAGGATTCCACTGGTGACCGGCCTCTTTGTGGAGGTGGTCTCACTGATCCTAACCTCTCTGGTCCTATGAGTGAACCAGCTAGTTACCCAGCATGTTGTAAAGGTGTTTATGCTTAGTTTTATAGGGTTTTTGACAATGCCTAAGTGGGGAATTGTATCAAATTCTTTAGAAAAACAAATGATAACTGCTGAAAGTCAAGGAGAGACATAATAATAGTTGCTGATATCATTTTAATGCAAAATTCCACCCATATTACATGCTTTTGTCCTGATAAAAGACTTCATGAAACATGCAACACACACAATCATTTCTTAAATATTAAACCACCAATCAAAAAAAAACATCAATTAGTCTGATTGGATACAAATATGAAGTAAGTAAAATCATAATGCTCCTAAACTGACTACCTTTTTCATAAAACAAATACTGATTAGCTACGACATATGAAACCTCTGAAATAATATATATAATATAATACCTATATGTGTTCACCTAAATTAATTTTACACATAAAAAATATATTACGTTAATTTTTTAACTGATTAAATATAAAAAAATATATAAAACAAAATACTGTTTTACAACTTAGCAGTCCTTAGTTTTAATACATTATTGATAGAAACCTGTTTGTTTAACCCTAGTCTTAATGTTGCATTTAAATGAATTTGCCAAAGCAACTCTTTGTATTCCAATAGGGTCTCCCAGATACCTCCCCTGGTATTAATATCAGCCTTGTCAATAACTCCAAATTTAAATTTAGCACCAGATAAAGCTGAATAAACTTTTTCATGTTTGTAAAGGGCATTATTATTATTTCCCTTCTTTATATCATATAGATGTTCATATATTCTTTTCTTCAAATAGCATTCTGTTTTTCTTGCATAAACACTTTCACAATCTTTATATAGCAATATATACCACTCCACATTGACAAAATAGGGAACACAAGCTGCTCCCATTGCCGCTTCTTCTAACTGTTTAAAATACTTTCCTTCCAAATACAAAAAGCTGTTACTTAATACAACTTCCATCTAGTCAATAATCAAATTATCCAACCAAAATCAACGAATTCAAAAACTGAAAATACCTCTCAGAACCACTGTAGTCCCTCTTCATGAGGAATACTCCTGAACAAATCAGCTGCATCAATAGTTGCAGAACTTAAAACTTTGTGCCAAGAATCAGAAGTGATATTCCATAAAAACCATCCAAGAGTCCTTGAGAACATGTGGGAAATGATGTAAAAATTGTTTTGAATTCCAATCCAAAAATACTGCTATGGCATCACCCATTAATCGGTGGTTGTTTTATGAAAAGGGTAGTTGGTATATGAGCATTATGATTTTATTTACTTCATATTTGTATCAAATGAGATTAACTGACTGTGTTTTTGATTGGCTGTTGTTTAATATTTAAGCAATGATTGTGTGCGTTACATCCATGCTCTAATGAAGTCTATTATCACAATGAAAGCATTTAACACGGGTGAAATTTTGCATTAAAATTATATCAACAACTATTAGTTGTGTCGCTCCTTGATCTTCTGCAGTTATTCTTTGTTTTCCTGCATTGTTTATGTTTTGTACAAAGATTAATAGGTTCATAGGTTCATAGGTTGGTACTGGGCTATCTGCCCGAAGGCATATATTAGCCCAGCCATGCTGTGTGGTATTCACCTCCCCTTTAGTAGTTCCCTAGACCCTTGTACTAGCAGCTGGTACCCTTGGCCCCTATCTAGTAGTGCTGTTGGTGTGATCCCCGGTGTGAACTTTCTGTTACCCATCCACTCATCAAGGTTCCTCTTGAAGAGTGATAGTGAGGGGCTCTGTCTTATGTAGATTGGGACCCTGTTCCATAGTAAGGGAAGTCTCTGCGAAGGGAATTTATCCCTCCAGCATGTTCTATTCATTGTTGTGTTGAGGTTTATATCCCTAGAGCATGTAGCTTGAGTAGATTTGGTTTTGCTAAGATGGAGCATGTTCAACAATTCTGGGTTGGACATGGCTCTGTACGTTAGACAGAGATCGCCTCTGAGAAGGCAGTATGCAACAGAGAACAGTCTTAGCTTTTTCAATCGTGCTGCATAGGGCAACTGTTTGAGGCCAGTAATCCTCTTGGTTAGGTACCTCTGTGGTCTCTCCAGCTGCTGGAGATGTCTAGCCAATTACATTCCAGTTGGTGCATCGTACTCAATAATGGGTCTGATGAGGGAAGAGTAGAGGGGCACCATTACATCCTTAGATCTTGATGCGAACCCTTTTGTGATCAGATGGGTCACATAGAAGGATTTTCTAACCACTTTGGCAACATGGTTATCAAAGGAAAGCTGACTATCTACTTGGGACCCTAGATCCCTTATTTCTTCTTCAGATTTCAGGGGATTACCTTCTATGTTGTAGTTTGCGGGTACTCTGTTTTTTCCAAAGGGGATTACTACGCATTTTTTGCATTTAGCTTGAGACCATGGCTTTGACACCATGCATCAGTCTCATTTAGGCCCTTCTGGAGGATCTCCATGTCGGCCGGAGACTCTATTATAGCACCCAGTTTGCAGTCATCCGCAAACTTAGTCAGCCACAGCCCTTCCGTGCTTGCCTGTACTTCTGAGAAGTATATGCCAAACAGGAGGGGCCCCACGACAGAGCCCTGAGGCACACTGCTCGCTACTGGTCTGGATTCGGACATAGATCCCACTACTCTTACTTTATGGGATCTGTCTGAGAGCCAGTTTGAGATCCATCTTGTGATGTAAGGGTTTATGCCCAGGCTGGTGAGCTTATCAATAATACCTGACTGGGGAATGGTGTCAAATGCTTTAGCAAGGTCAAGGTAAGCCGTGTGTACCTCCTTTCCCTTATCTATAGCCTGAGTAACTGTCTCAAAGAAATCCGCCAGGTTCAGGAGGCATGATCTGCCCTTGACGAAGCCGAACTGTGTGGGGTCCAGCGACTGGAGGCTCCCAATCTCTCCATTTATGAGTTCCATAATGATTCACTCCATAGCCTTACAGATCAGACTGGTCAGGCTTATTGGTCGGTAGTTCCCAGGGTCAGTTGTGGCCCCACCCTTGTGTAGTCGGACCACTGTTGCCGTGTGCCATTCTATGGGCACATATCCTGTGGAGAGGCTGAGACTGAACAGGATATTAAGATGCGGGGTTAATTCCTTTTGGAGCTCGCATATGACACAGCTCGGGACACCATCTGGTACCATGGAGGCAGTGTTTTTAGCTTTAGATAGAGCCTTGTTAACCAACATATCGGTAATAATTGGACTTACACAATCCCCTGGAATGGTAATAGGCCCTGTAGGTGGTGAGGGGGGGGGGGGATTTGCACTGAACCTGTCAGCCAAGATGTTGGCAATGTCAGAAGGGTCAGTGTATTTTGTTCCATTTTGTACTAGCTCAGAACAGACCTGAGCATTGCCATTTAGGTTTTTGACGTAGCCATAGAAGGCCTTATGGTTATCCCTGGCATCCTTGGCAACTTTCTTTTCAAAATTAGCTTTAGTTGACTTGATGAGGGCCCTCAATTTCTTACTAATGCTGATCAGGGATGATTTTTCTACTTGTGATTTGGCCTTTTTTTGTATAAGTCTCCTCCTTTTATTGTAAAGTTTGCTTATGGCCGGGGTCCACCAGACTGGTTTCTTCTGCTTGAGGAAGGAGTCTTGATTTTATTTGGGATAGCACGGTCCATGCAATCCTGAAGATGCATATAAAGTGCCTTGGTGTACGATTCCGCATCCTGGATATCATTATCCTTCTGCAAGGGAATAGTGAAGCTTTCCACTTCGGATGCAAGTAGTTTGAAGTTGGCTTTGGAAAGGTTTTTGACTATGGTTTCTTTGACTGGGGGAGGTGGAGGGGTGAGGATGTCCAGGGTTATCAGTTTGTGGTCGGATCTGACCAAGGAGGGAGTGATAATGGGTGTGGTACAATGGGCGCCCATATTTGTGATGATTAAATCCAATATGTTGTCCCCTCTAGTGGGGGAACATACTAGTTGTTCAAGGGCATTTGAATTTATAAATTCTATGAATCACTGAGCATAGGAGTTGGAACATTGGTAGTTCGTCCAGTCTATACCAGGGTAGTTGAAATCACCCAAGATTATGGTGTTGGGTAGGACCTTTATATTTTCCAATGTCTCAAGGAATGCTGGATGAGCATCTTGGGACATGGTGGGCGAGCTATAACTGGCTATGACTTGAAATGTGGTTTTGCCTGCTGATAGTTGCACATGGATGATCTCTGGGGCATCATGCTGCGCTACTAACCTGGAGATATGGGTATCCTTGATGAATATGGATACACCTCCGCCCTTTGTACGGTGATCTAGTAACTGAGGCCGGAAGGTATGATATGAATTGCAACCTGACAGTGCTGGGGTGGTCTCTTGAGCCTTGAACCAGGTTTCCATCACTGCACAAACTTCGATTTTCTCCATGCTGAGGACAGCCTCGAGTGTGTGCATTTTGAGGTTGAGACTTCTGGCGTTGAGTAGCATTACCCTTAGTTTTTTTAATGAAATGTGTCTTATCAAATGCTTTAGCCAGATCTAGAGAGGCAGTACGGACTATTTTCCCCTCACTCATTGTCTTAGTAGTTAGTGGTTTTCAAAGAAGTCCACAAGTTTTATGCATTATTTTCCTTTGACAAAGCCAAACTGGAATGAATCCAGTGTCTGGCAGTCTCCTTTGTCTTTGTTGATAATTTCTATAATAATTCTTTCCATGGCTTTTTAAATGAGACTAGTCAAAATAATGGATCTACAGTTTCCAGGATCTGCTGAAGGTCTTCCAATATAAAGGTGGATGGCAGTTGCAGTCTTCCATTCTCATTGCACAAAGCGTCTTTTAAGACTATACTTAAATAGTGACTCCAGGGATCCAAAATAAGTCATATTTTAGACTGTTCAGGAGGCATCCCAGGATGTTATTGGGGTCATTGATGCTTTGTTATTGCCCTAGTGAGTGCAGCTAGAATGTGCTTCCTAGTTATAGTTGGAGGGTTTATGTTTGAGGTTATTTCTTCTGAGATGAGTGGGTTTGAAAGGGAAGTAAATTTGGAATTGAATTTGTCCTATAACAGGTTCCCTATATTGGCAGGCTTGGTGAATGTGGCACCATTAACTACCATTTCAGTACATTGCTATATGGTGCCCTTGAGTGGCATAGTTGAAGAAGGGCTTCTGGTTATCTTTCACCTTGTGTGACCTAATTAGCCCTCCTAGTTGCCTATTTAGTTTGATGTGAGAATTTTTATCTTTATGGGAATTAGCCTTCCTGATTTTTGCCATAGTCTTTTCATTTTGTTGTATATCCTGTTTAATCTGGAGTGCCACCGGAGTACAAAGTAATTTGTTTCTAGGCTAGATATGGGCTTACTTCTGGTAGCTACAGCAGCCTTTTTGCAGCTTTTGACATGGGTTGTACAGAGTTTCTGAGAACAATTCGTCATAGGCTGAAAGGTCACTGAATTTTGACAAACCATCACTTAATAAAAGTGATTTTCCCTGGAATAGTTCCTAACTGTTATGGGTTTTACTGGAATTACAGAAGGTTTTTTTTTACTGCTTTATGTTCAGACCTTATCAGGGAAGATGAGACATGGGGAAGTTGCAGTGTTATCCCATATTTGTGAGAATGAGGTCCAGTATGTTGGAACCTCAAGTAGGTATTCACTATATGTTCAAGGGTGTTGGATCTATATTAGGTGATCAAAACTTTAGGTAATCGAATACCTAAAGGTCTACACCTAAACAGCGAAAGCTGCAAACATCGAACAGCCACTTCTGCGAATTCTTTCATATGGAAATAATTTGCTTGGCTGTTATCGAGAAGCTGCCCTTTTCTCCACTGTAGAGTGATCTTGGAGTTGGTATATTCAACTGGGGGGATGGGAGGTGAAGCCTCCCACTCGATTAGGGTTTGAAATTTTTTTTCTTTGGCCAAGCGAATTCTTTCCCTATGAAAGAATTTGTGGGAGTGGCCATTTGATGTTTACAGCATTTGGTGTCAAGCTTTAGGTATTCGATTACCTAATGCTTCGAATGTATAATATAGACCGAAGGGTGTTTGCATTTATGAAGTTCAGGAATCTCTGTGCCTGTATATTTGTGGCCAGGTAGGATTCCCAGTCTATAGAGGTGTAATTAAAGTCTCCCATGGATAGGGTAATTACATTGGATTGTAAGTGTCTCATTTTGTCTATGGTAATTAGCACATGGAGGAACTACAGCACATCATCCTGTTTAATCACCCTAGAGGTATGCAAGTTACTGATGTATATCAAGACACCTCCACCTTTAGCCCTGGTTCCTGGTCTAAAAGTATGAAAGACACAGAAACCTTACACTCCAGAGTAGTCTTTGCCACCTTAAACCTTGTCTCAGTAACTGAACAGATGTCTAAACCCCTCAGTGGGAAGAGGGCTTGGAAAGAGCAGTTTTTTATTTAGTTTCCTGGCATTGAGCAGTAATACCTTGAGGTTCATTTGGGTTGGTTTTGCTATGTCGGTAGATTTGTCAATTTGGTTTTGCCTAAAAAAGGCACTATGATGGTGGATAAAGTTTTAGCCAGTATCCAAAAGCCTAGAGGGGACAGGTGCAGGCCATCCTTGGCAAACCAACAGGGTCTGTTAACTATGTCCTCCCAAGCTGATAAATACTGGATCTCCTTAGAATGTCACCAGCTGTTGAAACCAATCATTTTTTCTCATATTGTGGCATCTTCCTCAGTGATGGTAATATGCTGCTCAATGATAGACTCATAGCAGCCTGAGAGCTCCCTTATCACTCTGCATATAGTCCAGGGAGGTACATCTCAGGTAATTTACAATTAACATGGACTATGATGGAATCATACTGCTATGAGTAGTGTAGTGACTTGAGTGGGTGCACAATATGGTGGATCCTGGGTCCAGATAAGCAACTAAACTATCTTCAACTTATTCAGCTCAGTTAAAGGGATATCAGCAGGTCTTACAATGGCATCACCTGTGAAGAGAGTCCTGAGAAGTTGTTTTCTTGCCTTAGGGTGTTTAGTGTTTGGGGGTCCATTGAAAGTGACTGTATTTGTGGTGTTAGGTGCTGATTTTTCTAAGTGACTTTGGGACTTGCTGAGGCATAGCTTTGACAACTGCTGGTCTATCAAATTTTGTTGTTTAGGTCAATTGCTTTTAAGTAGCTCAACATATGTTACACTTGTGTGTGTGTTGTGTGTATGGTTCCAAAAACCTGATATGCACTTTTATGAGACAGTTTATCCTCCAGGGTCATTGTGCAAGTACACTTCTTGCATATTGTGTCTGCTTCTTTAAGGATTAAGTGGTTGTCAGTAAACATAGTACAATTACTACATTGTCTCAACATGTCCATATCCAGCAAGCTGGATACAGAGACATTAGGAAATTGCATATCTTTACTGTCCAGTCTTTGACTGATGAGCTACAATTATAAGTGCTGCTTAGCAGACTTTGATTAACAGAATTATATATTTATTGTTTGCAGCAGGTAAATAAAGGGTTCAGTTTAAATGGCTTTTGACCTTTAAGATTTAGAGCTGATCTGATTAGTTGAGCTACTTGGCCATAAAGATTTCATCTGACTACCAACAGACTGAAATTCATTCAAGTAAACTGAAATATATTCATATATTCTGTGAGCTACTTCCTTAATGGTTTCTTAAACCTAAGCTGCATATACTACCATAAGTACAAACATATGAATTTTTATAGCAATAACCAATGACGTCGGTGTGGTATATTGAAATTTACACACGGCTGGCATGGTTTAATCACAAGGGCGAAGCCTGAGTGATTAAATAAAGCCAACCGCGGGTAAATTTCAATATACCACAACCACAGAGTTGGTTATTGCTATTATACAATGACATTATTTAAGAAAAAAATACTTACTTAAATAATGTCTTTGTATAACGGCACATTACTGTTCTTCTGCGGCTGGTGGTATACTGCTTCCTTGTGTTGATGTACTGCGCATGCAGATAAGACTTGCGCTCCCACGCATACCCAGTACATCAGTGCTCGGGAAAGTAAGCAACAGAGAAAAGAATATCTCCATTGCTCCGCTTTTCCGTTCCTTTCCTTTTTTTTTTTTTTTTTTTTTTAATTAAAAAAAAAAGATTCGGAAAGTTTAGGGTAGGAGAGAGACAGAATGGAGGAAATACAAGGAAAATCAGGTAAGTGTCTTTAGTTTTAAGCAACGTACCTAATTTCCCTTCTATTTTCTGCATGGTGTCTCTCTCGTATGTCCAGAGTCTAGACTACAAATTTTGTTTTTATTTTTGTTAAAAAAAAGTTAAAATTAAAGAGTAGACCAACGGAAAAAAGTCTGTACGACCAGACCTTTTTCCGTTGGTATATACGATGGGCACGCTGGTTGGGCTGGCCAATCAGTGTCCTCTTTTTAGAATGTTAATGGCCAGTCATTGTATAATAACAGTTTAGCATTCAGAGATCAAAAGTAATATGTGGAAACATTCAAGGTGAGTTTGTTCACTCTCTGGTTCATGATGATCAACATCCCCAGATGAGCTGTTTGTTCACTCCTTGGGTGGTGATAATCTGTACCCTTGCCATGGGATTCAACAAAGTTTTCAACACGTAATGCACAGCTGAGGGATATGGGATCAGTGGAATGGAACTTGAGCAAACAATTAAGTTATCAAAGGTAAGGTTTAAGTTTAAAGTAAGCTAATGACAACACTAAAATGACAAGAAGGGAAACTGTAAAACCTACATCTGAAAGGAGCAAAGTGGGTTGAAAGCATTGGTTAATTAATTATGGCAATAGATTAACTGGTAAATATTTAAAATAATAACCAGAGGGCAATATTTTGATATTTGAGCAGTAAACATATGGCAGATTATGAAACATGAACTGATTGTAGGCATGTTAAGATGCAGTTTAAAGATAATAAAAGGACAGACCAGTAAGCTGCATGCCCAACTTTATCTGGAAAGAAATAGTAGCAAAAAATGTGAGAAAAAAGGCAGGACAAAGTAACACTGCATTTACAAATGAAATGGCTTCAAAATCAGGTAAGCAAGCCTTGAAGAGTGTTTGTCCTTCTCTTCTGTGGCAAAAATATAATGAATGTTAGTAAGGATGCAGGATGAGAGAAATGGAATAAATATTATTGATGTTTTATCTAAAATCCAGGCTCAAATAAGAAAAAATACTATCTCTTTATAATCAATAATAGACATAATATGAATTTCTTGCATCAGTGCCTTCTTTGGAAATCAGTCTTCTATTTGTGTGGTTTCACATAGAAGGCTTTAGATATGCATGTAATTTGGAAAACATTTGACTATTTGAAAACAATAGATCATAACACAACATTGCTTATATCCAGTGAAGGAAGCAAGGTGACCAAAGATGATGTTTTTTGGACATTTGATGTAATATTTCAGAAAATGTTACACTGACTGGAGAAACTAGTTAAGAAAACAAACATTAAGAAGAGAATAGTGGTTGTTTATCAGAAGTGTTATCAATGAAGCAATGTGTGTGAGTTAAGAAAAACAAAATCACTGCTTCTACTTATAAACATAGCAGTATAAAAACAGAAATTCCACAGAAGGAAATGCTTTTGAATACATTTGCATGCTTGAATTCACATAATCATGCAAAACGGAAAACAGAGCACTCAAAGTGTATGAAAATACGCAAATAAATCAGCTTCATTGTGCAGAGAAATAATGCTCTGATTATGACACCGACAATCTGAACCTGGTTAGCACACAAAATACTAGCTGAACATGTACCCAAAGGGTTAAATTATTCATGTGCATTTGCAGACATTCCCTATATCCACCAGATGTAATTAGTTTTCACATTTACAGGTCATCTGCATACAGACTGTAGAATACTTCAGATAGAAACATAGAGCAGAGAGCTACAACTTATACAATGATTGGGTCAGGACAGAGCCCTGTGAGATGCCCTCACTGTAACCTAGAATTTCACCTGTTCAATTGCTATAGGATACTTGCCATGCCCTGCTTATAATCCATTCAGATATCAATCTTACTAAGACTACATTAACTCTTAGTTGTTCTAATGTATTGATCAGGGTTTTGTATATGACCCTAACAAAGCCTGAAGATAGGGCTATATAAATTACATCACAGGCCCTATTTTTTCATTTCTAGTTATTATATTAGATTTCTTCAAGTTACAGATAGTTATACATCTATTTGTAATATATGCATGCGGAAATATCATTTGAAGTACCAATTTTTCCAGTTCTGACAATTTATCCAAAATAAACTTCACCATTATTATTTCATAACAGAAATGTAAACGTATGGGCCTATATAAACCTGCGTGTATCCTATACCCTCTTTCCTTTAAGGACAAAATTCAAAATGAAACGCTGTACAACATTTTGAGTTTTGTTTTTACTTGTTACTGATAGCTGTACTTTAGCATTAGGAGGTACCCTTTCTTTTTTGTATTTTTCCTTTAAGGACAGGGTTAACAAGTTCCTCTCTCCAATCTTGAAAAATGTATCTACAATTAAATGGCCTATTTAATGATGTGCAATGGTGCTGTAATTTCATGCTGAAGTATTTTAATGTAATCATTAGTAATTCCATTTCTTGCCTGTGTTTTGCTTAGGGCCAGTTTGCATAGTACTTTTTCACTCCACTCTAATTCAGTTTCAGTTATTTGGATGTTACCAGCAGAAATTATCTCCCCCTTTGTGGAAAAAATACTTTGCATAAGATTTTGTAAATATATCCACACTCTGTGGTGTTCTAGAATACATTTTAGAATCTGTACAGTTTATCAATATGTATGTCTTTACACTTATCACATCTTACTGGAAATGGTTTACTGTTATGCTTAATATCTTCATATAAAATGTCTTTATTTTTTTTTCTGATCTTGTTTCACATTATATTAACCAAACAAAAGCAGTCCACATGTAAATGTATTGCCATAGTAAATATATCAAGACACAGTAAAATTAATATTAATAGGCAAAACAAAGGACAGCGAGCATATAAAACCAAATCATACTTTATTCAGGTAAGCCCTTTCACCACATCAAAGTGGCTTCTTCAGACCTTAATAACACACCAATAAAACATATACTTATAAAACACTTCAAGTTTAAAGCATCCAATCATATGCATTGCCCCCCCCATGCATCAATGACTTAATTCTCCATGTTCCTTTAAAGACATATTACACTTTGTTGAATGCATAACAAATATGCAGTCCCCACTGAAGTTAATGCAAACTCATATGTGCACAAATCACCTAAGCAAACCCCTAGCTTTTAATACAGGTTTAATGAAGACTACTTCATTAAGTCCCGCTACCTTATCAGCCCTAAGTTAAGATGAATTTTGAAACCAAAGGTTGTCAAACTGACCAAAGTAACAATCATCTCCTTAGCAACACAATATTTAGTATGTTATATTCACTGTTTGGTTTACAATATGCAATAGTTGCTATTTTATTTATTTTTGCATTTGTTAACTGGGATTCTCCAACTGGGCACAACATCCCCTTTTCTGCAGAGGTCCATGGAGAAAGGCTCCACATAAAAATATACTATATAAGCTTTGCATGGCAAATAGTAATATTAATTTATAGTTAGATTATACAGGCTACATATTTGAATGAATCATAACATGCAAGTCCTTACATATAACTTCACATTATTACACATGTACAATATATACATATATATATTGTACATACAAACATACATACACATGTATTTTCTTTGAAGCAAGCAGAAAATAGGGCTCATGGAGTAAACCACACTGGCAAACCAACTAAATTTTTACAAAATTATTCCCAGTTGTGACCCCTGCACAAAAATTGGACATTATTCAAGAAAACAAACTTCACACAAACACTTTCACATATCTATGCTTCTTCAGGTGTAATGACTATAAATAACTTCATTATTTTATATCAAATTTTTAAAAATCACATGATACAAATAAGCCATGCAATACATCTTTCTTTAAGTGCTATTGAAATGCTTAATAATCCATTTCATTTCTAGATTTTCAGTAACATTAATGGTGTCTCCTTCTCTGTTATTAATGATAATTTTCTCTAATGCAATCAAATTTAAATTATGTCTTACACTTTCAGAAATGTGTTTCACTATGGCATTTTTCAGACTTCCTTTCTTGATGTCGTATAGATATCAGCTATTCTTTCTTTAATTACCTATTGGTTTTACCTCTATAACAACAATTGCATTGTTGACAAATATATATTAAATCAGTTGTGAAACAGATTACATAAAATATATACGTATACGCAAAACATGTTACCAGATGTTTAAATGCTTCGTTTCTTTGCAAATGTTTACAATATGTACAATTATAACAGAGGACTGCACCCTTGCTCATAATTGTATTTGTTTTATTATTTAAGGACATATAACACAATATCTTTCACAAATTGCTCTAACTTCTAAACATAAAAGGAGTAGTGGTATCAATTAATCCTTTAAATACTTTGTTTTTCATCAAAATGTCCCAATTCCTTTTACAAACATTGGGAATACCAGCTATATATCTAATGTAAGCCATCAGAAACTGGACATATTTATCCTTTACCGTTTTTTTTCTCTATTGCATTTACTTTACTAAATAAAGGTACTGCTCTAGAGGTTCTTAATTCATTTACTGAAGCAAAGTTCACCTGGACTATATCCTTTATCTATAAGGTCTAACTTTGTATTTTCAACTTTGTTTAAAAAGTCACTAGATGACTTGCAAGCCTGGAGGCACACATCATTTGTCCCTGTGCTGCTTATATACATATTTAGGATGCATACTATCTCTAGATAAATATGTACTCCTGTTGCAATCTTTTTATGGATCTCTGTACAAAGCATCCATGTCTAAATAGCCTAGTGTACACCTATGAAATTATTGCTGACATATCTAGTTAGATATTTTTATAACGTAGGGGAGCTAACAACAGTTGTCAGGAATTCCTTTTATTTAGTCCACTTAATTGCCAATGGACTATCCTCATGGTCTAAACAGGTAATCACTCCCTTATACTCAGCATTGATCAGGACAATTCTTGAGAACAATGACCCCTTTCATCAAAGTGCTTCTAAAAAAGTACTAACTGTTAACAGACCACTAATAAAAAACAATGAAACAGAAAGTTCACAGCTATAGGTTTCCATAAATATAAAAACATGCTTTCACATGTAATATGTTTCCTCGAGTGTTAAATAAATCCCAAGCACAGAAACACAGCTAAATTCATTGATCACATATTCAGTGATGTAATCCCTGCAATTTCAATACCGGTTTTAAAGAGTAAGACTCATTTAAACCTGATTCAGTTAATGCAGTCAATCCTTCATCTTCTGTGGCATTTCTGTTGCAGTTGTTGAAAATGATGTACATACACTGGTTCTAGAGGTTACAGAAATTCAACTGTTATTTATGCCAGTGACAGATGGTACAGAAAATTCAGACACTCCACAGCTGTGGATGGGGAAGAACACTGACTCAATAGAAAATTACATTGTGTAGCATGTTACAGGCCATTTAAAACTTTCCCTTCTTTTAACCAGCTAAATATCTGTCCTTTAGAAAAATCAGATCGATACATGCAGGCTTACACTTTTTAGTGGCAACCAACCTATGTTCAAACGGGAACACTTTATAATCCTGAAATTCTGAAATATTGAATTTCAGAATCCCAAGATTATAAAGCTGAAAGCTCAAAACTCCGAAACCCCAGAAGCACAAATTTCAAAATCCTGACATTCGGAGATGTTGAAGTAGCACTTCTGGTGATGTGGTGTGTGAATGGATAGGTGGAAGTTCAGGTAAGTATTTATGTGTAAGGGTTTTGGTTAGGGGCTTTTGTGTGTGTCAGTGTGTGTTGTGACTGTGATGTATGTGTGCGGGGGGAATGTAGGTGTGTGGTGCTGTTTTCGTGTGTTTGTCTGTGTTGTGTGACCTTGGAGTTAGTATATTTAAGTAGGGGGTGTGGGGGGTGCAGGGGGACTTGTCCCCCTGCTTGTATGTAGTGTATGTAATGTAGTGTAGGTTTGTGTGTTTGTGTTTGGGGGAAAGGTGTGTGTATGTGTGTGGTGTATGGTTCATGTAGGATTCTCGATTTTAAAATTTGCTCTTCTGTGGTTTTGGGATAGTAAGGTTTCGGCAGTGTAGTGTAGGTTTGTGTGTTTGTGTTTGGGGGAAAGGTGTGTGTATGTGTGTGGTGTATGGTTAGTGTAGGATTCTTGATTTTAAAATTTGCTCTTCTGTGGTTTTGGGATAGTAAGGTTTCGGCTTTATGATCTCGAAATTCTGAAATTTGATATTTCAGGATTTCAGGATTATAATGTGAACCTGTTCAAACACCAGTAGGTTAATAGTTTCACTGAGCTTGATACTAAACAGTTGAAAATGATTATCAGAGACAATACATTGATAGGTCTCCTCAGTTTTCTTAAGTAACTCAACCTCAGTTTTTTGAAGAAATTGTTCAAGTCATATAGTCAAAGCTCAAATGAAAATTTAGTTTCTGCCAGTCTTTCAACAATTCTGCATAGCAATTACTATAAGTAGGTATCTTAATTATTTGCAAACCTAGCAGCACTATACACTCCTTTAAATAGACCTCAAAAATTAATCTCTGCCACTGCAAGCATTTACATTATTGAGTTTTATGCTCAACAGCAGAAAGTAAAGAAGGAACACTTACTGTAAAGGAGGCAGATATCGAACTTTCAGTAGGATACTCATTACAGGTATTCTGTGTCAGCAAGTGGATTTTCATTTATCTTCAACAACTTAGATAGTAAACTCTCATATTTCTGTGTTGGGGCATTCAAATAAAGACATACCCTCGGATTCACGAACAAAAAATTCTGTGCAGGGACAGTATTCCTGCATGGAATATGGCCGCCAAGCGATCCACAAACATGCCGTTTTGACATGCACAAGTGGCCCTACACTGTTCCTGCATGGAAAGCCATGAAGTATGCTAATCAGCTCATTTGCTGGTGAAAACCATGCAAATAAGCTGATCTAGTGATCCAGGAAGTAGGCAGGTCTCCATGCAGGAACGGTGTAAGGTGTAGAAATGTATTCGGTTACTAACCGAATACATTTCTGCAAAAAAGAAAATGGAGCCATGACAGCTCCAATAAAAGCATGTATTAAAGTGGTTGGCCATGCCAATGGCCAAATATATGGCCATTGGCATAGGAAAGTGGTTAATTTGTATAAAAATAAATGTTTATTTTTTTTTGGCCAATCTCGGCCGTTTAAGCATAGGGCAGCGCATAAACGGGATGGTGGATAAAATAAAAAAATAAAGGAGAAAAGTCCATTTTAGAGGAAACCTGCATTTTGCCATTATAGTCAATGGCAAGCAGAATCAAAACAATGGCAGGGAACAGTGGTTTCTAAGGAGGAAGGCTCTCGTGTAGTGCAGTGACTATGGAGTAAGGCAGTGGGGTATGTTAATGAGGGGACTTATACTGATTCACAAAATTCTTCTAAGTGTCACAATGCGCCTAACCATGTAGGTGCTCTAACACCACCGTGTAGACAGGATGAGCAACTAACATGAAAAGGGTGTGTGTCATGCTTGCTGAAAGCATATTAGAGCTCTGTTGCCCCGGTTTGTGCTTAGCTAAGCACAGCTAAGTGAGGGGGGTGTGTCTGAGGCTTTATACACTTATTCCATTAACTGAGGAGCATGTTTGCACCTAGGGGAGGGCTATTTCTTGCTGTTTACATGAGCTAAAAGGGTCTGTTCGGTGCAGGCGTTTAAACAGGAAGGATATAGGAAAAGAAAAAGGAAATAGCAGAACAAGGGAAATGCTGTACAAACAGCAATATGGGATACTGCAAGACACAATGGGTCATTGAAAGCACTCAGTAATACAGCTAGCAGGTAGCTGCATAGCTGAAAACAGGAGGAGATGTAAAAAAATAAAAATAAAGGGCAACAGCACAATAAGGGATAAATGAAGTAGAACTCACTAATATGGGGCTCTTGCAAGTCACAATGGGCCAGGTAAAGCACACAATAATACAGCTGGCAGGTGGCTGCATAGCAGAAAATGGGAGAAGATGTAAAAAGAAAATAAAGGGCAACATCGCAGTAAAGGAGAAATGAAGTAGAAATCACTAATATGAGACTTTTGCAACTCGCAATGGGCCAGGTAAAGCACATGATAATTCAGCTGGCAGGTGGCTTCATAGCTAAAATGGGAGGAGATGTAAAAAAGAAAGGGCAACAACACAATAAAGGAGAAATGAAGAAGAAATCACTAATATGGAACTCTTGCAATGTGCAATGGGCCAGGCAAAGCTCATAATAATACAGCTGGTATGTGGCTACATAGCTGAAAGTGGGAGGAGAGGTAAGTAAAAAATAATTTATAAAGGGCAGCAGCAGAATAAAGGCAATCATGTAAAAATGACCAATAATGCCTCTAACACTCACAGTGGCCAAATCAAAGCCACGAGTAATATAGGTGACAGCTGGAATGTATCATAGTAAGCCAATCATACAGGCAGCATCTGCAGCACAACAGTATAAAGTATGGAAACACCTTACAGTCTGTTTTTTCACACAAACTCTGTACCACTGGTGTACACATGCAGGGGAATTTTAACTGGAAAAATACTAGGGGCTGCCATTGCTTTCATCCATCAGTATGTGCTAGTGGCTGACGGTGGTGAGGAGGATAATGCTGACAACCACCACAGACCGAGGAGGAGGAAAAGAGTGTTCAGACCTCGGGTAACCTACCAGGGGCTACATGATCTGGAGATAGTAGAGTGCTACAAGGTGGACAGAGACATACTTCAGCAACTCACCAGGCTATGCCTGCCTCAACTCAGAGCTAGAGCCAACAGAGGGGAGCCCATCCCAGTGGATACCAAGGTATGTGTAGCCTTAAGAATTCTAGCTACAGGTACTTTCCAAAGATCTACTAGGGGCATGATGAGGGTCTCACAAGCATCTGCATCCAGGATATTCCACCAGTTCCTGGATGCCATGCTAACACATGCTAGTGAGCACATTTACTTCCCCAACACCCATGAGGAGAGGACTAGCAATATGCATCTCTTCTACCATGTAGAAGAATACACGGAGGTACTGGGTGTCATAGACTGCATGCACATCCACATCAATGCACCACCCGGTGAACAGGGTAGGGTCTACATAAACCCCAAGTGCTTCCTCTTCATCAACTGCCAGGTCATGTGCAATGCCCAGGGCATTATCATGAATGTGTGTGCTGGCAGCCCTAGAAGCTATCATGACTCCCACATCTGGCGTTCATCACAGCTGTACTAGACATTTGCCAGTGGGGCCATTCCGCATGGCCATCTGGTGGGGGATTCTGGCTATACACTGGAGCCTTGGATGATGACACCCATCAGAAATGCACACAAACACCCACACAAGAACGCTATAATGAGGCACACACACAAACCAGGATCATTATAGAGGGTGTGCTTGGGATGGTCAAGTTACGTTTTCCTGCCTTCACATATCTGGTGGAGCCTTGCAGTACTCTTCAGCCACATGTGCACACATGTTCATAGTATGTGCCATGTTGCACAATATGATCCTGCAGAAACAGCTGCAGCAGGAATAGCACAGGGAAGGGCCACACAGCCCACAACCATTACCAAGGTCCCCACAGGCACAGAGCGAATCACAGGAGGAGGCCCTAAGCCTGCTCCCATAGGCAGACAGAGGCATGCCCAGTATGCTAAGGCCTTGGCAAAGAGGCAACGCATAACACAAACACTGACACTGTAGGGACCCCAAGGACATACACCTCTCTCTGACTTGCACACACAGTAAAATGGATGACACACACATCACATTACCTGTAACTTACCATGTATAGGCAGTGTACTGTGTGAATCCAACATAGGCAGCCCTCAAGCAATGTCCTCATATCTGCTGCAAGCACAAGGTAAGTCAGTCTTCTTAACAATAAAAGAATGGAATAGCATATTTTGCTAGCATATCTATGGTAATGCTGCATGCATGCAAGGGAGTGGGGTGGCCTACTGGGATAGCAGCAGACAACTGACAGCTATGTTGGCCTTTAGGAAATGTCTGGCCAAAACTGGCCGCCACACACTATGCAGTAATATCCAAGGTTGCAAATCCCACTTCAGTATAGCTGTGGGGACAACTAAGTGGGGGGTCATAGGTCATAGGCATGGATGTCAGGGTAGGGGTCCATAACCACCTTTCACACCTACACAGCAGTCAGCTGTAGAAAACCACAGAAATGTCTGGTAAGGCACACAAATGTTGGCAATGTTGAATTAACCCCCTACAGATGCACACAGTAATAGCACAACAGGATCCACAGTTGCAGTAAGGCTAAGAAGGGTAAGACGTCTGAAACACAAATGTATTCCAGCACAATCTGACCTGGGCTCTTCACTGATATGCATCCAGTCCCCAAGACAGGGCACAATAGCATGGTAAATGGAACCAAAATGTTAAGCAAACACCAGCACAGTCTGTGCAAATGTGTACACTGGATAGGTGTGCCCCTCCATATACCCACTCAAATGCAGTAACATATATGTTTGCAAGGAAATAGCAGCATAGCATACATTGGCAGGGCTGTACCAATACACATGAAAATATGTTGCTTGCCCACAATATGCAGGGGTCAATGAGCTATGTGCATGTGTGGCTAATACTGTCTGGATCTGGCCAGCATGTTCTCCTTGCAGTCGTCTTGTACTGCCCTATGTACAGTGCTGCCTCTGACAGGGCCATGTGCAGATAACTGCAGTGCCACAACTGACATACCTGGAAATCACAGTGCTATGTGGAATATGCTACACATATTACTGACATCTTGAAGGATATGTAGCAGAGGTGCCAAGGCTTTTGTGAATATAAGTGTTGTGTGGTACTGTTGCCAGTGGTCATTCTCAATAATCATTTTTCTTATGTTTGCTTTTACAAATAATGGACATGCCTGCACAGTTGAATGCACTTTGTACCCACACCCATAGCTCCCAACCTCTGACAGCAAGATGTCTGGAAAAGGGCAGAAAGAAAAGTGGAACAAAGGCACAACGATAGGCATGTGTTGTAAATATAACCCTTACATACTGAAAATGTTGGTAGGGTGAGGTGTTTGCATTAGTGGGAATTGTCTGAAGGTTATGTATTTGGAAACAGTAATCTCTGTATTATTTTGTAACATCATACTTCAATTATATGTAACCAACTTGCCATAAAACACAAGTTTATGTAGAAAGGATGACACATCTAACCAAACACCTGGACAACCTGCTAAAAATGTACATGTCAGAGGTATGCACAGACAAGGATATGACATCTCAAGTTAGTAAGATACCACACAAGCAGGAGATCCCCAGCCAGTATATTACCAGGTTGATGGACTGTTCACACAGCTGTGTGTCAGTACAACACTGGTTGTAGCTGCACCTCACAAATGGCCTTGTTGGGCAAGAGTTTACATAGCTGCCCTCATAATATTGGTCTATGCATCATACAACTACTATTCCTCTGGTAAAGCACTGTGATGATCTTAGGATGTCTGGCACTAGGTAATGACACCATACATTGCAGTTTCATACTACAGATATGTCAGAAAATGTCTGCTAAACCAAACAAGTACCCTGAGGAAAGTCCTGTGTTCACATGAGAGGTATGGCTGTAGCACACAAAACCTTGGACTAGAGTAAACCTATCTTTGGAACGGAGTCCCACCCTAACTATAGAAGGTCACACTGGGCATGCTCCTGCACTGAGAGAATCACAGAACATCTTGGAACTCACGTCAAAATATATGACTGTATTCTGTATGTCTGTGCACAGCTATGTACACCTCAACTGCCCCATGTGCGCACACACACACACAAACACACACACACACACACACACACACACACACACACACACACACACACACACACACACACACACACATCAGACAGGATTACCCTCAGCTAGCTGTAGGTGGCCCATATGTGATATAGCTGCATCTGTTGCATGAGATACACACACGCATATATAGATGTGGGGAACTGACAGACAGACAATGACACAGAGAGAGACACAGGGGGGACACAGACAGAGTGAGTCACACATACGGATAACCTGAATGGCATATAGCGATGTGCTGCTGTGGATAGTGGCATACCAGTTGTAATCAGTCACATGTGCCAGTGTAAAAGGTGAGCCTCATTGTGTAGCATTACTGAGTTTGAGTTTATAATATCACATCACCTGTTTGTGTCTGTGTGTGTGTGTGTGTGTGTGTGTGTGTGTGTGTGTGTGTGTGTGTGTGTGTGTGTGTGTGTGTTTCCATAGGTCCAAGTATTATCGGACTCTTCCCACTCAGTACACTTCACATTGCCCTACTTCACAAGATCTATTGCTTTCATTCACCTTAGAAAAATCATTGGACACTGATCACCCCTATAAGTTCTGTAGCGCATGCGATGACTGTGTAACACTATAGTAGAAATACATAGGTAGGAGTTCTAATCTCACTACTGGCAAGTGTGTATGTGACAGTTGTGTATGTGAGACTGAGGGGGTGTTTGTTTGTAGGTGAAACAGTTTTAGGCCATTCCCAACCACAACACTTCCCAGTGCCCCACTTTATCACTCCTGTTAATGTCATTCCCCTTATCAGCACCTTTGGCCAGTTGTCAGCTTAGTAAGCTCCATAGTGTGTGTTATAACTGCATAACACAATAGTGCAAATCACTAGCTAGACAGGCGTTCTAATCTCAGATCTGGCAAATGAGTGTGTGTGTATGTTTATAAGAAGAAGTATTTTGATAAGTCTCCCACCCACTGCCCTACTTTAGCACTCTTGCTGATGTCATTCCCCTTATCAGCATCTTTGGCCAATTGTCAAGCCAGTAAGCTCTGTAACATGCGCGATAACTGTGTAACACTATAGTACAAATAACTAGATAGGCAGGGGTTTGACTCTCAGATCTGGCAAATGTGTGTGTGGGTGTATAAATGTGTGTGTAATTGTGTATGTTTGTAGGAAGAAGTATTTTGATAAGTTACCCGCATCTATATCACGTTATTGAAACCTTACGACATCGAATCACTAAAGGGCAACCTCTAGTGATCGATGTAGTAAAACATCGAATAACGTTTAAAATAAATAAATAAAAACTAACTAGCATAGGCAGGGGGCCAAGCCCCCCTGCACCCCACACCCTGCCTACTTAAATATTCCAACTTCGAGACTTCACTACATTGAGGTAAATGGAAATGTCCCCCTATGGAGATTTCCTTTTACCTGCACGATGTTCTGCGCTTTCGATATTGTGGTGCCGACAATATCAGCCTCGATATTGTCAGCTTTCAACATCGTGAAGTAGACCCAGTTACCCACCCACTGGCCTACTGTATCAGTCATGCTGATGTCACTCCCCTTATAGATTCATAGGTGTGTACTAGGCTAATGGCCCTGAAGCCATTACAATCCTAGCCCATAGAAGTGCCTTGCCATTGTGCCATCTGACATTAGTTCCCAGTGACCCCATCAGGTAGACCCACTGGAGTGATCCCTGGGGTGAACTTTCTATTACCCTTCCACTCATCAAGATCTCTCTGGAACAGGGTCATCTAGGTGCTTTGCTTGACATGTATGGGAAGTCTATTCCAGGGCATGTGCAGTCTATGGGTAAGGAAACTGTCCCTCTAGCATGTTGTGTTGATTGTGGTAATGATGTTGATAACAATGTGTGGTACAGAGAGATTGGGATGTCTTTAGATGTAGCATTTGTAAAAGAGCTGGGTCAGACATGGTTTTGCAAGTCAAGCAGAGATCACCGCTAAGAAGGCAATATGATACAGCGAATAGCTGGAGTCTTTTGAGTTTGTCAGTGTAGGACATGTGTTTAATGCCTGGGATCCTCATTGTGAGGTACTTCTATGGCCTCTCCAGCTGTTGCAGGTGTCTAGCGAGATACATGTCAAATGGGCCATTATACTTGATGATTGGTCTAATGAGTGAAAAGTACACAGAGATGATGACCTCTTCTTCCTGGATGCAAAACCCTTAGTAATGAGATGTGCTACATAGAAAGATTTCCTGACCACAGTGACAATGTGGTGGTTAAAGGACAGGTTGCTGTCAACCTGTGTCCCCAGATCTCTTATAATGCCTGCAGTGTTCAGTGGGCTCCCATCGATGTGATACTTAGTGGGAACTGGAATTTTACTAAAGGGGCCAATGATGCATTTTGTGGTGTTATGCTTCAAGCCATGATTTCCACACCTGTCAGTGGTCTCAGTGAGGCCTTTCTATAGGGTATCTGCATCATTTGGGGAGTTAATGATGACTCCCAGCTTGCAGTTGTCTGTGAACTTGGTCAGCCAGAGTTCCTTTGTGTTGGCCTGGACTCCTGAGATGTACATGCTGAACAGGAGAGTACCCAAGACTGATCTCTGTGGGACTCCACTTGTGACTGGCTGGCAGTCTGACTTAGAGCTCACTATTACTTTCACAACATGTGTTCTATCTGTGAGCCAATATGCAGCCCACCTAGTGATATAGGGGTTGATGCCTAGATTGGTGGGTTCATCCATAATTCCTGACTGAGGAATGGTATCAAGAGCCTTGGCCAGATTAATGTAGGCTGTATGCAGTGCCTTACTGTCATACACAGCCCTGGTGACTGACTCAAAGACATCAACCAGGTTGAGCAGGCATGATCTCCCTTACACAAAGCCAAACTGTGTGGGGTCCAGAGTTAGGAGATTACCTATATGTTTGTTGATCAGGTCCCTGATGATGCACTCCATAGCTGTACACATCAGATTCATCAGGCTACTGGACTGATAATTCTCAGGGTCTGTAGTTGCCACACCTTTATGGAAAGGGATGACTGTAGCAGTGTGCCATTTGGGAGGCACAAAGCCTGAGGTGCATCTATGACTGAATAGGACACACAGATGTGGTGGCAGGTATCTTTGTAGTTCATGTAGAACACAGCCAGGGATAATTTGGTGTCCCATGGAAGCTGTATTCTTGCCCGTGGACAATGCAGGTATAACTTGGATAGCAGTAATCCTGGGTGCCTGGCATTCTTCTGGCATTCTGATTGCTCTCGTGGGGGGGAGAGAGGGGTAAAGCTGGCACTGAATGTGTTGGCAAGAATGTTGGCAATATCAGTTGGTACAGTATAGGAGGTAGCATTGTGCAGTAACTCAGAGCACTTCTGGGTATTGGCATGGAGGTTCTTGATATCAGTAACAAAGGATGTGTGATTGCTGTCAGTGTCTGCTGCAATTCTGCCATCATAGGTGGCTGTAGATGATTTAATGAGGGATCTCAAGTTGTTGCTGAGGCTAATAAGGGAGTTTCACCACTCTTGGGACTCCACCTTTTTCTGCAACAGTTTCTTCCTTCTGTTGTACAGGTTATTAATGGCAGGGGACCACCAGATTGGCCTCCAGTGTTTCGAGGAGAGTGTCCTGGTTCTGTTGGGTATGGCTAGTTCCATGCACTGATGTACATATTTGTATAGTGCATTAGTGTAGGATTCGGGAGTCATGCAGGTATTTTCCATTGGCATTGGTGCTGTGAAGTTAGCCACCTCTGTTCTTAGAAGTCCAAAGTCAACTTTGGAGAAGTTTTTCAAGGTGGTTACCTTTGCGGGGGGTGTGGGTGAGATGTGGATTTTCATGGTGATTACTCTGTGTTGGATCTGACCAGGTAGCGATTGACTACTGTTGTCAAGCAATGGTCTCATATGTTAGTAATCAACACAGGTCAAGGATGTTGTTTCCTCTACTGGGTGTCAGAATGAGCTGGTCCAGGCCATTGGGACTGATGAATTCCATGAAGCATTGGGCCAGTGTATTGGTGTTTGAGTATCTTACACAGTAGATGGAGAAGTAGTTAAACTCTCCTAGTAAGAGAGTGTTAGGTTGGACCTTGATAGTTTCCAGGGTGTTGAGGAATGTGGATTGAGAGTCTGGGCATGGATGTGGACCTATAGCAAGCTATGTCCTGGATTGCCCAATTACCCAATGTCAATTGTACCTGAAGTATTTCAGATGCCATATGCAATGATACTACTCTGGATGTGTGCATATCCATTATTAATACAGAGACATCACCACCTTTGTAGCTGTGGTCCATTTTTGGGGCTGACAGGTGCAGAATGAGTTATAGGCTGGTAGTGCAGGAGTGCTGTCTGCTGCTGTAAACCAGGTCTCCGTTACAGCACGGATGTCAATGTTCTCCATTTTGAGGAGTGCTTCTCATGGCTGAATCTCAAGATGTAGATGTCTAGTGTTGAGCAGCATGACCCTCAGATTGCATATATGTATAGCTGTTACGCTGGTAATTTGATTTGGAACACCGCCTAAAAAGGCACTATAGGGGTGGTACGACACGTACCTGGAAACCAAGGGGGACAGATCCAGGCCATCTCTGGCAAGCCATTGCAGTCTGTCAATCATGTCATTACAAGCAGACAGATACTGGATCCCATGAGAGTGACACCAGACACTTAAGCCAATTGTTGAAGTCAGTCATTTGTTGTTTGCACTGTGGTATCATTCTGGGTGACAGTAGTATACTGCTCAGGGCTACTGTCATACCTGCCTGGCCCACATGATCTGAATGCTCCACCATGTCTCTTTTCATATAGTCCATGGAGGTGCATCTCAGGTCATTCACACACACATGGACAATGACAGAGTGATACTTGTAGTTGTTGTGGAGTGACATGACTGGGTGCGTTATGTGCTGGATTCTGGCACCTGATAGACAGCTGACTATTACCTTCTTCATGAGTGAGTATGACATCTGTGTGCCTCACTATTGATTCACCTATGATTAGTGTATCAGGCAAGTTGGATGGCCTTTGGGGTTTAGGTTGAGGGGTACACTGTGTAGGTGATATATGTGTTCTGTGGTTTGTGCTGTGTTGTGGTGATTGAGTGGGTGTCTTTCTTGGTGGTCTCTGCTGTTTGGGTAAATGTCTATTGAGTGCCTCTATGAAGGTGGGTTTGTGGTTATTGTTTGTATGTCAGAGCTGTGATAGTAGGTCTACTTGATGGGGTCACTGGGAACTAATGTCAGATGGCACAATGGCAAGGCACTTCTATGGGCTAGGATTGTAATGGCTTCTGGGCCATTAGCCTAGTACACACCTATGGCTTCTGGAGAAGTATGTGTTCTATGTGGTGTGTTGCAGGTGTTGACCCTTCTCTTCCTGACCAGTGAGTCCAGTCTTCACTGGAGAGTACATATCTTCCAATTTGGTGATATAGGGTTATCTCTCACAAGTCTGAGTGTTGGGAGTTTGGATGAGAGGGTTGTCTGTGTACATGAGGCAGTTGCAAGAGTGACTCAGAATGCCCAAGTGCACCGGGTTAACGGGCAAAAGCACAGAGAACTGCACTTTAATTATGGCAGGAGGGGTGGGCATAACTACTAAGTACTGGAGCTAATTCTGTGAGGAATGACTACTGCTGATGGCTCTCTTGTGTGCTAGAATAATTAATAAAAAAACTTGTTTAAGTGCAAAGCTATTAGGGTATTTAAAGTGCAGGAGAGAAAGAACTAGCAAGATCTATGGGAAAACTGCAGGCAGACTTCTGGCACCTGTAACAGTTTACTTCAGCTCTGCAGTTATTAGCACCTTTGGCCAATTGTCAACACAATAAGCTCTGTAGCATGTGTGATAACTGTGTAACACTATAGTAGAAATAACTAGAAAGGCAGGGGGTCTAATCTCAATACTGGCAAGTGTGTGTGTTTGTGTGGGAATCATATACTGTGTGTGCTATACCATTTTGAGTTGTGTGCCACCCTATAAACTTCCCATCACCCTACTTTATTAGGCCTGCTGATGTCATTCACCTTAGAAGTACCTTGGGACTAGGTGAAATTATGTAAACTCTATGCTGTGTCTGATAACTGCATAACACTATTGTAGAAATAACTAGATAGGTAGGAATTCCAGTCTCATTACTGGCAACTGTGTGTGTGTGTGTGTGTGTGTGTGTGTGTGTGTGTGTGTGTGTGTGTGTGTGTGTGTGTGTGTGTGTGTGTGTGTGTGTGTCTTTGGGTGAAGATCACATCCTGTTTGGCTGATGCCATTTTGACTTGTGAATCATCCATGCCTGTTTATCACCTCCTCATGGCATTACTTTATACAGCATGGTAACAGCATCTGCCTCACATGCAGCATGTTAAGCCATTGTGCATGCCATACCAGTCCTCTGTACAGATGTCTATGGAATATTCAGATGTTTGCAAACTATATGTGGTCTGTGTCCCTTACCAATGCCCATGTATGTGATATTGTTGCCAAATCAGCCACAGAGAGTGCACTGACACACACGCCAGCATCAGGAATCGTACCTGACTGAAACATCATGCTGATACAACTTCTGATACACTATCACTTGCCCAGGCTTGTAGCAGCAATACATGAATCCACATCCTATGTTTGGTGGGTTATCTCACCATCCATGAAGGCATTCAGAACATTACATGATGTAAGAAGTGGTGTGTTATGTCCCATGCATATAATCTATGTGGGACATGTTATGTGTATGTAGTAGTACAGTACATCAAGGTGGAAATATAGGTTTACTAATCTGTCTATTGCCAACTGTGTTTATGTTACTGTGTGCACATCCCCTGTATCAGTCCTTACTGTGTATATGCAAAAGGATTCACCATTTTGTCTCCCTGTTCCATCCAGCAAATTCAGGAATACATACCACAAACCTGTCATACACAGTATCATGCATGCCGTCATCAACTGCATCAGGGTTGAGTTTATGGAAAAGAAATGACAGGGACAACAGGTGTTGACAGGTAAATTTGTTGCAGTTAATGTAATGACTACACTTGTGAGTGACCTGCTGACAGTACGGTAGTAACCTGTTCTGTATGTATGAGCTTGTGGTACTACACAACACTGAGCTGACATGTCTGAAGGCTATCTTTGTCAAGGGGTATGTATGCAAGGTCACACTGTCTGACAACAGTGGACCTCACACACTGTTGCATGCATACACACCTGGTACATGTACATATAAAGCTGTACTTTGCCCATGACACGGTCAGTGTATTCCCACTCTGGTATACTCCCTCTTGGGAATGTCTTCAGGGCCACAGCCTGCAGACACGCAGACACCTGGAACAGAAACAGAATACAGCATGTCAGACTACATTTAGTCAGTGGTACTAACAACAATACTGCATCCTGGCTAATACGGTACATACACCTGTATGTGTACCCATAACAAATGCAAGCAGACAGCACTGTACATAGTATTACATAGCTACACTGTACTATATTCATCCTGTGCATCAGATCCATATTAGCATGTCCCTGCATCGATGGTATGGGTGGCAGGGATGTGGCACAGGTATCATCATATGCACAGGGTATGGTGTGGGTTTGCCAGAGGCCTAGGCTGGGCCATATGGTTGACATCATGTGTGTGTGTTTGTGGGGTGTTTATTAAATAGGCTGTGCAAGGGTGGTGTGTGTGTGTGTGTGTGTGTGTGTGTGTAGGTGACTTGTCTGATGGTGATGTCTGTGTGTGTGTGTGTGTGTGTGTGTGTGTGTGTGTGTGTGTGTGTGTGTGTGTGTGTGTGTGTGTGTAGGTGACTTGTCTGATGGTGATGTCTGCGTTTTTGTATGCACACAGTCATGCCATGTGACCACCCTACACAGGGGTAGTTTGGACAGCTGTGGGCCATACATGGCAGGGTGTACTGTTCATTGTCTCCAGCCATGGACATGGGAACTGGTCTTGCCAGGGGTCTGATTAGCACCACCAGGGCCAACTCCGGGTGCAGTACTTCTCCCTGATGGTGACTGCTGTCTGCTGGATCTGCATCCCTGTTGGGACTGGCCAGGACCACATGCCCATGGCCTGCTGTGTCATGGCGTGGATAGCACACACCCTTTAGTAGTGCTGGTGGGACTGCCAGTAAGGGAATGTGATGGTGCATGGCCATGTAGACCCTCAGCTGATTGTGGTGCTGCCCTACATCCACGTGGCTGCTGGCCATCCCCCGCCAAATGCTCTAGCACAGATATTATGTGGTCAAGGAGTGCCAAGGTCTCCCCCCACCATCTATCAATGACCTCAGTATACTCACAAGTGACCACAGTGAGTTCACAAATATTGCCACGGTCACCAGGGATGTGCTCATCCATGACCCT
Organism: Protopterus annectens; assembly: GCF_019279795.1. Taxonomy (NCBI): domain Eukaryota; kingdom Metazoa; phylum Chordata; order Ceratodontiformes; family Protopteridae; genus Protopterus; species Protopterus annectens. The sequence continues at coordinate 935,998,155 of NC_056739.1, read as the reverse complement.
ACATATATGTTTTTTGTTACGTTCATTACATGCCTGTGTCTCCAAGATGGACTGAAACATGTGTCTGGTGACTGCTGCTGTGGCATTTGCAACAGGGGCATGACGGGCTGCAATCCTCCTCTGAGCACCCCTGCCCATCTGCCTGTGTGGGACCTCACCAGCACTCTGGCTATGGCTAGTGCCTGCACCCTCACTTGCCATAGTCACCACACTAGCCTGTTCCATGCCACCACCCGCCAACTGTCCATTATCTGTGGCTACTGGTGACATGGTATGTGTGGGCATTGTGACTGTGTGTGGGAATGGGGTTGACAACAGTGGAATACCAACTGACGGCACAGATTCAGTCCCTGGCAAACCTGCCTGTGCCTCAATAGGAGCAACATCATGGTTAGAGTCTGCAGAGACATTGACATCAGAATCAGAGCATGAAGGACTGCGGCTGCAATATCCACCTGTGAGGAAAAAACAACATATGTAAATTACTACCTGCACTATAAGGTTTTCTGGTACACACACAAACAAATTCTCACACACACACACACACACACACACACACACACACACACACACACACACACACACACACACATATACACACGCACACAAGTGAGGTGCCTCAAAGGCATTGGTTGGGAGGGTGGCCTAATGGTTAAGGTGTTTGCCTCACAAACACAAGGTGCATGGTTTGAGTCTCACAAGGGATAACTGGCTAGGCTTAAAATGGCTCGCAAGAGCAGTTAGTTTAGTACTAACCTATGAAGCTATGAAACTATGAAGCTATTACACAGACCTCACATTAGCCAACTGAGGACATTCACGACATACAGTTAGACACAACATACACACTCTGGACAGACCCTCAGCATCATGCAGTGCAGCTCTTTCCACTTACTGTTACTACTAATATACACCTCTGGGATACGTGAGTGGTGTTAGCAGGTGATGGGGCTTCACCTAGCACACACTGCACCCATGTAAACATTATTGCTGTTCACCTGTGTAGCACTGTGGCAACTCCTACAGAACATACCTCCCAACTGCACAGAGTTTTGATGAATGTCTATATGTCTGGCTCATATTTATAGTCTGTTCCCCGTAACTCCTGTGTTTTTCTGATACATTACTGGGATGACCTGTGGAATTGTGCCACTAATTAATGTCATAATGTGAGGTGCTGACTGCATAACCTGCAGTACATGTATGTTAAAACAAAGGGAAACACAAAGTGGATGGTCGTGCAGCAAAGAACTGATAAACGGGAAGTCACCACATGCCAACAAGGATAGCCTCACTCCGTTGAAACACTCCATTTAATGCAATCAGAAACAGCACAAAACCAAATTAATGCTGACAAACTGTAGTAAAACGTTTTCGTCGTGAACAGCCTGTCAGTATAAGCCTGCTGGTTATCAGCCCCTTCTGCTGCAGTGTTAGTTTCAAAAAGATTATAAAGCAGTTGTTCACATACATTTGAAAAAACTTCCAGGGTAGAAGATTCTTCTACCCTGGAAGTTTTTTCAAATGTATGTGAACAACTGCTTTATAATCTTTTTGAAACTAACACTGCAGCAGAAGGGGCTGATAACCAGCAGGCTTATACTGACAGGCTGTTCACGACAAAAACGTTTTACTACAGTTTGTCAGTGTTAATGTGGTTTTGTGCTGTTTCTGATTGCATTAAACGGAGTGTTTCAACAGAGTGAGGCTATCCTTCTTGGCATGTGGTGACTTCCCGTTTATATGTTAAAACAAAGGCAGTTACTTAAACAACTTTGCAAGCTTACAGTGGATATAGTAAGTGCACACACCCCTGTTAACAGGCCAGGATTTTGTGATATATCACATGAGACCACAGACATCAGGTAATAATATTTCCCTCATTTCATATGACATACAACCTGTGCAGTCCAACTGAAGAACATACACATCAGTCCTGGGTAACATATGGTAAATGCAATAGGTACAATAGGCTGGGTGCATGAGCGTGCACACCCTTAAAGTAATACTCTGTAAAAGCACATTTTGGTTTAATCACAGCATTCAGTTCTCTTGGAAGGTGTCTATCAGCATGGCACATCTTGACTTTCCAATGTTTGTACACTGTCCCTTACAAAACATCTTCAACTATGTCAGACTGCAAGGGCATCTCCTGTGCACTCCCCTCTTTAGGTCACCCTGTATATTTTCTATTGGATCTAGGTGTGGGATCTGGCTGGACCAGTGCATAACATTGCATGTGTTCTGGTGAAGCCATCCTTTTGTTGACTTGGATGTATGGTTTGGGCCATTTTTTTGTAGAAAGGTGGAATTCCTCTCCATCAACAGCTATATGGCAGACACCAGAAGGATTGGAGCCACAGGGTACTGGTGTTTGGAACTGTTCATAAGCCCCTCCAAGTTGCCTACAGCCCCAGTACCAGCTTGTGAACAGCAACCCCATAGCAGGACACTGTTATCACCATGCTTCACCATGGGGGTGGTGTTGGTGTGGTGATGCAGTGGTGTTATGGTGCCATACAAACCTGTCAGAATTGTGGCCAAAGAGTTCAACCGTGGTCCCATATGACCATAACATATTTTCCCACTTGCTTTTCGGAGACTTGATGTATTGCTTTCAGACTTTCTCCAGGCCTGGATATTGTTTGGTGTAAGGAACTGCTGCCATCTTCCAACCCTACCCTATAAGTGAGACATATGGAGACCATGGAAGATTGTTGTCACATGTAGTACACACCCAGTACTTGCTGGAGATTCCTGCTACCCCTTCACTGTTGCTGTAGGGCTGCTGGCAGCTGTCCTGGCCAGTTTTGGAGTTGTATTCTCATAGAATTTGGAAGGATGTCCACTCCTTCGCAATGTCACTGTAGCCCCATATTTTCACCACATTTTGATGACTGACTGCACTGTGTTCCATGTGTATGCAATGCTGTTGAAATGTTTTGCACCCTTCTCCAGACTGATACATCTCAAAGATGTCATCTTTTAGCAACTTCATCAGCTCTATGCGGACCATGGCTGTTGCTGTAGCAGACAATTGGATATATGTTAGGATAATCCTGGTAGGACAGCTGACCGTTATTTGCTGCCAATCAAAGAGTATCTGTAATTGATGGCAGGTATGTACCCAATAAGATGCAATGTTGTAGTTATATCAAAAGATGTGTCAACACAGTATTGGCTTCAGCCTGTTCACACATATGGTTCTAGGTTGTTGTATGATTATGTGTCATAATTGTTCCCGTAACAGATTTGTTTGCTTTACAATTGAATTGTACAGGTTATAGGTCACATGTCAGGTTGGCAGAATTTTGAAATTGTCTGTTGAGCTCTCATTTTTGTATATTACAAATACCTTTCATTCTAACAGGTGTGTACACCATTTATATGCACTGTATAACACTAATTTATACAGTATGACCCTGGTTTTTGGCCTTTGTCCCCATTTTGTCAGTCTTTGGCCAGATGTCCTGCAATGACAGGTTGTGATGTATGCTACAGATATGTGACATCTCCTGCAAATAGGACCCTGTGAGGACCACTGTGATGCAATGCAGTAAACACCACCACAGCTGAACATGCAGATATTGCCCAATGGCTGTGTGTAACAGTTGTGTGCATGGTCACGTGCATGATCTTAACATGCCTGGGGTACTGGTGAGCCACAACAGGAAAATCCCATACTTACTTGGCTTCAGGCTGCTGTCCCACGTGCAGACCAGAGGGACCTATGTAGTTGTGGGGGAGAGGTAATATCAGCAGATACACACATGGCATTGGTACAAAATGATTGCTACGTTTCTGCACAGGTATAGTACACCCTATGATATTACACAATTTGCTATCCTTCACCATAGATGTGCACTTGTGTGCATTAATAAACCCCACATACTAATCCATTTTGCACTGACATATGTATCTAGAGACTCTATAGAAGACAGTTTCACTGCTACCTCATTACATTGATGTGCACTTTGGCCTTACCTGCATGCTCCATGCCTGTTGCCTGGGTGCCACCCACCTCCATGACTGGTGTTTCATGTGTTTGATGTTCTGTGGGTGCTGCCCTGAGGTTGGCAAGGAGCTCCTCTGTTGCTGTAAGTGGGGCCTGTGTGCCTGGACCCCCACCGGTAGCAGTACGGTCCCTCGCTACAGCAGCAGCCCTTTGCTGGATATGACGTATCAGGTCAGTAGCTCTATGCCTTACCTGATCATATGTTCATCCATGGTGGCCCAAGATGTTCACTTTGTTGACAAGATCATCCCACAGGGCAGTCCACTCTCAGAGATTTTGCCGGCAAGGCCAAAAAGTGCAGCATAGTGTGTTATCACAGCTTCCGTGATGGCTTCTGTCTCCACAGCAGTGTATGTGGGCTGCATCTACATGGCACATGGAAGACTTTAACAGGGAAACACATTATAGGACATCAGACATTGCCCACAGTTCTTTGCAGAGCCAGCGCATGAATATTGCCTATCGTTTGCCACCACTTACAAACACATCATATCCCTGTACCTAGCAGCACTGTATAGACATGCATTGTACTCCTTGTCCTGGTGTGTCATGTTCCCCCCTAATGAGGGCCAGTACATTGCATAAACCACCATTCATCATTTATGATTGTGTAGAGGGATGACAGTGGCCATGTTCCTTGCAGATGGGATGTCAATAGTGCTCAGGCTTTGCTTGCATACAGTGTGTAATGGAGCTGGATGTATATGCCTGAGTTCATATAGGATGCAGGCAGGAATGTTATCAGGCCCCAAGTGGACTTGCTTTTGTTAACTTTGATTAGACACTTTGCACCTGATCCATGATGATGAGGAGAGGGGTGCGTATGCTGTGCATATCCACCTATACTGATGGTGAGCCAGGGGTGATGTTTGCCCTAAACCTGTCTGTAGCAGTTTGACTGAAGCAATGGTATGTGTGTATATGGTGTGATTCACCACCATTACAGGGTGGGTTGGGTTGTTGCCTCTGAGACTGCAGACATATGTGAAGATGGCCTTGTGATTGCCCTTAGTGGTTGTGTCCAATTTGTTATCATAGTTAGCTATACAGTAATCCACCTGTGACCTAATATGCTCATTCAGACAAAGTTTTACATGCTGCCCAGTTGGTGCATGATCCTACTTTGCCCTGTACAGCCAATATAGCATCCCATTATGTGCGTTGTGCATTGCTGCAGTCCAGCAAAGGGGATTACTCTACTTTGATGAAGACAGGTTTTACAAGTAAGTTATTGCTAAGCCCATAAAACTATGTGGGTGGTCATATATCTGTTTGTGGCAGGCATGGACACAAGGTCATAACATAGTTGGGTACTTCTCCAGTTTCAACGTGATGCCCATGCTTATTCTAGTGCCCATGTCTGTGTCAGGGCAATGCAACAACCATTAGCTGCCAAAGTGTAACTCTGTTAGATGCACAGAAACTAAGATTACACACGTGTACAACATGTACAGCTTATTTACCTGATGTTTTGCATCCCATGTCAGTTGTTACGAGGCAGCCAGGTACACCTACCCATACATACATATACACAGGTAATACCTGCTAAACATTTAGGTTCATAGGTAGGTACTAGGCTATTGGCCCTAAGGCCTATATAAGCCTAGCAAAAGGTACCCTGGCTTTCACCACCCAAGAAAATTATTTTCCTGTACCACTGTCGAGCAGAGCCACAGAAGTAATCCCCAGGGTGAATTTCCTATCTCCCATCCAATCATCAAGATTTTTCTTGAAGAGTGCTAATGAGGAGCTTTGTTTGATATAGATAGGTAGTTTGTTCATTTCTGTTCTATGTCAGTATGGCACACGGTAATTGCACTCTTGGTGCTCAGTCATTCATATCAACCTGTTAGGGCAGGACATCTGGAGGATACCTCACTTACATGGTGGGCTATGGGCCAAAATTAGTGACATTTTCTTCATATTGCTGTAACACATGTACGTCATTTGATAGTTCAATAGCCTTTGCATTCACAGACATACTCTGGAGGATATCTGACACTCTTATGGCAGGAAAAGAGGAGAAAGGCTCGGAGTGTGGTAGTGAGGGTGGGAAAAGTTAATGTTGTGAGTATGACTAGCACGGGGACAGAATTAGATGATATGATGGACAGTGGAAAGGTGGATATATTGTGTCTGCCAGAGACCAGATGGAAGGGGTATATGGCTGTGTTTATCAGAGTTGGGTACAAATAGTTCTATCATGGTGTGTATGGGAGGGGAACTGGTGTAGGGGTTAACCTGAAGGAACATTATTCCAAGAGTGTTTGTGGACGTGATAAGAGTGGTGGACAGAGTGATGTTTAGGAGGCTGGGAATTGATGGTGTAATGATGACAGCTGTTAGTGCATATGCCCCGCTAATTGCATGCGTGATGGATGAGACAGATGTACTTTGAAGTGGTTGGATGAAGTGGTGATGAGTGTACTCAATGGTGGTAAGAGTGGCTATTGGAGCAGATTTCAATGGGCATGTTGGTGAAGGGACAGAGAGGATGCAGAAGTGATGGGTAGGTATGGTGTTAAGCAAATTAATGCAGAAGGTGAAATGGTGGTGGAGTTTGCAAAAGAGGTTGGACATGGCTGTGGTGAATACATAGTTTTACAAGGTTCCCTAGTGAAACCGCGAAGGTCCACTTACCCCAATATGGAAATGTCGACACGTATACGTCAAACCGCAAAAACACCAATCGTCCTGAAGTGCGAAATCCGAAATGTCGAACTGTCATGGTTGGCTCTTCTGCGGTATAGCTCCGGCAATAGTTACAAACCTTAGGGTTAGTGTGCAGGTTAAGGTAAGTGCATAGATAGTAATGTATGTAAGGTTTAGTGTAGGGTTATAGGTAGGGTTTTGTTAAGGGGGTTGGACGACTATGACGGTTCAAGATTTTGAATTTCGCAGTTTAGGGCGTTTGTTGTATTTGTGGTTCAGGTAATATGTGTCGATGATTCCGTATTCACTGACTAGGGCTTTCGCAGTTGTAATATGGACCCTTTTTACAAGACTGAGGGTCATAGGGTGACATACAAGAGTGGAGGAAGATGCACACAGGTGGATTATCTCCAATGCAGGTGGGCCTGTTTGAAGGGGACTGGAAACTGTAAAGTGGTGTCAGGGGAAAGTGTAGTTAGGCAGCATGGAATGTAGGTCTGTGGGATGGTGTTGGTGATCAAGAAGAGGGGGAGGAGTGTGAGGGCAGCACCATGGATCAAATGGTGGATACTGAGAAAGGGTGATTGTGAGGTTGCATTCCGGGAAGAGTTAAGACAGTCAGTGGGTGGCAGTGAAGAGTTAGCAAATATCTGGGTAAGTACATCCGGGCTAGTAAGGGAGATGAGTAAAACAGGGCTCGGTGTGACATCTGCACAGAGGAAGGAGGAGAAGGAAACCTGGTGGTGGAATGAGGAAGTACAGGGGGGTATACAGAGAAAGAGGTTGGCGAAGGAGAAGTGGGATTGACAGACCGATGAAGAAAATAGACAGGAGTATAAAGGAGATGGGGTTCATGGCAAAGAGAGTGGTGGCAATGGCTGAGGATGGGGCATCTGAAAAGTTATATGTAAGGTTGGACACCAAGGATAGAGAATAGGGCCTGTACCAATTGGCTTGACAGAGGCACATAGCTAGGTAGGATATGCAGCAAATAAGGCTGATAAAGGATAATGGTGGAAATGTACTCACAAGCAGGGAAGGTGTGTAGAGCAGATGGAAAGAATACTATGATGGGCTGTTGAATGAAGTTAATGAGAGAGAAAGAAGGTTGGATGATGTGGTTATGGTGAATCAGGAAGTGCAACAGATTATCATGGAGGAAGTAAGGATACTTATGAAGAGGTTTAAGAATGGAAAGGCTATTGCTCCAGATGACATACCTGTAGAAGCATGGAGGTGTTTAGGAGAAATGTCAGTGTTCTTTTTATCTGGATTGTTCACTGTAATATTGGAAAGTGAGACAGACGAGTACCATTAAGAGTGATAGGGAAGGTCTACATGAAGGTAGTGAGGACAGCTATGTTATATGCATTAGAGACATTGACAGAAAAAAAAGGTACAAGTCAGATCTGGACATAACAGAGTTAATGATGTTAGGATTTGCACTGGGTGTGACGAGGGTGGGTAGTATTAGGAATATGTATGTTAGGGGGTCAGCCCAGGTTGGACAGCTTGGGGACAAAGCCAGAGAGTGGCAGGATTATGTTGGTTTGGACATGTGATGAGGAGGTATGCTGAGTATATCTGGGAAAGGATGAGGTTGCCAGGAAAGAGGAAATAGAGAAACACCTGAGATAAGCTGTATGTATGTGGTGATAGCGGACATGCAGGTGACTGGTGTGACACGGTAAGATGCAGAGGACTGGAAGACATGGAGAGAGATGATCTGTTGTGGCGACCCCTAATGGGAACAGCCAAAAAAATGAGAAAGTGATGTTGTAATGTCAGTGTTTGCAGGATTCCAATTATTTGCCAGACTAACACAATTCTTGATGAAATAACTACAAATATGAGGCACATATATGGTCAGTGTGCATAACAATGGACAGTTGAATGGTATGAGCTCAGTATATTACGTGCAGTTCAACACGCACAGCTGCAACAGTATTTCTGTATGCAAATACCCAGTATAGGTCCATCATATTTCTGAGACAAACATGTATATCATATTTGTATTCACAATTAATATATGGATATCTGCAACATCCCAGTAGCTGGCCTAGCAGTGTCACAGTCAGTATTGTTCAACACACACTCCAGTAGTGGTCATATGTGAGCCATCCTTTCCTGGGGTGACTCGGGGCTTTGAGCTGCATTCTGTGTTACTGCAGACAGACACAGATGCTAGGATCATAGGTTCTGATCAGCAATATATCAGTATAGCAAGTGTTGTTGGGACATAATATTTGTTGAACTTCCTATTTTCCACGTTTACATACCCCCTACTACATTCCATTACAAACTTAATTGTTTGACATGCCTGTTTTTTTTTCGGTTCGGTTGGTATAATCCTTCATTTTTAGTGTGTGTGTGTGTGTGTGTGTGTGTGTGTGTGTGTGTGTGTGTGTGTGTGTGTGTGTGTGTGTGTTTATGTGTTTGTGTGCGTTCTTTTTGTCTGTCTGTTTCTGTTTCTGTTTTTGTTTCTGTTCCTCTCTCTCTCTCTCTGTCTCTGAGGCAAATGCAGGATATACATCTGTTTTGCATAGGCAGCAGCTTGCCTTTTGTAGGTAATGCTCATTATCAGCTGATGGCCTGTGCACCAACTGGAGTCTCCCACTTGCTAATTGCATGTAGAACAGCTGTGGCATCATTCCTATACCCAATAGCATGGAAACACACTCCTACATCTAAGTACTTCATATGGGGTGTTTCCCCTTTTCCTTGATTGTGAGTAGGACTTCATGGAGGTGTGTGACAAACAGCATCACAGAGGGTAGTTGGAAATACCTCTTACAACAATCACCGTGGAGACCGCCCAACAAACTTGGGGAGAATGTTCCAGACACAGGGACAGAAAGTAAGTATTGCTGTTATACAGTTGAAGTAATGCTAGTTTGACAGAGTTTTTGTGGATATGGCTGCTCTGCATGATTTTAAGTCTGACAGTGTTATGTGGTTAACATAACTCTTAACTGTGGGGCTATCCGCAGACTGGCCAGAGTTTGGACTCTTATATTTGGTGTGTTACTCACACATTTTGTGCCCTTGGAAATTCAGTAGTATACTCTGATGATTGCAGTCAGTAAATGGTAACATCCATGTGTGTTTCTTGCCTCATATCCCTCAGAACAGATACATTACAACAAACCTTGTTACACCAGTAACTTTCTCAATTTATAACAGCAATATGTCAATAATGCATCTGTGTTTGGGCCTCTGACCCCAATGTATGTCAGGCTTTGTCCAGATGTCATGCAGTAAGAGGTGGATAGGTATGGTATATCATTATATAGTGACTTCATTCCTGATATCATCCCAGTGATGTATCAAACTGCCAGATATGTTATGTGTAAGAGACCTTATGTATGAGGGGAAAGCCTGGACATTCTGTGGGACTCTGTAAAGTTGAGAGTTCTTTGTATTTCTGGCGATTGTTGACAGACTGTCAGGATTGTGTAGCAGTGTATTGTGAATGTGTTATTTGGCCTGTGTAGGGAAGAGGGGGTAGATGTAAGTGTTATGGGTCCTTTTCTATCGGACTTTGCATGCTGCTCCAGTTTCTCATGCTCTATCAGCTGTATATGTTTGTATGGGCAGACTGAGACATGTCCCATACCACAGTCAGGCATCAGACTACATTGTGAATTGGGGCAGTATATGCAGGGGTAGTATGTGAGTGGAAAACATGTTGAGATGTTTTTGTTCACACAGTCCTTATACAGTACTGTTCCTTTGGCTTACTGGTATGTCACTGTGACTGTGGTTGAATTGTATGTGGGTAAGCACTTTGGGGTCTGTTTTTCAGTGCTGTGACATCCCTGTAGTGCTTGATATATTTGCCAATACATGTGTAATTCCCACTAGCAGATTTGGGTTAGTGTTGTGTCAGTCTGACTGTAATTTGGAGAGTGCTTGGTGACATGCTTAGCAACTGAGTGTAGTTTCCCTAATGTGATGTTATGTCCAGATATTTGTAGGACATAGTGTTACCTGGCCCCCATAAGTGTTGTGTATTTCTGACACATCAGTGGGCTGATGTGAGGATTTCAGTCACTAACTAGTGGGAGGTAATTTAGTGTTGGACTTGTGCTGTTTCAGTCGATATATGTTAGTACAGATATGACAGTGTTACTGCAGCAACTGTGTCAGCTTATCTACTCCAGTATTTCAGATATATCCCTATTTCCATGGCCTTCTCCCCCCACTTTGTCAGACCTGGCCCAGGTTCATTGCACTAAGGATGTTCTGAGCCTTCCTCAGGACTGTCTAGATTGTTGCAGTATGTCCATGTTTATTGCTCATATTTCTGGGCTGTTCCTCAGATGCATTATTTTCCTATCCCTGGTAAATCACTGTGAGGATCTGAGTATTTCTGACAGTAAATGATGACATACATTTCAGTTTCAGAACTCACATCCTTCAGAACATGTATGCTGAAAAAAACCCTGTCACTTTGGCAACATTCTACATTTATAAGAGTGATATTTGAAATATGTCCCTAGTTTTGTCCCATTGCCCCCCTCCATTTGGACAGCCTTGGGCCAAATTTCTTGCTGTAAGGGGTTGGTAGGTGTGGTTCTGAGGTATGACTCCACTACATGCTATGAGTATATATATATATATATATATATATATATATATATATATATATATATATATATGGGATCACTACAGAATACCAAAATTCCACAATCCCGAGACTCTAAATCCCGACAACCAGAATCTCGAGATTGCGGAATCTCGAACATTAAAAAAAAAAAGTAAAATATCCAACAAACTATTCTAACCTGTACGAAGGGGGCAAGCCCCCTGTAGCCCCCAAACTCCCTGCAACTTAAATATACCAACTCCGAGATTGCACTACAGTGGAGTGAATGGCAAAGTTCCCGTTCCAAACTGTACGGCAACCACCATTCACTACTTTCAAGATTCCGCAATCTCGAGATTCTGGTCCTCGGGATTTAATGTCTCAGGATTGTGGAATTTCGGTATTCCATAGTGATACTATATATATATATATATATATATATATATATATATATATATATATATATATATATATATATATATGTATATATATATATATATATATATATATATATGTATATATATGTATATATACAGAGAGACACACACACACACACACACACACACACACATATATGTGTGTGTGTGTGTGTGTGTGTGTGTGTGTGTGTGTGTGTGTGTGTGTGTGTGTATTTTATATGTATATCACTATTTATATTATGTATATATATTTCTCCATATATATGTATCTCCATACATATATACATGTGTATATGTATAAATACAAGGCTTGACTGATTCTATGGAATCTTTTCCCTACTGTTGAATGAGCATATGCTGGAAAATGCAGCAGCAGTCTTTACATTTCAAATGGTGTAGTGGTACACTGTTCTGACTATGGTGTACAAGGCCCTGGGTTCAAGACTTAGGAGGTCTGGTAAATTTGTGGCACTTACTCATGCTTACACCCATGCTAATTCTTTAACAGAAAGAGGTGATAGGAAAGTGGTAGAAAAGGGGCACACAGAGAGAAGAACAATATGGAAGATAGCTACAGATGTGCAGGACAGGTGTACTGAAGGTCCATAGCTGTCCATTTCTTATACACCAACAGCTGTGCATTTGTACAGACTTTGGAGGTGAATTTGGGCACTCAAACCACAAAGAGAGGGGTGAGGACAGCAGAAATGTATTGTTAAACCTGCTAAGCATAGCTGAGGGTTGCTAACCATTTTACACAGTTCATTCTCATGATATAACACACTAATGACTTAATTTAGTAAGTGTATATGATTTCCCTTACATGACATGGCTGTATGTGCTTTCATTGCAGTAGCAAGGGGTGTAACTAAACTGTATGGGACACGTGTATACATGGCTGTTTTCACATGTTATATGCACTCACACATCCATTATACACCAGCTACACTACCCTGGGTGACAGAAATAACTCACCACATAATTTTAATGTGAATATAGCACTTTTAACACTGCTTTCCCATGTAAATTTGGATTGCCTGTTGTATTACTAGAACCGTATATACCTGCATGCAAAGCTGGAACTCTTGACCACTAGACTATCTTGGTTTGGGAATTTGAGCTGTATTTTTTTATTTATTGCCTATTGGATACTAATATTGTATTACTATATTAAATGGAGAGTATTGCAGTTTTTGGCCATGTCATTAACGACTGTTGTGATGACATTAAGGCATACATTTCAGATTCAGACTTGTATCCTTCTGAACATTAATGCTAATGAATAGCTTGTTTTGTATCAACTGTCTGTCCTCTGTGCAGATGGGATGACACTGGCGCTCAGGCTGTGGTTGATTACACTGCATAATGGGTCTGAGAGCCCATGCCTGTGTTCATGTTGGATGCAGCCAGGAATGGTATCAGGCCTAGGGAGACCTCTATGTGTTGCCTTTGAGAGGGCATTACAGACCTGCTTCCTGATCATGATGGGAGGGGGCAGATGCTGTACATGCACATGTGTACCTATGTGGGGACGGGGGGGGTGATGTTTATACTTCACCTGTCTGCAGCCAGTTGCCTATATCCATGGCATATGTGTATATGGTGTTATTGACCACCACTACAGAGCAGATATGTGAGTTGCCTCTGGAATTACAGACACATGTCTGGAAGGCCTAGTGATTGGCAGATGTTTCCAGTTTGCACTCAAAGACAGCCTTAGGGTACATTACCTGTGACCTTATTTGCCTGTGCAGAACAAGGTGACATGGTTTCCAATGAGACACCTGTTCCTTCTTGGTCCATCCTGAGATTATTTCCACCTATGATGGTAGTTGTGTATTGCTGCTGTCCACCACAGGCGTTCAGCCTACCTTGAGGGGGTTGATGTTGTCCTGTTGGGTGTGCTGAGGCCATAAAGCTATGTAGGTGCCCCCATAGTATTGTGGTGTGGGCCTGGACACTGCTGCTAGTTCCAACATATGGAATACCCTTCAAGTGGGCCTTGCCAATTTTCCTTGCCTGTGTGGGGGACATTATGGAAGTTTGGTGGCTACAGCTTCACAGACAGTAGGAGGAAATACCTCATAGGACAGGACATGTGGAAACAGGCCAACAATATGGGGGGAAAGCTCCAGAAACAGGTACAGATTGTATGTCATTATTGCTGTTATAAATATGGGGGATTGCTAGATTGACAGGGTTCATCTGGACATGCATCTACTGTGTGACTTGACATCTGACAGTGATATGCCTCTGACATACCTCACAACTGCCATGCTGTCCTCAGACTGGGCAGATGTTTGCCTGTTATGCTTTCTCTGTTCATCGAACATCTGTTTTAGTGGAGTTGGTAGGATAATGTGAGGGTTGTAGTCAGCAACTGTTGACATACATTGGTGTTCCAGACATCATATCCTTCAGGGATGTTATGTTACGACAACACATGTAACACGAGCTACTGTTTCAATTTTTAACACATTTCTGTGTGATATGTCCCTCTTTCCAGCCCCCTGTCCCACAAGTATGTCATGCATTGTCCAGACATCCTGTACTACAAGGTGCAGAGGTATAGCATATCATTAATTACCAACTGAATTCCAGTTATCATGCCAATGACCTGGCTGGCTCCTGGCCATGGTATGCAGTGGTGGCGAGGATTATGGTTCCACACCCTGGTAAATATATGGACGTCTGTACATATGACAGTTATGTGTGTCTGGCCCTTGTGAACAGACTGCCAAGATGATGTAGCAGTGTTGTATGTAAATGTTTGTTGGGCTGGGTAGGGAGAGTAGAAGATGTGAGTGCCATACATCCTTTATCTATCTGACTCTGCTTGCTGCTACAGCTGCTGGCAGTCTATCATGTCTATATGCTTATAGGGCCTGACTGTGAAATGTCCTGTAACACCTCAGGATTCCCAGTATACTGTAAATTGGACCAGTATATATTGGTGTAGTATGTGACGGGCAGTCAGGATATGTTGGTTCAGACAGTTGTTCTATTCTAGAGTTCATTTTGGGAACTGGTATGTTGCTGTGACTGTGTTGCAAATGTTTTTGGGTGGACATCTTTGCACCACTCTCTGCTTTTCACTACAGTTCCATGCCTGTAGTGCATGCTATATTTGAATACACGTGGGTAATTTCCCAGAGGTGATGTGGGGGAGTGTCATGTTGGTCTTACTGCACTTTATAAGGTCTGGGTGACATGTTCTGTAGCTGTCAGGGGATTTCCATTCTGTTACATCACTGTGGTCATACCTTTACACTGTCCAGAGGCCTAGACTCTGTCCAGATGTGTGGCTCATATGTTTGATCTGTTCCCCAGACAGTTGTAGTCCTTGGATAATCAGTAGGATACCCTGGGGAGTGCAGTCAGTACATGCAAACATCCATTGGTGTTACTGACTTCCTATCCCTCAAAAAATATATGTTACAACAAAGCCAGTAACACCAGCAACTGTCTACATTTATCACAGCAATATGTCCAATATACCCCTGTGTTTGGGCCTCTCTCCCCCAGTTATGTCAGGTTTTGTTCAGATATCATGCACTAAGAGGTTCAGAGATATGTAGCATCATTATTTACTGCATTCATTCCTGCTACCATCCCACTGATGTCATAGACCCCCAGACATGTAACAAGGAAGCGGCCATAGATAAGAGTCCTGTGCCTATATGTTCTCTGGGAAACTGTACATTTGAGAGGTCTGTATAAGTCTGCCCATTGTTAAAAGACTGGTAAAAAACACACCTTTATCAAACACAATCTATCATTGAGAAAGGGTCTTGTACCTGAAAGCTTTGTGTTTGATAAAGGTGTGTTTTTTACCTCAACTTTTTCGTTGTGCTTTGTACTTTTGACCCTGCAGCAGTATATACTTGGTGTTCCATTGTTAAAAGACTGTCAGGATTGTATAGCAGTGTAGTGTGTACATGTTATTTGGGCTGTGTAAGGAGGGGGTACATGTGAGTGTCATGGGCCCTTTCTATCTGTGCATGCTGCTCCAATTTCTGGTTCCCTATCACCTGTATATGTTTTTACATGCAGACCATGACATGTCCCGTAACACCTCATCATTCCCACTACACTGTGACTTGGGGCAGTATATGTAGGGGTAATGTATGAGTGGCAAATGGGATTTTGTTGCTCACAAAGTCATTATACTGTAATGTTCAGTTTGCTTACTGGTATGTCGCTGTGACTGTGGTGTAATTTTTGGGGGGGTATGCACTTTCACACCACTGTCTGATTTCCAGTAGTGTTACATCCCTGTAGTGCTTCTTATATTTGCTAATGCATGTGTTCAGCCCCAGATCTGGACTTGGGTAGTGTTATGTCAGTCTGATTGCAGTTTGGACGTTGCTCAGTAGCTCAATGTAGTTTCCCCTACTGCTGTGTTATGCCTACATATTTGTAGGATGTCCAGGTGTCTGGCTGATACCTTTGGTCTGGTCCCCATAACTGTTGTGTATTCCTGACACATCAGTGGAATGATATAGGGACTGAGGTCACTAACTAATGGGAAACTGAGTCCTGCAATTGTGATATTTCAGTCAATATATGTTAGGACATACGGTGTTACTACATCAACATTCTCAGCTTATCTACTGATGTATTTTGGATATGTCCCTATTTTCATGCCTTTGTTCCCTGACTTTGTCAGGCGTGGTCCAGATTCATTGCACTAAGGGATCTAAGCATACATCTCCACCGCCAGAATTTTCACAGAATGTCCAGATGTTTGGCCCATACTTTTGTTCAGTTCCACAATTTATTTGCATTTGTCTGGTAAATCATGGTGATGATCCAAGGATTTATGTCAGTAAATAATGACATAACATTTCAGTTTCCATCCTCATATCCTTCAGTAATTGTCTGCTGAAATGCACCCTGTTGCTGTTGCAAATGTCTTCATTTGTAACAGCAATATTTGAAATTAAGTGGCCCATTCCTCCCTCTTTTATAGCCTTTTTACAGGTTTCTTACACTAACAGGTTGAGAGGGATGGTTCTGAGGTATAACTGCACTGCATGTTTTATATATATATATATATATATATATATATATATATATATATATATATATATATATATATACACACACACACACACACACACACACACACACACACACACACACACATACATACATATATATTTCCCCCCTTCCTTTATAATTTTATATATGTATATCTATATTATGACTCTACTTTTTCATATATATGTTTCATCACACACACACACACACACACACACACACATATCTATATCTATATCTATCTATATATATATATATATATATATATATATATATATATATATGTGTGTGTGTGTGTGTGTGTTTGTGTGTGTGCGTATATGTCTATATACAACATGACTGGTTCCACAAAGCTTTCTCCATAATGTTGTATGCCTCTGTTGTATGATATGTTTGAAAATACGACATTGCTTCCTACAGCTGTGATGGTGTAGTGGTACATTCCTCTCACTGCAGTGCACAGTATCATGGGTTTGCTACTCAGAACTTTTTTTTTTTTTTTTTTCATTAATGTTAAATGACCAGAATGCATGTTAAAGCATCAAACTTTTTCACATCTCAGATGGTGTAGTGGTATTTTGCTGTTATTGTAGAGGGCTGCATCCTGGGTTCGAGACTTGGCAGGGCTGACTATTTTGTTGCTAGGCAGAACCAGGTCTGATGGATACAGAGTGATGACACCACGTTTAATTATATTATATTTATAAATTTATTATAAAATAATATTTATATGCACATTATAATTTTACATTTACCTTCCATATAACCCCCCTATGTGCTTTCATTAAAATATATTCTTGTGTGACTCTACTGTATGGGGCACTTGTGTTTATATGGGGGTTTCATATCATTTCTACACTGACATTTCACTTTTGGAACTGCTATACTACTCTGGTTGACAAAAAAGGTTGCTACATAATTTAAGTTTACTAAAATAATTTTAACACTACTTTCACATAGGAAAATAAATTGCCTGTCGTGGTTCTCAAACTATACATGCCTGCATATAAAGCCATGACTTTAACCACTACATTACCTCAGCCTGGAATGTTGACCTGTCTACTTGCATTTAGCTCCTATGGGATGTTTAAACTCTGCTAAGCAGATGGCCATAATGTGCACGCCCACTTAGCTACACTTAAACATTCCTTAGGCTACTGTAAGAAAATCTATATATTATTATGATATTATTACATTATATGAGTGTGTATTGTGGTGTTCTGACAACTGCTTTGGACTGCAATTGTGAAATACTGGCATTGATTTGGCTTTCAGGCTTCTAAACTTCAAGGACTCCTGCTAATACATATCCTGTTATCTATCAACTTTCTAAGTGTGAGAGAGCAATATTTAAAATCTGTCCCTGTTTGTCACCCTTTCATTTTAGGCTTTGTCCAGATTTTTTGCTCTAAGAAGTTGAGAGTTATGATGACCAATATTTGAGTTTCAAACTTCATATCTTTCAGAAAATGTATGTTAACACAACTCCTTTTATTCTAGCCTTTTTCTAAGGGTTTATCAGAGCAATATTTAAATTTGCCCCTATTTGGTGGCCTTTGTCCCCGCATTATTTTTGGCTTTGTCCAGGTTTCTTGTGCTGAGAGGGTGAGAGATATGAGTGCTGTAAAGCACTTTAGCAATGCAGTGGGTGTGTCACAGAACCTGTAACACAACCCCTGCATTGCTTTCTTATTGCCATTTCTATTTCAGTGTACGCACTGAAATGATAATTTTTTTTCATTTCAGTGTCCGCCGACACTGAAATGCTGGCATAATATTTGAGAAAAGCTCTAATATTATGCCAGTTTGGCTTAGAAAGTGCTGTACAGCCCTTTCTGAGTGCAGGGAGCCTATTTGGTGTCCGTGCACTACACGGAAATGCCCCCTGCACTCGTTCATGGTTCGTGTACATGTAGGTTAAACAGCAGTGTGCCTTCATGCATATGCAAGGCATGCTGCTGTTCTACATGGACACAAACCACTCCATACAGAAATAGCACTATTCCTGCACAGAGTTTAATAAATCCTGGGTAGAAGTATAATCCAATTCAGGTATAGGAGATGCTGTGCTTCTGGAATTACAACCAAAGCATATATAATAAATCAAAGTGCTTCCAGGAAAGTATTAATTGTTAACATACAACCATCAAAAAAACAATAAAAGAGAAAGTGCACAGCTGTAAGTTTTAATAAATATAAAAAACAAGTTTTAACTTATAAATCTCTTCCTCAAGTATTAAATAAATCCCAAACACAGACACTTAAATAACAAATTAATTGGCCACTGATGTAATCCCCACAATTCCAAAACAAGCTTTAAAGAGCAAGACTCATTTAGACCTAGTTCAGTTAATACATTCAATCTAAGCATCCATTTATATTCCCAGTATTCAGTCATGTTAACAATACTACCTCTCCAAATATTAACAATAATCTGTAACATACTGAACTTAAACATGTGAACCACCTCTTTCTCAGAGAAATGTTTAGCCAAAACATTTGTCAAAATGCCGTTCTTGATATCATGTACATGTTTTGATATTCTGTCTTTAAATCATCTATTGGTCTTCCCAACATAGAAAGCATTATATTGTATACATATTGTAATATATACTATATGCATTGACCCACAATATGCAGTATGTTGAAAATAAAAAAAAAACTCTTTGCATTAAAGTATGTTTAAATGAACTAATATTATCAATATAATATTATCAAACTAAACTAAATCTTATTGAAGACAGTTATGTTATAAAACAAAGTTAAACAGAGAAACAACTCGTGTTAACAGAAACAAATATATACTGGGAAGATATGCCATAAACTATCATTTTTTCAGTGTCTTAAAGACTTTGGAGGGGAGATCTTTCTTGCTTGCTGCACCATTTTTTCTGGACCTCCTGTTTCTCTGCAAGTCCAATATCTTCACCAGTACTAGAATCAGGGTTTCAAATCTTCACCAGCAGATCAATACTGTATAGTGGAGAGGCATGTAACACTTCCCAAACATTTGGAATAACTTTCCCCTACAGTTTAGCAATGTGATTGATTAATTACCTTACTTTAAACGCGCTAGTGACTCAATGGTCATCCTCACATTTATTCTGGGTTTTACTGGTATGGCCCTCCTGGAAAAAGGAGGTGTTGTCTGAGGAATGGTACTGGCAAAGCATAAATGGTTATAAGATTTGTTGGCATTGAATGAACTATTTTTATGGTTTACTCACGTAGCTCATCAGCAAATATCTGTCTACCCTCATAATGATCCTGAATAGCATAAGCTGTGTGTATGAAAATGAATGAGCAATTAAATACAGCAAAATGGTCACTATACTGGACGTCAGTCTAGCTCCAGTGAAATGTAACTCTGTGGAAAGTTCTTCCTAAACAAGTTACTAGACAAGAGATACAAAGCCTACCCTGCTACTCAGTGGTTGAAAGGTAATAAACACACAGGCCTGGGCTAACTTATGGAGATTTAACATACCTGTTAGCTGTACTAAGTATGTACATGAGTATAATGTCTTATTGTACATATGTAAATTATCTTTACTGCTGCTGATCTAGAGTGGTGGCTAAAAAGGGTAAAAAAAGCTGACCACTTACCTGGTAAATAAACAGCAATAAATCAATAAACTGTTCAGAATTTTAAAGAACATTCCTGATTTTGCCTCATATTTTGTAAAAGGTTTCATTTTCTGGTAACTCACTTAGATTCATACCTGTCAACTCTCCAGAATTTCACAGAATCTCCAGATTTTTGTCTCATAATTTTGGTCTTTTCTTCATAAAATGTGTGATTTTCTTGCAAACCACTGAGGACTGTACCCACTAAATAATGAGACAATCGAGTCCAAGTGGTCATAGCCTTCAGAACATGTATCCTAATGCAAAATCTGTTATTCTAGCAGCTTTCATTCTGTAAGAGCAATATTTAAAATATGTCCCTGATGTTGGCCCTTTCCTCACCCCCATCATTTTGGTTTTCTCCAGAATTCTGAAGCAAAAATTGAGAGGTATGCAAAGGATTACAGTCACTAATGCCAGACATTAAAGTTTCATACTTCAGTTAATCAGAAAATGCATGCTGATGCAAAACTTGTTCTTTTAAAATATTAAATGCATAAGTAATGTTTAAAAATTGCCCCAGGTTTTCAAGTCTTCATTCCTCTTTTATTTATGGCTTTGTCCAAAATTCTAAATGAAAGAAGTCACATAGGCTTTCCCATGGTAACCATGAGGCCAGGCAGTCAGAAAAAAGATGATTTGTCACAGAAATCATGTTTTTATGCCTATCTGACCTGGTGGTTACCTTAGAAATGCCAATGCTAATGTTTCTGTGTAATTGCTATTCTAGTAGCAGTTTCAGGGCATATTGGGCAACTGGTATGTGGGTTGCTCTTGCCCCCCTTCACCTTATGACTCTGACACCCACGTTTATGAATGAATTTGAAGAATAATGTAATTTTCCATTAGACTGAATCCTTTGTGATTGATCAAACTATTCTTGCTATCTAAGTTTACATATCAAAGTAGAGTCCTACTGTTTAGTATATCTTCTCTTGGCATTATATACATTAGTCGATTTCTTTTTTTTCCCTCATTATTTGTTTGACTGTTTTCTTCTACATTCTTTGAGTACTAAGACTACTATATACTTTTATCCCAAATGCCAAAGATGACATCTATAGGAGCATACTTAATAGGAGTTTACTGATCTTTACCAGCTGAGGGCATTTCCTTTCCTAAATGTATCCATTTCTACTTTGCCTCTCTTTAAAACATTTATTTATATATATAGCAGTAGTTTTCTAGCCTATCCCAATTTCAGAATTACAATAACCCTCAGCAAGATTAGATTTATTATCAATAAAATATAATATAACATATAATACTAGGCTCATAGTTGGTTCTGCATTTGATTCGTCTGTGTTTAGCAATTCACCATCATGGCAACTTCTTAGTTGAAAGGAGAAACTGATCTTGGGAGAGCCAGGTACCAACTGTCTGGAACTCCTTGTTATTTCAGGGGCAGTGACAATTGCTCTGAATATCAGGGGCCCTGGGTTGAAACCGCAAACAGGAGTCCTCTTTTTGCCTTTCCTGTTGAGTTGTTATGATCAATAACATTAAGCAAATCATTAAATATTTTATATGAGGAACAAGTCTCCAATGTTATCTTGTGTTATACAGCATTTACTAAAATAAAGTAAAGATCACATGGGATCATCCCACACCAGCTACTAAGATGGCAGAAATAAACAAACTGAATATTAGAGTTCAACGGAAGAAGATAAAAGCACCATTCATAATTGAAACTGCAACAGCCAGTCTCCATAGCAACTTACAAAATGAAAGACATACATTTAAAAAATATCAAGATATGCAATCAGAAACTAAGGCAATGTGGCAAAATAGTACACAGATTGCTCCAGTTGTAATAGGAGCAACTGGGCTAATAAAAAAAGAATCCTCTTACACATTTATAGATGCTATTAACACAACTAACCCCTTCTGAACTGCAAAAACAGGCAAGTCTGGGAACATTAAAGATGCAAAGAAGTTCATTCTTGGCAAATGCCAAAGATTTAAATAAGACTGATTTAATAAACTTTAATTGTGCCTTGACTTAGGAATGGAGTTCATTACATTCAAGGTATGAACACAAATAAACAGTTGGAGAAATTATAAAAAAGGCAATACACTCATGCTTCACCAAATTCTCAAAGGCATACACATTTAAAGAATCCACATTCAGTGGCAAAGAATTTTAAAAGAAACAAATGCATCTAAATCAGTAATCACAGAATTCAATAAATTAAAACAACTAGCAATTTAAATTAAATTTAAATGAGAAAATCATGAAACAATGTCAGAGCATCTGGAGTGGCTGTACTGCTCTCTGAGGAAGTTGAAGAAGTGCAAACTGAAACTAGCAAGGAGTAATAAGACATTTGAAGGCACCAATGAGCTGAAGGTTGGTAGAAGTAAAATGTAGCAGCTCAAGAGCAATAGTGAAAAAGAAGTGATCAAAAAGTAAAACCAGCTCCACCTACTGGTGAAAGGTTGTGCACTTATAATAGGAATTTCAAACCAGGAGTATATATCAATCCGTGGGTTTCAGAGATAATAACTGGAATAAACCTAAATTCCTTTATAATACCAAAAACAACCTTGGCAACAACCAGATCATCACTAACTCATATAAGGAAGAAAACAAAAAACAAGAAAAGTAATGGACCTTTCTCAAATTCTGCATTTCAACTTCTTTTTCATACTGATAATTGTATTTTCTGTTTGTGAGTGCTTTATCTGAACTTTTCTGTGCATTGTTGATTTTTTGAGGTTTCTGTGTTCTAATCTAGTCTGTTTGCAGTTAAAAGCATTCTCTAGAGCCTGCTTGCTCCTTGATCTGTTTAAAACTTTCATTTAGTGGCTACAGCTAGGAACTGTACTAATGTGCATTACTATAATTGCATTTTTGTTTAATCACTAAATTGTAAACTGCTTTTTTATACCGAGACTTGTATTTTCTCTTTGTGAGTGTTCCTTCTATGCATTTAAAGTGAGGTTTCTGTGTTCTGCTCAGGTGGCATAATCTTGAAAGAGGCCTGCTGTTGTCTAGGCCTGGTAGTTTTGTTTGAGTTTCCTGTGTTTCTGGCAGCCATTTTCTGCTGATAGTCTGTTTTCATTACTATTGACAGTAACAGGGTCTCCTGACCTTCTGTAGTACGAGTGATTGGGTAATAGCAGGGGCTAATAGGACTGAATAGTAATTTGATCTTCTAACTCTTCCATCCTTACTGGTATACAAACCCTGTGTCTGGAAAAGGTTTTACTTGTATTTATCAGGCTGTGGATGATATTTCATTACTGAAACTAAGCAGAAATTCCTTAAGATTCCAAGAGCTGGATAAGGTATTTCTTACACTTATTTCACTGAACTGCACTTCTGAAATGCTTATAATTGTGCTATACAGTTAATATACTACATTTTGCACTGTTATAAAGCTTTTTTTACTGTTTCACTGCATTTATTTACTGTTTTATACTGTTTTAACAATTTTTCATTGTTAGATACTGTTTCATTACTCTAATTGCATGTTTACTGAATTACTTAACTGTAAACTGCTTTTTCATACTTAGGGTTGTATTTTCTGTTTGTGAGTGGTCTATACAAGCTTTTCTGTGCATTTTTGATTTTTAGAGGTTTCTGTGTTCTAGTCTAGTCTGTTTGTAGTTAAAAGCATTCTCTAGAGTCTGCTTGCTCCTTAATCTGTTTAAAACTTTCATTTAGTGGCTACAGCTAGGAACTGTAATAGTTTCCCACCCACTCTCCCTAGTGTTGTGGTGTTCTTATACTTGGTGGCTTTACAGTTGCCTACCCATACTGTATATTTGATCTGTGACACTCCTCCCAGTCTAGTGTCATTAGTTCATTCAATCTAATAGAGAACACTTGTGAAGGCCAACCCACTCAGATTCTTAACCTTGAATTAACTTCTATTCCAGCTTTCTCCATTTCCACTTTACTGAAAAAAATTCTAAGCTTGCTTCCCCCCTTTCCTGTAACAAGCCTAGTCCAGATAAAGATTAGCTGTATCCAGGACTGTTTGTAAGCTCCTGAGCCCCCCCCCCCACTTAACTAGGGTTAAACTATTCCTGGCGCCATAAAGTCTGCTCTTCAAATTTTCCCTTGCAACTAGCCAGCTTTTTAGTTTTAGCACTCAAATCTGATTCTTTGAGCTCAGCACTTGTTCAGAACTCGTTGTAAGCACTAAATAAGCTACAAATTACTACAGCACTCAACTTTCCTCACTTGTCTAGAGGAAAACAGTTTTTAGTACTTAATAAATAAGCACCTATCCAGGCATGTCTAAAGGTCAGCTCCCGGTGTTTTCTCCTGTCTACCTGATAAATCTGGACATATAGGGACAATGCAGCAATTGCCTCATGTACAGAGACAACCCTTTTCTCCTACCATCCAACACTACGACATCTGAGAGATGCACCTATATAGCCAATCTGGAAGCAAAGATCTATTCACCGAAGACTGGACTAGACAGTCAAGAGGAGAAGGTAAACACTTGCACCACACCACACTCGTCACATAGTCCCTCAAAACCTACACCACCAAAACACACACACAGAAGCACAAAACACATGACTATATTCATGGAGGCTCTCAAGAAAAATCTGCCCAAACAACTGAGACCTCCAAAGGAGAAATGCAAGCAACTTCCACCACTGAACACAACCCAAATGACACATAGCCCACATACTCAGTGTGCCACTCAACTTCAGCCCATAAGGCATAAAGTACCCAACACTCTAGTCATAGGTGACTCAATAGTCAGACACACTGATGTTCCACTCACCAGGATAAACAAGGAGAAAGTTACTGTCAGCTGCCTGTTGGGTGCCGGGATCTGCCACATAATGCACACACTCAGGTCACTCCACAACAAGTACAAATATGACTCTGTCATTGTCCATGTTGGTGTGAATGACCTGAGAAGTAACTCCCTTGACTACATGAAAAGAGATGGAGGAGACTCCGATCATGTAGCTCAGGCAGGCATGACCCTAGCCCTGAGTAGCATCTTGCCATCACCCAGAATGATACCACAGTACAAGGACAAAAATGATTGACTTTAACAATTGACTAAGCTTCTGGTGTAATTCTAAGGGAATCCAGTATCTGTCTGCCTGGGATGACATGATCAACAGATGATCCTTTGCTAGAGATGGAATTCTGGATACTGGCAAAGGCTCTTGCCACCCCTATAGTGCCATTTTTAGGAAAGGTTCAAATGACAAATTCACCACCCTAACAGGTGTAAGCAAGCAAAATCTGAGGGTAATGGTACTCAGTGCTAGAAGTCTAAACCTCAAAATGCACTCACTCAAGGCACTTCTGAGAACATCGACATCTGTGCAGTGACAGAGACCTGGTTCAAAGATTAAGAGAGCACCCTTGCATTACCAGGCTATAATTCATACCACACCTTTCGGTCATCTAACCTGGACTGAAACTCTAAAGGTGAAGGCGTGTCCATATTCATTAAGGATAACCACACCTCCAAGCTAGTTGCTCAGCATAATGCATCCGAGATTATCCAAGTTCAATTAACTCTGGGCAAGACCGCAATCCAGATTGTAGCTTGCTACAGACCCCCCACCATGCCCCAGGATTCCCACTCCTCTTTTCTTGATACACTGGAAAATATTAGGGTACAACCCAACACCCTAATAATGGGTGATTTTCAACTACCCCACCATTAACTGGGAAAACTAGTCATGTGCCAACCCTTTTGCTCAACGTTTTCTGGAATTCATCAATTCCAAAACCTTGGATCAAATTATCCACACCCCCACCAGGGACAGCAATATCCTAGACCTGGTCATCACTAACATGGGTGACCGGTGTTCCACACCAGAGGTCATTTCCTCGTTGGTCAAATCCGACCACAAGCTAATCACCCTAGACATTCACATCCCGCTCCCACCTCCCCATTAGGAAAACAACCATAAAAAATTTCTCCAAAGCCAACTTCACGCTTCTTAAGACAGAAGTGGCAAACTTCATGAAACCCATACAGATGGACAATAGAGATACGACTGCTGAATCCTATACAAATGCACTTTATAAGCACTTACATGAGTGCATGGGTCGTGCTATCCCTAACAGAACCAAGATGCTATCCTCCAAAAAAAGGAAGCCAATCTGGTGGTCTTCTGCCATAAACCGACTCTACGACAGACAAAAGAAACTGGTGCAAAAAAGAGTAAAATCCCATGATTGGAGGAACTCCCTGGTCAGCCTCAGTAAGAAACTGAGATCCCTCATAAAATCCTCCAAAGCTAGTTAGGAAAACAAAATCACCACTGATTCTAAAAAAAAAACACAAAGCATTCTATAGCTATGTCAAGAATCTCAATGGCAACACTCAGATCTGCTCTGAGTTACAGCACAATGACACTAAATATACAGAACCAACTGATATTGCCAACATCCTAGCAGATAGGTTCAGTGCTAACTTTACCCCACTCTCATCCCCTAAAGGGCCCATCTTTATACCAGAAGAATGCAAAGTTCGTATAATCATGGCTGCACAGGTAAAAACCTCACTCTCCAAAGCCAAGAACACAGCATCCATGGAACCTGACAACATCCCAGGCTGCCTTCTACACGAACTACAGAATGAACTGGCACTCCACCTAAGTACCATGTTCAGTCATAGCCTCACCTCAGGCTATGTGCCATTGAATGGTGCACCATGACAGTTATCCCACTCCACACAGGGTGAGCCATGACAGACCCTGGGAACTACCGCCCCATTAGCCTGATGAGCCTGGTCTGCAAGGCCATGGAACGTATCATCATGGAACTCATAAACAAAGACATTGGAGATCTCCAAACTCTGGACCCCACACAGTTCGGGTTTGTAAAAGGCAGATCATGTCTCCTAAACCTGATAGACTTCTTTGAAGCAGTCACCAAAGCCATAGATGAGGGTAAGGTGTTTCACACAGCCTATCTTGATCTTGCCAAGGCATTCAACACCATCCCCCACTCTGGAATTATAGATAAACTCACTAAACTAGGTACAAATCCCTATGTCACAAGATGGGTTGCCAACTGGCTTACTGACAGAACCCACGCTGTGAAAGTAGTAGACTCCAAATCGGACTCCAGATGAATGACAAGTGGAGTACCATAGGGTTCAGTCCTGGGTCCTCTCCTGTTTGGTATCTAATTCTCTGAAGTAAACACAGAAGGGTCTTTGGCTAACTAAGTTTGCAGGTGACTGCAAACGTGGAATCATAATCAAAACTCCTAATGATGTGGACATCCTACAAAAGGGCCTTACCCAGACAGATGCCTGTTGTCAATGCCATGGTCTCAAGCACAATGCCAAAAAGTGCATTGTCATCCCCTTTGGTAAAAACTCTGTACCCATGAACTACCACATAGGCGGAAGTCTACTTAACATCGAAAGTGTGATAAGAGACCTTGGGACACAGGTGGACAGTAGTCTCTCCTTTGATAATCACATTGCTACAGTGGTCAGGAAATCCTTCTATGTGGCACACCTCATCACAAAAGGTTTCTCATACAGAAAAAACGAGGTCATTGCTCCCCTCTACTCATCACTCATTAGACCCATTATAGAGTACAATGCCCTTTTTGGTATGTACCTCATAAGACATCTACAACAACTGGAAAGGCTGCAGAAATACCTCACAAAGAGGATTACTGGCCTCAAACAGATACCCTATGCAGACCATCTCAAAAAACTCCAGTTTTACTCCATCACATATCATCTACTCGGAGGCGATCTCTGCCTAAAATACAAAGTTATGTCAAACCCAGAGTTGTTGGACATGCTCCACTTAAAGAAATCCCAATCCCTCTGAGCTACATGCTCTAGGGACCTAAACCTTCTCACCACAATAAACAGAACATGCTGGAAGGATAGATTCCTGTCCCAGAGACTTCCCATACTCTGGAACAAACTACCTGTCTATGTCAAACAGAGCTCCTCATTAGATGAGTAATAGGAAATTCACCCTGGGGATCACTTCTGTAGCTCTGCTTGA